>NC_134576.1:114050210-114350210 GCF_050947875.1 Dermacentor variabilis
CGCGAAACAAATTCCGATCTAACTATACGGCGTTTGTCCAGTGTGTATCGCTGTGCCCCGTCTCAAATTGTGCCGTAAACCATGATCCATAATACTCATAACCGACCAGCCCAACTTAGTGCCTTATCAGACACATCTTGCACATGTTGCAATTTATATGAAGCGAACCATTAGGGAAGTTCTCATTTATGCGCTATACAAGTAACGGTGAGGCTTAAAATTCAGATTAATTTCATCTTGCACAGCGTGTAGTAACTGGAAGCATCGTTTATCTTTATACACCACAAATATGAAATTTTAATGGTTATCCGCTACACCGTTGACAAGTTACGTAGGCGAAATATTTCGGGAAATCAACACATCCGTTGCATGTCATACGCTGTTCCACTTAGAAAGCTTGGTGTTTGGAGATCAATATAGGCAGATATTATATGAAAGCGCTTTTTGTTGTGATTAGTTGCCTCATGAGACAGACCAGAGGTAAGCTCACTGACATTTTTTTGGCCAAAATTCAATGACATATGCACAGCCTATGCGGCAAGAAACAATATGAAAGCACGCAAAATCCGGAGGCAGAGGTAAACATAGCTTTGATTTTAATGGCGTAACGGTCACAGGAAGGCGCACTGCTTGATAATAGGCTGGTATCACCGCCCGGATTGACATCTACCAAAACATTTGCGAAAGAGCTCGGCTTTCTTCGTTCTTGAGCCACTCGACGTGTTACGCATATTTGCGAAATTGACCTCGTGTGTCTTATTCACTCGAAGATAATTTTGAGCTTACGGAGCATGTGAGTGTCTGCCATTGAGCACGCTATCACCGAAGCAATGCTACTGCTGGCGACGTAGCCGCCAGTACGCAATACTATTGTTTCTGCGGTGTCGGCCATTGTACACTGCAGACATGGTGGCCACGGGAATTCCCAGTGATTCTGATAACTTTGTTTGTGCAGAAGGATCTTGATGTCTCTTATTTGTTTTCTTCTTTGAAGATCGTTGGAAAATGTACTGGCAATAGTCCCGAGCATTGGTACTCTGAGTTTCGAAGTGAGCCGGAAAAAGCTTTTCTTTTTTTTCAAACTGTTTCGGCATTGCTCTTTCTTTCGCATTATTTTCGTCGAATACAGACAATACAACCAGGAGATTTAACTGCCGCTAAAAATTAGATCGTGCGTTCTGTGATGACAACTCTATAATTACTGCGTCAGACCATTTGCATCGTTTGTGTCGAATGAGAAATTGAGGACACTGAAAAAAGATCCAATAATCGTATATGCTTCTCGGGACAAGACGTGAGATTTCTGGGCCCATATTCACAGCTCCTGGTATTTTTTTTTCGTAAGTCGACTAGGTGCGGCCATCAGTTTTGAGTTCAAGACACATCGTAGCAAGCCGGGATCTTGGATTCATGCCTGCGAGTTCATGCAGTGAATTAAGGTTTTATATGTGTGAGGCGTTCCTTGACCTTCTGTAGTGTCCCTCGTCATTTCTTTACTGATCTGTTATTTCTTTTTAATATCTCATCTTATTCTCATCTGTGTTTTCATACATTCATTTTCTTTTTTCACTCTGAGAGGAGGTCCTGCCTGCGGTTCTTCAACCATGGGGCCTTCTAATGTATGCGTCCACTTTGTACCATTTCATGTTCATGTGTTTCAGAATATTTCAATCTTCTGAAATAAGTTAACATCTGAAATTATAAGACACTACAAAATACATGTGACAGCTTCTAAAGTCTATTCATATCCCCAGCTTATCTGTCACGATTCTGAAAAAGTTGTTTACTTACTTATTTATCGGTTTATTTTTTATTTATACATTTATTTATTACCCTCAAGGCCCGATAGCATTACAGAACGGAGTGGATACATTCGATAAAATGGAAAACGCAGAAAAAACAGCAGTAAACTTCTATAAAACTAAAAAGATAAAAAGGTAACATCAACAAAACAAAGGAAATTAACAATAAATAGCGCACAGCACGTGGAAGAAGAAAAAAGGGGTTAAAAAACTGCTAAGCATACAAAGCGTAAAGAGATCTTTTCAACAAAGAAAGAAAGAAAAGAAATGCACTCAAAACAGTAATATGTGCCCACAAAACAAAGATTGGTGGGATAAAAGGAAGGCTAGCAAAAATAAAAAAGGATGACAATGTTACAATCTTTTGTGTTTATGACAGCAGCAGGATAGTTGAAGCAGCTTTGAACTCAGGTTTGTTAGATATTTCGACGACAGATCGAGGAAGGCGATTCCAACTTGCTGACGTTCTGGGGATGAATGAATTGAAAAAAAATGATTGGTGTGGCATGAAGGAATACCAACCTTATGACGATGGTCGATGCGCGCTGAAACGTAACAAAGGAGGGTTATCAATTTGTTCTTAAGAATGGGGTTGTCATAATATATCTTATGGAGCAGGCAAAGGCGGAATATTTTTCTAGGTTGCGATAGCAATGGTAATGATAAGCTTGCTTTCATAGTAGCAACGCGGGAGTTGCGGTGATATTTAGAAATAGCGAAGCGTGCGGCCCGGTTCTGAATAGATTGAAGTTGGTAGAGGAGCATCTCTTCACTGGGGTCCCAGATAGGTGCAGCACATTCAAGTTCAATATGAATTAACGATTTATAAAGAAGTGGTTTCACAGGAATACTAGAAATCTAAAAATTGTGGCATATGTAGCCCAGCATGCTATTAGCGTTGTTGGTTACATGGTTTACATGTATCTTCCCAGAAAGATTAGAAGAAATAAATTCGCCTACATATTTGTAACAACACACACATTTGAGATTACTAGTATTAAGATGGTATAAGGGCAGTGTAGTATTACGATGAGAAACACGCATGTATTTACATTCGTTAATGTTTACTTCCATGTTCCACGTGTTACCCCGCCGAGAGCATGGTTGATATCAGATTCAAGAAGACCTATGTCGGAGTCACTGTTAGTTTCGCGGTATATGACACAGTTGTCTGCAAAAAAGATTAATTGAAGAGCATACCCTATTAGGTACATCGTTAATATAAATGAAAGAAAGCTGAGGTCCCAGCACAGAACCTTGTGGCACACCTGATTCAACTGTAGAAGTAACAGAGGAGGTGTTATTAGCTGTGAGAAATTATGAACGATCGCCGAGGAACGAGTGCAGCGATTGAAGAACGTTAGGATCAAGGTTAAGTTTACTTATTAGTAAAAAAAAATCTGTTGATGAGAAACCTTGTCAAACACTTTCGAAAAATCTAGGAATATACAGTCAACAATAGAACCCCTGTCAATTATGGAATTTAGATCATGTGTAAAAGATACAAGTTGAGTCGCACAGGAAAATGACTTGAGAAATTCATGCTGATTTTCTGTAAAAAAAGACGTTTGACTGTAGGAATGATGCAAGGTGGGAGCAAATGAGATGTTCCTTAATTTTACAGAGAATGCACGTAAGCCAAATGGGCCGATAATTATATGGCGAATGGCTATCTCCAGACTTGTGCAGGGAATGACATTCCCGACTTTCCAGTCTTCCGGAATGCAGGTTGTCTGAAGAGATTGCTGGAATAGATTAGAAAGTATTATAGCACTGTACACTATAGTACTGATTAAAAACTTCGAATTTATATTTTCAATGCCATATGGTAAATAAACTTGCAGCTTATCTATTATTCTTTCTATGCCAGCAATATCAATGACAATAGGGTCCATTGGTAAAAAGTCAGTACCGGGATGGGTAGGGGCTACGGAACGCACGTTTTTTTTGGAAAACGCTGAAACAAATACAAAGTTAAGAACGTTCTTGCATTGATCAAGTTGGATAAGTTGATCACTTGAGTCTTTAAGGAGGACAGCGGAGTTGTTGTTGTTGTTGTTGTTGTTGACTACGCTCCGAAATTTCCTAGGGTTAGTAATTGGAAGAGATGGTAATGAAGTATTGGCATGCTTGAGAGCTTTTTTTTGGTATTCGGTAGCCACGGCCTGATAAGTCGTCCAACGTTCTTGGTTACCAGTTAGTTTTGCAGAGCGAAAAAAAGACTGAATGCCCTCCCACTCTGTGAAGAAGGATGACCAGCGAAACTGTGTGTGTGGGCCTTTCAATGGCGAACTGCATCTTCGCCGCGGGTCGGCGCTGCATTGCACTATGTTCGGAATCGGCGCACGTATGCGAAGTTTTTTGCTCACCACGCCAGCACCGACACGAAAACTTTCTTGGACGGTAGAGGTATACGTTTTCGCTGTAAAGTGTGTTTTTTTTATTACACAGCTTTATTAACGATTTAGCGAACCATGGCGATTTCCAGTTTGACGAAATGACTGTGCGGGGAACGTATTTCTCAATGAGCGATGAAAATTCTTCTCTGAATAAATTCCAGTTAGTGTTCACGGAGCGATCATGAAAGTTACCCAAGTAGTCAGCTAAAAAGTCATAGAGCTTATCGTTAATAGCATCGTAATCAGGGTGTTTATAGTCAAGGATATATTTTTTGTGGTTGCTCTTAGGATACACACTGCAGGCAAAAAGAAAAATGAAGCAGTAAGTGATCGCTCAGCACCGGTAGGTATGATATGGGACGAGAAATATCAGTACTAAATCGAGTACTAAAGTACTGAGTGCTAAATCGAGGGTGTTAGAAGTAGTAGACGTAATTCTAGTGACCTGCATTACAGGGTGGGACAAGTTGAAATCATTGCACAAATTCAGAAATTTGTCGCATTCACTGAAAAAAGATGACAATAGGAATGCACATTAGATCATACTATATTAGGAAAATTAAAGTCATCTACTAAATTGAACAGGCTATTCGGATACCGCAGTGCAATCATATGGATGACATTATGAAGGTCGTCAGCAAAGGCGGGTGAACAGGCCGGTGGACAATGACAAACGCCCAATACCAATTTCATAGAGTACGTTTGTATTTAAACGAAGACAAGTTCTAAGTCGGTAGTAAGATGGATATGAAAAGATAAAATAGCGCCAGAGACTGCTATAGGCATGCCTCCGCCACCCCTGTCACATCGGTAAATGTTAGTGTTTTTTTTTACAATCAAACAAATTGCTACTATCAATCTTCGCGGATAACCACGTTTCAGTAAGACAGATTATGTGGGCGTCAGAAGCATCAATGGCAGAGCAAAGAGCGTCGAGTTTTGGAAGTATGTTTCGGATACTTGTGAATAAAATCGAAAGTTGGTTAATGACCGGTAACTTTGATCCACTGCCCTTCGCGTTGTCCTATTCAGTGGTGGGTGCCGCAGAAGCTGCACAAGATTCCACCGATGGCATGAAGGCATTAGAAATTTCACGCACACAATCATCAGAGGGATTGTGGGTGTAGTACCTTTTATTTATGTACAGTTTGTTGAAGCTGTAAGTTGAAGTTCCGTAGTAGCTTATTCAAATTTCACAGGTACATAAATGCATCAGGGCTTCCAAAGGTGTGGCTAGAGAATCCATTTCTGCAGTTGGTTCTCATCAAAGGGTATTTTGTTTTCGTAAACATAGGTACAGCTTTACCTTAACATGGCGCTTTGTGGCCTTCACTTTTCATCCTTGATCCCCGCGTCATTTAGCACCGTTTGAAAATTATAACAAATTTATTTCTCGCCGTAGATGGCTGTGACGCAGCCATTCGTCCCACATAAAGTGTCAGTTTTCTCTAAAACCAGTGGCAACAAGGTTATATGCGGACTTTAGATGTTGCGTTGCCTACGTGTACATTTTTGTTACACCGCTTTATTCTGGCTTATTATTCCCGGCTTAATTTTGATAACGATAAAAACTGTTCTCCACGGAGGTGGACACAGGGTTTGAAATTCAGTAACTGATTTCCATCACGTCCGAGTGGGAACAGACGCAACGCCACTTGGGCATTGACTAACAGTGCTCCTAGTTATTTTTTTATATTACTGCGACAGCGGTTAAGGAAGCTTAAAACTGGCTTTGCTGTGTATGTCCACCTTTCCCGTTCTGCCATTGCCGTGTCGTGACGTAGTCAGGACACGGTAATGGACACGAATGAAATGACGTTCTCAGATTGTTAGGGCACGTACAGCATTGCGAAACTTACTCTTGTGAAATAGTTAATAAGAAGCCTTCTACGCTGTATTCTTCGACGGTGGAGTGGCCGGCTCCCGAAAGAAGGCGATGTGAATAAAGCTGATGCGCCACGGGCCTTGCACACTATTTGATTTTTGAAGAGGTTGTAAAGTTTCCTCCTGGATGCTTGGTGCCTCTCTACCAGGTCGATGTGCGGAAACCTCCAGCGGTTCCAGCCAGAGAGGTTGAAGAGTGCCTGAGGGATCGTGACTCGCATTGGAGGAAGATTAACCTGGGTTTATTTTACGAATTTCTGGGCATTACGCCAAGAAGGAAAAAGAAATGACTGAAACAAATATGAACGCTCTCAAGGGAGCAGGAAAACGAGCGCTGCTCTCGGAAAAGGTCTCGGAATTCTGTCGCACAAACACGCGTTGCTGCTTTTAACCGCTTTTGCCGCCACCAGAGGGAAATGGGATTATCTTCTAGTGCTTCCTGTCAATTTCGGGTCGTGCCACTCCCCTGCACGTTCCCTCAGTCGCTCTGTCCCGCTGACGACGACTTTTTCGCGTGGTTCTAGGTCATTCACCGCTCACAGTGATGATTAACCATCTCCGCGATGGCATCGATGAAGTCGCTGTGAACGCTGAGGAATCAGCTTCTCTCGCGGCCAACCTTGCAGCGACTCGTCGAAAGGGAACGCGCACTTACGTGGACGCAAACAGGATCAACACACGCACGCGCACGCACACGCACATGCACACGCAAACGCACACATGCACAAGCACACCATTACCGTGCATACGTTCCTCGAAGATCTGTAGCGAGCAGCGCGACGTCGTTGCGTCGACAAGCCCTGCTGTCTTACACAAAAAGACCGCTGGCATGGGCTTGGGACGGCGATGGGTTTCTTGCGCGAAGCATTGAAAGCAAGCAAAGAAATTATATATATATATATATATATATATATATATATATATATATATATTAGTCATATGAGAAGTCAACAAACGCTGACACCAAGGAGAACATAGGGGAAATTATTGTGCTTAATAAAGGAAATAAACAAACGATAAATTAATGGAAATTGAAAACAAACATTGAAAAAGAGAATAAGATCACGTTCTCGTGACGCCTGCGGCAAAAAGGATGTTCCACGGCCGCCGCAAAGGTCTGTCAGTGGTGGCGCTGGCTAACACTCCCAGAGTTCTACTAGTGCACATAAATACCCAAGAAAGTGGATGGGGAAACGCCGCCGCGGTAGCTCAATTGGTAGAGCATCGCACGCGAAATGCGAAGGTTGTGGGTTGGGTTCACACCTGCAGCAAGTTGTTTTTTCATCCACTTCAATTTCCATTAATTTATCTTTTCTTTATTTCGTTTATTAAGCACAAGTAATTTCCCCCATGTTGTCCTTGGTGTCAGTGTTTGTTGGCTTCTCATGATTTGACTAATAAAAATCGGGCCCCTCGGTTAACTCCCTTTCTTCTCGTTTATATATATATATATATATATATAACCCGCCGGGGTTGCTCAGTGGCTATGGTGTTGGGCTGCTGAGCACGAGATCGCGGGATCGAATCCCGGCCACAGCGGCCGCATTTCGATGGGGGCGAAATGCGAAAACACCCGTGTGCTTAGATTTAGGTGCACGTTAAAGAACACCAGGTGGTCAAAATTTCCGGAGTCCTCCACTACGGCGTGCCTCATAATCAGAAAGTGGTTTTGTCACGTAAAACCCCAAATATTATATATATATATATATATATATATATATATATATATATATATATATATATATATATATATATATATACAACAAAATTCCTTACGAGCTGTTAGATAGGGTGAGCAAAGCGCTTGCTGCCTATGTTTCCGTCAGCAATGTAAGCATATATATTGTTATTTCGAGGGTTACCTTAAGAGGGTGCTTTAGCTGGCAACCAAGACCGATTTCGCTATTCAAACGAATGTGAAACATAAAACTGTTTTTATCAGACAACCAGCTGAAACTATTTGAGTGAAATCGTTTGGGCTTAAGGACGTTAATTATATCATCCTTGGAAATTCGTTTTGGTTTAGGACTTCCATTTAGAATTAAATTTGCTGAATATTACGAATCATTTTTTCTATATTTGAAGAACGAAATGTACAACTCCATGACTGTGCACCGAAATAGAGATATAGCAGTTCTGTAAACTGCATTAGTTAGACATTCGTGATATAATAATCTACAGCTTACGTGAGATTGCTACAATGTTTGCAAGGTTTTAGCAAAAATCTTGCCCTTAAGTTAGAGGTACATTTCCGAGAGTAGTACAACATCGATTTTCTTCGCCTTAGATATATGATTAGGGGAATTGCAGATAACCGTGTTATCGTTTTGTATTGTAGATTTACGGAGTTGTAGATAGCTCCTGGAGATTTTGTACATATTACAAAGCTCAAGAGTTTCTATTTAAAAAATTGAAAAACTGATGACGTACCTAAAGATTCGCTGTCTGTAGGCAATTCTAGATTACTCTTTTAACTTCAACAAGCGTCTTTAAGATCAGTGTGGTCATTGCCGAGAAAGACTATTTATACGTTCTCGTGTATTTAGACAAAAGCACCCAAGTAAAAGCATTCTCTTTATGTATAGTAGTAAAAAGGGCTTACATAAATGGGTGGAACCCGGATTAATTGCAAATAGTGATGGTTTGTGATGGATGTTTCCTCAAGCTCAGGTGCATAAGTCAGATTTACGGTCAGTGTGGAGGACGGACGCTTTGAGCAGGAGCTTGCAGATTTTTTGTGCTTCGGCAGGTGGGGATTGGCGTCTAGGATCAGGCTTATGGAGTTAGGGCAGCTTCCACCAATGCAATTAAAGGCTTTGTGTATGGTAAAGCCGGGAGTGCGAGCGGGAGATATACCAACAACCGCCTGCTTTTTTTTTTGTGCCTTTAGAATGACGCGTAAATAATTTAACACTTCAGTGTATAACTGTGAATTTCGTTTTAATCTAGTAGATGTAACGCCACTTCGCAATGGAATGAATCGCTATGCATACACGTCCGTTCATTTTTTGGTGTCTCCTTGTTTCGGGGTGTTCCCTATCAACACACCTTGCTTTTTAAGCTAAGCAACATCATTCACGTAAAAGTCTCTCCGGCACTTCCAGTACAAGTCAGGTATCTTGACATGACGCATCCCCGTAGACTGTCACATGTCAATAAACATGGGCTTAGCCTGGTAATGAATAAATGCAGTAGCATCGACTGTAATCCACTCGAGAAATACATTTCCCAGCAAGGGTACTCGGTAATCCTACAATTCGAAAACAGAAGGGATGTCGTTCGTACCACCTCACAGCTACAAGCACTGGCGAAGCATTATATTGTTTCGAATGCCATTGACCCGATTTGTTCGTTCTGTTTCGCAAAGCCACCAGCCCGTTCGCTAGCCTGCACATCAAAGGTGGTCTGATTTGGGCGCGCTGCGAGTAGCAGCTGATTAAAACAATGAACGCCGTCAAGTTATTGGGATCACTATAAAACAATAACAATAAAAGGAGGCGTGGTATGTCAAGGGGTCAGTTACATCGCAATCGGAGCTTGCGTACCATTAGTACGCGGTCTTTGCTGTCATTGCATTCCAAGCTGTGTGTTACTGTATGCGGATAAACGGCTGTATTTTGTCGTCATGCAAGCTCCTAAAGTAGACCATTACATTGCTATCAGTGATGTCAACTCAGCGATAAACAGCGTGTCCTATTGAGCTGCGCACGATAAACAACTCCACGCCCGAGTTAAGGCGATTGTGTCGAAATGTCTCGCTCTTGAAGTTTGAGCGAGGTAGTTGAACGCTGACACAAAAGTAAATTAATCAAAAGAAGAATACGTCTATCGCCTGCGCTGTGTCCCACGCAACTGTACAGAGTTCTGTGCGCACACGCATGTAACACTGTGTGTTGTGCCGCATGTGACACTACTGTCGTATCTGTGAACCACTGAACGCCCACCACAACATAGAAATCGCAAAGAGAAGCAACACGAAATATGCACGTACCCTAAAAGAATTACGCAGAAATACACCATGAAGACATTTTCACCAACCAACATTGGGCTAGTAAAGATGGCCCAGCTCCAGCTAGCAGCTGATGCGGAGAGTCACGTTTTGAAAGCTAAATGAGGCAGGCACGGCGGCGCCGATATACACGCTGCCGTTTTATATTCGATTCTGGTACGTAGGATCCCAGATGTTCGTTAAGCCAGAAGAGAAATGTAAAGAAACGCACTTGCGTAGTGTACGTATTCTCTCAACTACTTCTTGGAAAACCTTCGTGCGATTGTAATCTCGCCCGCAAGTTGTGGCCTATCAATGCGCCTACGTATTGAGCAACGAAATCGAACTCAAGAAGGACAGCCAAGATTTTCAACGAGAACGCAAGAGTACTTCACGTTCGCGCAGACCCGCCGTGGCTGCTCAGTGGCTGTGGTGCTAGGCTGCTGAGCGTGAGGT
This sequence comes from Dermacentor variabilis, assembly GCF_050947875.1. Classification (NCBI taxonomy): domain Eukaryota; kingdom Metazoa; phylum Arthropoda; class Arachnida; order Ixodida; family Ixodidae; genus Dermacentor; species Dermacentor variabilis. Next base: position 114,060,740 of record NC_134576.1, read on the forward strand.
CGCGGGATGGAATCCCGGCCACGGCGACCGCATTTCGACGGGGGCAAAATGCGAGAACACCCGTGTACTTAAAGTTAGGTGCACGTTAAGGAACCCCAGGTGGTCAAAATTTCCGGAGTCCTCCACTACGGCGTGCCTCATAATCAGAAAGTCTGTTTGGCACGTAAAACCCCATAATTTGATTTAATTTAACGTCCGCGCAGTATTTATCGCAGCGAAATTTGCGTTCTGCAGCTTTCACATGGCGCTTGGAAAACGTGTTCCTCGCTCAGAATACGCGCTTAATTAGCAGGTTTCTCGAGCGCATGCGTACGTTGCTTGGTTCGGATAGAGCTGTTTGTGACGGATACCGGAACTATCTACCCTGGCAAACCTTATATGCGCCACTACATCTCGTAAAAGAAAACCGCCGCCGCCATGCCTGTTCAAACGCGCCGCACAAGCCCGGTGGCTGTGGTGTTGCAGCTCTGTTCGAAGTCGCTGGTTCAGTCGCGACCTCGGCGGGCTGAATTGCGATGAGGACGGAATGCAGAAACGCTCGTTTACCATTTATTGGGCGCACGTTAAGTACCTCCAGCTGAGGAAAAGTTAATCGGCACTCCTACGCTAGGGCGAGCCTCATAATGAGATCGTGCTTTTTTGAACGTAAAACTCCAGAACTTCATTATTTCAATAAAACTTCTCAGACTTATCAAACTTTGCGGAATCGCAACCCAAATTCCAAGGAAGCTGTTTGACTAGGACCAAGTTGTTAGTGCAAGCAGCAAGCTACAACGGTGGTTATAGGATAGATGCGTGACCATTTGGGAGTACGCACATTTGTTTGTGTCTCTTCCTAAAATTTCTGACTACTTCCTTTTTTTGCATTACGAATACTTTGTTGGTTTGCGAACATGGATTCCGTCTGCTCTTTGGTGCGCGAAGTGGTATTACCTATACTTTTGTGGGCTTGTGCAGATAATCTACGTATGAAAATGCCTTATGCCCAATGCCTTATGTCCGGTCGTTTCGTCCTGCTTTTAGTGCTGTTTACTTCCATTTCTTTCGAAGTAGCCTACGAACTAGCTCATCAACTCGCATTACTGCAGTAATCTTTTGCCACTGATCACCCTGCATACTCAAACATGGTTTTAGGTAGATGTGCATCAAATAATAGATTGGATAACTGTTGCGGGTATGTGGAACACTGGTGTGAATAAGGTTGCTCATTTCAGTGTAACACAGTTTCGCGTACTTATTTATCCGTTTACTTAAAAATTAGAAAGTTATCTAATATATGGAAGTCTGTTCCACATATATTGTGTTCTTATGTGGCATGGCACTCCACTTAGGTAAGTGGTACGGGCGTCGTCCATTTATGCATGCTTCATTTGAAAGCATTTAACGGCCCATTGAGCCTCTGTAGCCTCTAAGAGCGACACAGTACCTAAATTTCTATTGGCTGCCACGCCACGTTACGACCGCGCCTCGATGAAGCAGAGCGGGCGAAAGGGAACACCTGATGAAACCATAGCGCGCCAGGTATTGCGTGAGGGGAGAGGGTGTCGCCGCGGCGCCACGTCACCGTCACTCTCACAAGCCGGCGCACGGTACGTACCTCTCTATCACCCCACTGGGCTTAGCTGCTGCGCGCGCCTGCCGGCATTGTTGGCCGCTGGTGCTTCCTCGGTATCTCGTCGCGCAGGAAGTCCGTGGCACGCGGCGTTGGCACTGCCGGCTACTGCTGCTTGCTGGCTCGCGTAGTACGTGCCGCTATGGTACATTATTCTCAGCGCAATACTCGAAAGACGTCTCTGCGGCATTCAAGTGGACATTCATGCTTTCGCATTCACAGCTCATAAGATGTGCTTGCGTATCGACGGATTTTTGTATAGAGAGAGATAAAGAGGAAAGGCAGGGAGGTTAACCAGATATCAGTCTCCGATTTTGCTACCCTACACTGAGGATGGGAGATAGGGGTTAGAAAGAGGACATAGAGGAAAACGTTAAAGACACACGCACACACGGAGGCACACACGCACAAGAGGCGTTCCAGTTAACGACGTTCACAAAGGCCGGTAGTTCGCAAAAAGCGCAATAGTGCTTGCACGGTCTTTTTCTGTGACGGTAGGTCCTCGCGGCGGTGTAAAATTCTTTTTTTCCGATAGCGGTTGGTCGTCCAGCTGGTCAAGTTCGTGGCGAACGCATTCCCTCTGTGGACTGCACTGCGGGCAGGCGCACAAAATATGTTCAATCGATTCTTCATGGCCGCAGTGGTCACAGTTTGCGGTGTCGGTCCTCCCTATGCGGAATACATAGGCTTTGGTAAAGGCAAGGCCCAACCACAGACGAAATAGAAGCGTGGTGTCTCCACGGCGAAGTTGTGATGGCGCTCGAAGACTTAATGTTGGATCAAGTGAGTACAGTCGCATATTCCTTAAATGGGGTTCATTCCATTGCGACGCGGTGCACTGCCGAGCAAGTAGTCATAGCTTCCGTGCTGCGTCAGTTCTAGAAAGTGGAATTGGGACGTGGTGCTCTTCAGTATGGGATGAGCGGGCAGCTTGATCTGCCCGTTCATTGCCGATAATTCCGCAGTGACTTGGCAGCCACTGGAAAGTTATTTCATGGCCTGCATCACTTATATGGCGTGACGTCTCTATAATGTGAAATATTAGTTGTTCGTGCGGTCCGCGTCCTAAAGGTGACAGTAGAGATTGCAGTGTCGCCTTCGAATCGCAGAATACCGTTCACGTGTGTGGTGGTTCGTCACCATTGTGATGAAGGGCAGTAAAAAGCGCTGCGAGCTCTGCTGCCGTCGATGTTGTCGCGTGGGTCGTCTTAAGTTTGATTGTTGTAGCTTTCGCGGTTAGGACAATTGCCGCTGAGGAGCTGTTTGGAAGGACAGATCTATCAGTGTAAATATGCGTAGAGTCACGGTAGTTCTCGAACAAATATAGTAGCGTGAGCTCTTTAAGGGCTGGTGATGATAGATCAGCTTTTTTCGAGATGCCAGGTATGGTGAGATTGATTTTTGGCTGAGCGAGGCACCATGGAGGAATCGAAGGTCTCGCAGCCGGAGGGAAACAAGCTGGCAATGATTCATCATATGCGCTTATCGTTTGGCTGAAAGATGTGTGTGGTCTGTCCGCTGGTAGAGAGCCTAAGTGGAGACGAGGAGTCCTGGCTAGGTGTCTGATGTGGGTCCTGAGCAATTCAATTGCAATGTGGGTCTTGAGAAGGTGGCCTCTAGCGATTGCTATCGTAGCCACTGCTGAAGCACTCTAAGACAGGCCTATACAGACCCGGAGCGCTTGAGCCTGAAGACTGTATTGTGCGTAGAATTGTTTTACCTGTGCTGGTTATTACTGCCAAGCTGTATCGCAGAAATCCCAGAAAAAGCACCCTGTACAGTTGTAACATGGCACTTGTCGACATTCCTCACGTCTTGTCAGAGAAAAACCTGAACAGGTGGCAGATGCCTGTCAACCGTTTTTTCACGTATGATACGTGAGGGCTCCATGACAAGTCCCTGTCGATTATGGCACCTAGAAACTTGTACGATCGGACCCGTCGTATTATTTGGCCATTTATCATTACGCTGTAGTTTGCCATGGTTTTGCGCGTAAATGGCACTAGTGCGCATTTCTCGGAGGAAATTTCCAGGCCTCGATTGCGAAGGTAGATAGCAGTTTGGGTGGCGGCTCTCTGACTTCTTGCTCGCAACTGTAGGCGTGTTACTGCAGACGTCCATATGCAGATGTCATCTGCGTACATTGATAGCCTGACTATGGTTGGCACGTGCTCAAGGAGAGCAATTGGTGTTAGATACACCACCCTGTACACCACCCTGGGGGACGCCGCGGTGGCTATGATGTAGAGAAGTATGGCCTTCCTCGGTGCTTACAAAAAAGGATCGCATGGAGAGATAGCTGCGTACCCATTGAAACATCCGACCACCCACTCCTACCTCTGCGAGAGCAGGGAGGATGGCTTCATGCGTAACGTTGTCATGCGCCCCTTCAATGTCGAGAAATAAAGAAACGCAGAGACGCTTACGGCATTTGTCATGCTGAATGTAGGTGACCAGGTCGACGACGTTATCGATCAATGATCGACCACGTCGAAAGCCCGCCATGGCATCCGAGTCGGTGTTGTGGTACTCCAAGTACCACTCCAGGCGTCCTAGGACCATCCTCTCCATTACTTTGCCCACACAGCTTGCCAAAGAGATCGGGTGATATGATGAGTTCCAACGGCGACTTACCAGGCTTCAGCAGTGGAACAAGGCGACTTGTCTTCCAGGTTGTTGGTAGCGTGGCATCTCTCCAAGATTCATTGTACAGCTCAAGGAGAGCACCTCTCGGTCGCTCACCCAGATGATACAGAGCTCGGCAGGAAATTCCATCAGGTCCTGGCGCTGATGCACGGTCACACAAAGCTAATGCTGCCTTTAGTTCATGGATTGAGAGTGGTAGATCCATGCGGTGATCAGCTGGTGGCGGACTCAAAGGCGTTGGAATGTTGGAACGCGTCAGTTGGCCAGGTAATCTGGCGCAAATATCCTCTGCCAAGTCAATCTCCGAACTCTTTTGAGAGAGGGCAAGAGCCTTGAATGGGAATCGCTGTACGTGCAGTGTCCGGAGACCGCGTACCATTCTCCATAGTTGCGAAAAAGGCTTGCGTGGATCTAGCGATTCACGAAAGGCAGCCCAACGTTGCGATTGGAGCTTGTCTAACCGGCGCTGGATCTTCTTTTGCGTGCATGTGGCGGTCCGTAAATCGTTCATTGTCTTCGTACGTCGGTATCTTCGTTCAACACGTCGTCGGATTGCTCGAAGTCGTTCTAGTTCCACATCAAATTCCGTCAGTTTCGAAGAGCACGTGAGAGTACGCTTAGTGTCTTGCACCGCGCTCTTCATTGCCTCTTCCAAATCGAAAGATGGGTTGGTGTCGCACTGTTCTTCCGTGATAGACTGAAATTTAGACCAGTCCACTCTTTGGATCGTATCCCGCATATTGGAAGGGGACAATCGTCTGATCTTGACGTACGTGGGGATATGGTCGCTTCCGTGCGTCTCTATGTCCGCAAGCTACCCTGCACGTCTGACAAGTCTTCGCGATACGAAAGCCAAGTCAAGACAGCTGCTGTATGTGGCGCCACGTAAGAACGTACTTCAGCACATCATTCAGCAGCCAAAGTTCATTACTGGAGGCGAAAGATACCAGAGCTCTGCCTCTTGCGTTGATCTTCGGACTTCCCCAGAGTGTATAATGGGCGTTTAAATGTCCAATAATGACCCAGGGATTTGGGAGCTGTGGAAAGGATGTCTCGTAGTCTTTTGTGATCAAATCGATTTGACGGAGACATGTAGGCGGCCACAAAAGTAAAGGCCAAATTCTTTTTCCTTACGTTTAGGCATATTATTGATTGTCGTCATTAGGTGGTAGAGGCTGATGAACGTAGCTGAGGTCACGGCGAATAAACACCAAAACTGCAATGTTTTCACCAACAGTTGACGACATAAACGATTCATATCCAGAAAGCCTGATCGTGTTCGGCAAGTTCGGCTCACAAATGATGATAATGGGAAACATATCGGCATACACGAAGCGACGGAAATTCGAAAGGCGCACTTTGAGTCCGCGGCCATCTCACTGAAAAATGGCTGCTTGTTGGACCTCATCCCTAAAAGACAGTGGCTGTGGAGCCGTGATCTACTCAAGGGTTGCCAGCACCGGGCTCAGAGCGTCCAGTACTTGAAGCGCATTTCTGGCCGACGGTGTGTGCATGTTGCCTAGCAACACGTGAATGGCATTCATTAAAGGCCTAATAAGAGCTATCACTTGCTCATCTGTTTTCCGCGACTCCTCGGATACAACACCTTGCTTTACTGGAGACGGCTTCTTCTGCGACTCTTCTGGCGGTCGTGTACGCGGAAGTGGCGGCTATTCTTTTGTACGGAAAGATGTGGCATTTTCCTCCCTTCCAAATTCGGAGTTTGGAGTGCTGGAAACTTCCGCTGATGGTGCAGCTTGACGAGTTGACTTTTCTTGAAAATTTGATGTTTTCCGTCGTGAAGACCTTCAAAGGTGAAGTCGTCTTCGCCGAACTTTCACAGCGGGCTCTTTGTGGGAAGAGTTGTCTCTTCCCACATTTGTTTAAGAATAGTGATCTCTTTCTTGATCTGGGGACAGTCTTTGGAAGAGGCGCAGTAATCACCCTGACACTCCAACGTGGTTGAGTTGCAGTTGTCTTCTGAGTGGGGCTCGGCGCATCGAGGGCACACAGCCGAATTTCTGCAAACACCCTTCACATGGCCAATCTTCTGACAATTGAAGCATTGCAATGGTCTTGGAATAAATGGTGGAACCTGGTGGCGAAAGTGGCCGACCTTCATGTAGGATGGAAGGCAGTCGTCTTTGAACGTTATCCTCACACAACGCGTGTTTCCGAGGCGACCAACATACACAATGACGTTGTGTTCATTTGCTGTCTTTATGAGAACTGGGAGGTCTGCATTAGGTATTTCATTGTCAATGTCATAGATGACTCCTGTTATTGTAGCACCATTCGATGGCACGATGGAGCGGACCTTGATGTATCGCAGCTGCGTTACATGTTTTAGTATGTTCAGCGCACTCGGGTTCATCACATCGATTGCCAGGATGTTTCGCCTATTGTTTATACTGACATCCTTGATCTCGTTCGACACGGTGTTTTCTAGATACACGGAGAGTGCTTGCCTGTTGAGGACGCGCAGGTTGTCAGTAGCGTTCTGTGCCACAAACAGGATGGAATGAGGTCATTGTTGAGGCGCTGTTTTCACGCTGTTCGAGTTGCACGCCGATGTTGAGTTGAGAATTTTTCGTTTGGCCTTGCGGTACTGGACAAGTCGAAAGCTGTCTTCCGAGGACTCGTCACCTGATGCAGAGTACAGCTCTGTGTCCTCGCTATCACTCGACGAATTTCCTCGCTTCCTCGAACCGATGTCCGCGGGTGAACGGGCACCGTGAGGGTCCTTGGGGTGCTGTATATCCATCACCGCGATGTAGGGGGCGGTAGACCCCACAGGTGCAGCGGGAAATCCAGAAAAGCAGAGACGGGCGAGGTGTGTAATTTCAGGGTATCGCTGCGGCTCGCCTTCATTCCAGTATGTACAATGCTATTCGCGTCCCGCACGCAATGGTAATGGAGAAGATGGTTTTGCTGTAGAATCGGCGACAAGATTTCAGAAAATTCCAATACCGAGAGGAGCGTCTTGCGCCGAGCGATGTTTTTGTAATAGTTATTATCCGGGGAAAAAAAAACTGTCACCAGAGAAACTGTCACAGAGAGGGCCCACGATGCGGCGGTCGGGCAAGGCCTGACTGTCTCAACGTGGTAGCGGCCCGCAGCGCGCTGAGTCGCGTACCTCAGGACTTTATTAAAGTTTTTCATCCATCCATCCTACCTGAGAAAGCGAACCAATACACGTGCGTCAATATATTCAATGGTATCTGCAGCCTAAGTTGAAAGCAACTAATAGTGCAAGCCCATCGCATCTGGTAGCGCATACTTTGCTAAAATCTAAATACTAAAATGCTACTAGGGGGAACTCTGTGCTGCAGTCATCCAGCTACCATGGGAGCGATTCTTATTGAATTTGTGGGATCTTCTTGCTGGTGGCTTCAGACATTCTCGTGCTTTTGTCTCCAAGAGTTACGTCACAAGGGTCCACGCAAGCCTTTCCAAAGATGGGAGACGCCTGCGTCAGTCAGCCGTCTATTTTGTTGCCGGAAAATAATTACGCGTGCACGTGTAGCACATGTCGTGGCGTTGACTCAAATGTAATGCCGACCTAATGCATGTTTGCCTAGTTTAAAAAAAATCAGTTCTGTTGTTTTAGGCACCCAATACACGTTGTCATTATAAAGCTCGCTGTATTAAGGGGCTGCGAACTACTCTTAATCACCTGGTGTTCTTAACGTGATCCTAGGTACACGAAAGTTTCTGTATTTCGCCCCCATCTGGTGTAGTCGCTGCAGGCAGAATCGAAACCATTCCCCTCGAACTTCAGGGCGCGCTGTCATATCCACTTGTCTATCGCAGCGGAGGCGTAATTTAGATAATTCTGGGTTGCGTTGTTCGCTTAACTACCAGTGGTCCCTTCTAGTAATTTTTTTTCTTAAATAAGATCGTTCTTTGTATAAGAACACAGGTTGAGAGTTACCGCTCTTGAGGTCCGCACCATCTCGTCGGTGCGTCGTTTTTGCTATACCCCCAGTATGAGTTGCCCGATATCACTGAGTACGGTCCGCGTCTGGTCCGGTCTCATGAAGGGTGGGTCATGGCGGCGAGATAGGAAGATGCGTGAAAAGGTGGGCACGCGTATCCTGACGCAAAGACCGAGCCGTACGTTGCTTTCGTTGCGTGGCTGGCGACGGCGCCGCCATAGATGCAAGCGGCGTGTGGTTGGACTTATGCGGCCTACAGGCAAGCTAGCAGGGAGGCTCCTCAGTCAGCTTGACTGCAAAGGGAGAACGACGCCATCGGAGTGGGCGCACCGTGAAGCATTGCCTCCGGTATCGAAGTAGCGCACTCCGCCCGATCTCGCAGGCCATGCTTCAAGCTTACGGTTTCCTTCGAAAACTACTAGGGTGATTCACAGCGCTATAATACCTAAGGGAGCTGCAAGTACAACGATTCAGCCAGTTTGGAAATGTGAGCAGTGAATGAATTTCTCTAAGCTTCCCTTCATTTATGTCAACATAGCGCTTTAGCGTGTCCAGCTCACCGGTAAAGGCAAGGGCGTTTGCCTATTACTGGGCTACCGGACGCTGGTAGTGGCACCTTGTGACGCTTCAGCTAACCACAATGCCTTGAAGAGGCGGTTTTGGTGTTCTATAAATGCAATTGTTAAAAAAGAAATTCCCCGACGATTACGATACCTCCTAATCCGAAATTTGAGCGCAGCTCTATACGTGTTGTCATTCCGCGATTTCGCGATATATACATACAAATAAATAAAATTGGGTGGTGTGGACAACCTGTCTCGTGCGGCACGTTGCAAATGCATCAAAGCGCGGCGCGACCGCCTCGCTAATCGGGAGATCGCGAGAGCCAGCGTGTGGGTGAAGGCTGTTTCACATGCTGCGACTGCAACGACGAAAATCGGTGCTGTCGCACGCGTCGCAATGCGATTTTTAGAGGGCTCATTTCACATGATTGCGATTTCAACAATGCGACTGGTGCGACGCCCAGGGTTGCTTACTGCCAGGTTTCGTGGCACACGCTGCATAATCCTTTTATTGTAGTAAATAAAACGTTTACACTATAATATTATTGACTTCTCTTGATTAAAAGCAAATAATATGTACGTTTACTAATTTAAAAATGTTAGTTAAGATTTGTCTTGGGGTGCGCGACGGCGGTTTCTGTAGTTCAGTGCGACATCGCGCACGTAAACAGCTGTTCGCAGGTGGTTCAGTGCTGTGTGTTGTCTTATCGGTAACACTGAACTTAGTGTCACACATTACTTCCCCCCTTTTCTCCTTCTATGACCGTTTCGTTCTGCCTGCGCTACAACAGTCTACAAGATGACCTATCGACAAGTTCATATAGCTGCCCTCACCGTATATGCAGTATTCGGAATTCGGCTGCCACGAAGTTGTCGTGTCAGCCCAACAAGATCCTCGCGCTACCCGTGCTCGGCGTCAGCTTCTGGAGAAATGATGCGTGTATATTGCCCGTCATTGCGCATATGTGGTGCCTGCTCCTAGCCATATTCTTACGCCGAACGCAACAAGAAGCACCAACCCGAACGCCCGCGTGTGCCCCTGAACGAAGCCTCAAACGATCTGTGTGATTACGACGTGGAATGAAAATTGTGTCGTGAAATTCAACCTTAGCGCTAGCCTGGTTCGTCCATCGCCGTGCTTGCGCTGCGAATATATATATGGGAGCCCCCTCTAAATACTTCTAAAGGCGCAAAAGCCGACGCATCAAATGTTTCGAGCAGTTACCGTCACTTTTGTAGAAGCCTGTACGTTGTAACATAGCATTCTAAAAGACACGCTTCTCGTCCACTTTGTTGTCCCGTGTCTCGCGCTGGTAGTATACTCGGAACTTCTAACGAGAAGACCATATCAATACGCGCTGTTCATAATGCAGGATCGTAGGCCCACGGCAGGCGCACTTGCCGTAGAATATTTCAGCTTTCTGCTCAGCCTCGCACGCCTCTCACGGTTAGCCTGTTTTGTGGAAATAAATATTATTATGATATTATTAATGTTATTAGATATTATAGTTTCTTCACTGTAATTTATAGCAATCCTCCAGATTTCTTAAGCTAGTCATGCATTTAACCTGTATTAGATCAACATTGTTACGACATACTTATGAGAGTCATTTCAAGCTAGATTGCTCAGCCAGAGAAAGTACAAATGCAAGCCTCAATGTTTATTCCAATTTGGTATTCCTAAACAGATTATATTGGCAGAATTTTATGCCTGCTTGCACTTCCTGCAATTCAATGTTCAGAGCTGGAAAAACTGATTCCTTTTCTTGCTGTAGAAAGGCTGCTTCAATGTCCATAGCAAGCTATAATTGTTCATTTCGAAAGCGTTAAGCAATGACTATATGTCTAAGCTTATCAATGCGTTTTTGTTCCACGAACAAAATGAATGAATGACGTGCTTATGTACTAAATTTATATACCTCGCAGGTTACAAGGTTGGAGTATTATGCAAAGGGGAATAAAAAAGTTGTTACAAAAGGAAGAAGGGCACAACATTAAGAAAAAAACCAGCAAAAAAAGCAGTACCAATACATTGCATCAACTAGCCCGTGTTTTACTGGCACAACATTATACAATACTTAACAAACAATAACAGAAAAAGTTACTGTCCATGCACCCTGTACAGACGGTAAACCAGCGAAGCTGAAATGTACAGCCCCGGTGTTTATCACTGGGTTAATTCCAATGGTTTATTCAAGTCTTTCTATATTATTGGTTATGTCTGTGTTTCTTAATGAGGTTATGCACATGTTTGGCTTGGGTTTATCACATTGTTTATTTGGAATGCCACACATTGCACTGCAAGATCACCATCATGTAAAGTGAAATGAGTGGTTCATTGTGTTAATGCAGCAGGTCCACCAAAGTCTTTCTGAATTATGTTACACACTTGTATTTTGTAATGCGTTAATCATAATGTTTACGACTCAGTTATGCACTGTAGTTACGAAGTGACACACCGGGGCTGCACATTTCATTTAATTAAATACAGGGACACATTTTCAAACCTATTGGGAAGTCTGAGAGAGACTGCTGCGCGCGCGCACTGCTGCTAGAGAGAAACGACGTCACTATCGGTCTAGCCACTGGCCCACCACACCTTTGCTGTGAGATAATAATGACATCATGATCTTGTCTTAACCGCATCCCCCTCTGTGTCCCTTCCCTGCAATAATACGCAGATAAATGTATGTTTGAAATGCATAAGCATTTCTATGTCTACCCAACAAGAAATGTCTCCGTCCACCATGCAAGACAAATGCAATGGCTCACACCCCCTTAAACAATGGCTCATACCCCTACACTAGGGTTTTTGGGATCGGACCATGAGTGTTTCGCCTAGGCATATACAGCTTCACTGTAAAAAGAATGAACACCTTTCTGCTAGAGACCAAGACAATCATGGGGTGTATTAACAAATGAAAGTTTATTGAACATGCCGAGTAAATGCTGTTCGACAAGCAATAAATCGAATTTACACAAAAAGCAGAAGCAAGATCTGATGTGTGTCCATACAGATCCCAACAGGAAACGCATCCATCTCTGAAAGTGTAACAGCGGCCATGCTGACACAAGATTCTCCCAGTGTATTTGCATCTACAGTATCCATAATTTCTCTAGGCAGCCGATCTCCACAGAGTGCTAGCTTCTTCCTCTACAATGCACTCTCCACATCTGAGCGTGCATTGTAGAGGAAGAAGCTAGCATTCTGTGCAGATCGGCTGCCTAGAGAAATTACGGAAGCTGTAGATCTAAAAATGCTGGGAGAATCTTGTCAGCACAGCCTCCGTTAGAAATGGATGCATTTCCTGTCAGGAAACGCACATGAATTTTTGCTTCTCCTTTTTGTGTATGTTCAGTTTATTGCTTGTCAGCGAGCATTTACTCAGTGTGTACATTAAACTTTTGATTGTTAGATCATCTCGGTTTTCTTGTTTGTCCTATGTGTTCTCTGGTGCCATTTGCAACCAGGCTATTCGTTTTCTTTTTTTTTTTTTAGACTGCAACAAGTCACTTTGATGGCCCTCATGATACCTTATAAAATCCTTTATTTGGCCAATGTAGCAAGAATGTATAGTGTGAAGCAGTAAGAAAACGGTATGCTAACTCCTAGTTAAAAGGTTTATTGTGAAAATGCAGTGATCTATAAAGGTTACCAGAAAGTAGTACAGCAATAAAACCTGATAAAGACTAGTGGTTGATGAAACCAAACATAAAAGCAGGAAAGGCAGAAAATACATATAGATATACAAGTCCAGGGAAAAAAAAACATTGTGATCACCAAGTGTGCATGTGGCTGCATTCCAGGAAACTCATTTTTTTTTCCAATGGCATGGAACTGGAAGAATGTGCTTGCATAAGCAAGCTGTCAGTCTGTCTACTGGAATAACAACAGTGTTTCTTGAAAGGTACTGGCATGCAGGATTGGCAATTGTAATGCTTCTTTTCCTGCACTTGGAATTTTTCTGTATTTTCTTTCTGTAGCATATTTATTTATGTTTGGCTGCATCAAGCACCAATTTTTATCTATCCTTCAAAGATGTCTTTCTTTTTCTGGGGAAAACACAGCGAAGGCGGAAGATGGAAATTCAAGACGATGAGCAACACAAGAACAAGGTGAAAGTAGGAGCCAACGTTTCCACACGTGGACCTTGAAGAAGACAAGTCCACTTGTCGAAACGTTGGCTCCTGCTTTCACCTTGTTCTCGTTTTGCTCATTGTCCTTTTTTTTCTGGTAATTTATATAACTCGCCACATTTTTACAAATGAACCTCAGTTGAAAGTTCGTCCTCATCCATATCTAGTGTCATCCTGTTGATACTGCTTCATGCTATGCACTCTTGCAACATGTGTGTGTGTGTGTGTGTGCGTGTGTGTGTGTGTGTGCACACGCGTGGATTTGGATGTGAGATTGGGCCCTTGGGCAGAGGTATCATCCTTCTCCTGTGCAGCCTTATGAATTCATTAACTATAGTGCAACAGAAATGCAATGGACAGGAACGAAGTGAACACACAGAGCGCTTCGTTCTTGTCTGTTGTGTATCTGTTGCACTTTAGTTAATAATGAATACACACAAACTCATCTAGTTTTCAGTTATTATGTCGGGCTTATAAGCCTGCTTGTGTCCTGAAATATCTGCATGGCTATGTATCCTGTAATTTAATTTCCGGCCATGTGCTTACAAGCCGCGTGTCAGTCTCCTGATTTTCCTGACAATCTTGTGTGATGTGCAGGCCCAGACAGTTTCTGGTGAATCCATGCAGGGTGTTGTGCAGGGTGTAATCTGCACTACAAGTGCTGCTTTGATTGCTTTCAGTTCAGCTTTTCTAGGTGTAGGATGACCTGGAATGGTACTCACTTATATGGGGTTTAGTTTTACGTAGTGTCATACTACTGTTACACTGCTATTGCCAGATCAGTGTACTACATGTGCCTTATGTTTGCTTGCATCTTCATGATTAGCAACCTCCTCTGTGTGTTTGGCAGTTGCATATAGTCTCCTGGCCTAATTGTTTGCCCCCATATTCCACGGTATGGGCCTGTTGTGTTTCAAGTTCAGGTACTCCCGAGGTTGTGTTTCTGAAGGGAGGGGTAGTAGTCTTTGCATCTCATATGCTAGCTGGCATAGTATCTTGGGACGAGGTTCTGAGCTCTTGAGACAAAGAATTTGTGCTGCAGGCTGCAACTCTACTCTGTCTAGGTACTTGTTCGTTAGCTCTTTCTCATAGAGGTCTTCAAGCATGGTACAGTTGGAAAGACCTGTTATTACTACCCGATGCCTGTATTCGATGAGTTGTCTTTTTTGTGTGCTGCTGGTAATTCACACCGTACCATACCTTGGACACAAGCACAGCATCTGCGATTTTCTATAGTATCCACTCGTCCACCCCCATTATTTCGAGATTATTCTTTTCACCAGGTGTGGAAGTTGCGTCCAGGCATTGCATAATTGTTTCACCCACGTGCTGGCTCTGCCGTCATGGGCTTACACTAGCTGAGGATTTGTGGATGTTGACTTGCGGGCATATTTGTCTAGCTATGTGGATCACAATGTGCAATCTGGGGTAGTTCTTGATTCTAGTCTTTATTTTTTTTCCGACGTAGATATGAGCTGACTTATCAGAAAGCGAGAGGCCAGGCTGGCCAAGAAAGTCTGCAGTGTTGTCGAGGGCTTGTTGCATCATTCTTGATTTCTGTATACATAGCTTTCCCATAGACTGTAATACACCATAGGCTGTAGTGTTTCTTGTAGTATGCCCGTGTTGTTGGTGTGTGGGCCAAATGTACCTCCAACTCTCACCTGGAATTTTCTGTCTTTCAGAAAGTTACTGTTTAAGTGCTCTGCCAGAAATGTTTTTGCACATCGTTCCTCTTACTAGAGCAGCATGAGGTACTGCTGTTAAAAGTCTCTTCACTCTCTTCATTCTTTCATAAGCAGTATTACACAATGTCCTGCAATAAAGTTTCTGCTGCTTATGGCCCACTCATATCTGCCAGAAGGGACAACTCTTGAAAAAGGTTTTCTTTGTGCTATGTGTGCGACATAGTATGAGCATTCATGCCTTTTATACATCTGTAGAACCAGCTTCCTGACAGAGTACTTGTTATACCTGATCATGCTTATTTGTGCAGTGCTGTTGAACAATACATATTGATGCAATGAATATTTACACACTCGAATTATCACGAAAGATGGTTGTTTTACAATTCTGCCCTTTGCCTTCTATTGGTGTTAGATTTTGCATAAGCATGCCCCCCTATGCAATAGTATTCTGAAGTGTAAGAGTTCAATAAAAGGTGATGGACTAAATCTAAGTGCAAGAGCTTTTTTTCTCACCTATGACTCCCATCGAAATGCGACTTCCATGGCTGGCAAATCAACCCCTCGCCTTGTGTTAGCAGCAGAATGCTATAGCCACAGTGGCAGGTGAACAAATTGAAGAATATTTCTGTCTATATTTTTTTTCTTGCCTGTATGTAAGTAAAGTTTGGAATAAGTTTGTCATTGCAAAAAAGCCCAGTTTGTGGTCTTTTATTGAATAAACCACATATTGTGTATAGTTGAAATGCAGAAATTTGTTCTAAAATCCTCGGGTGATATATGTTCTTGCAAGTAGCATGGTATTTCATTACTTGTAAAGATAATAATCGCAGCGGATATCGTTATATGGATTTACACACTAATATATGTGATCACAAACTTATTAGAAACTTACTAGAAACATGTAAGGCATGAATGTTTCTGCACACTTGATCCGCTGTGAACGTGCAAGAACTGCTTGCACTGGCTGACTTCACTGCACAGTTTTGATTTACTTTTCTTCAGCGTGTCGTTTTACACTGTTTTATCCCCACAAGAACAGGCCGTTTGCCTGCTTTTCGCATTGTTGCACGAGTTCTACATAATTGTGCAGGAGGGTACGTTGTCACTTTGCCACTATAGCAAGCAATTTACTTAATCTACTAGCTCTTGAGTTAATTACCTTTCAAAGCAAGTGTTAATACAGATGCAGTAAGGATACAAAGTCCGCAACATAGCCAATGTTTATTGGTTTCTGTGCAAGAAAAAAAAATTCTCCAGAGAAGAGGTGCAACTTAACGTGCATGTAATATTTTATTCAAGCCACGGATTTAATGCTATCGTAGCAAATTCATTACGATAGCCTACACTTTTGCTCTGTCAAATTTAATAAGAGGCAAGATAAGCTTTCAAGATGCATAGGGAAATTCATGCTTGAAAACCGACAAGAAAATGCAACTGAACGGTACCGCGTTCAGCGCAACGTTGAAACTTCGGGTACTTTGCTGTCTTGTCATTTGCCCTTGCCGAGGTTGAAATAATTCAAGCTGCTCCGTAAGCGCGATTTTTGCATGCTACTCAACAAAAGAAAATTGTGACGACCTCGTCGTCTGCTGGGGATCGAACACCTCCTAGCACTGACAACTCGCAAAGGCGCACGAAGCAAACGTGAAAATGTACTTCATTTGCTGTGTAGCGTGTCAACAAACGCATAGTAATCGGAGAATGCAATCTGTACAAGTTTTTTATTCTCCCTTCGCGTACGTACCGAATTCGACGATCCACGTCTCCGCGATTGCACTTTTCGTGCGAGACGCCATTTTCCAAAACAAACCGGCGAAATAGCTCCGTTGACAGCTCTCCGCGCAATTTCGACGGAAAATCGCAGCGATCGGTGCGACGGTGCGACTGTGCGACCAACCGGTTGGTCGCAGCCGAAAATCGGGGGGACGGCACTGCGACTGCGATTTTCATCGCAAACGACGGAAATCGCACTTCCGGTGCGACGAAAATCGCATCATGTGAAACAGGCTTGACGCGTGGGCGCGATTCATAGCAACCGCCGCCGACAGACCTCTCAGACGACGCGTGCTACTCACGCGCCGTCTCGTAGCCGTTCTCGCCGCACTACGCTTTCGTTCTCACGCTTTCGCCATACCCTCCTCCCCGCTTTCCTCCTCGAGTCTTTCATTACCCGCTACGCCCCGCGTTCACGTTCATCTTTCGCTGTGCTCGTTCGCTCAGCTACGCCGAGGTACAACGCCCACACTCGCCACAGGAAAAGACCCAATGAGAGCTGCGCTCTAAATATGCCTTTTAAAAAGGCAAGGCATTCACGATTACACCGTGGCTGAAAATTTACGCTAGTTATCGAAGTAGAACACGCTTGGTTACGGCATTATTAGCTCTGTTTTTCTCTTGCTAAGTTCCGTGCCATTAGGAAGCACCACCAATCCTGCCGCTCACACTCATGCTTCGGCTAACGTGGTAATCCGCTTGCGCAAACCAGAATGCCGGGCACGCTAAACTCTCCATTGCCAGGCGGCGGCAGTCGTATATCGATGGGGGCGAAACACAAGAACGCCTGTGTACTTTGATTTAGGTGAACATATAAGAGCCCCAAGCGGTCAGACTTATCCCGGACTCAGCATCTACTTCCGTGACTCATAATCACGCCGTGGTTAATGCGCGCAAAACACTAGTTAACAAAACAATGATCGCAAAATGTTGCTTTGGATCTCCATTATTTTTTTCTTCTTGCGCTCTCAGCATCAGTGTATCTTGATGCTCAAAAAAAGAGGCTCCAACACCAAACTTCAAACGGGATTGGACTTTCTTTGTCAACATTTATTCGTCACTTTCGCTAAGCCCTTCGCCCTGGCTTCTTTCCATTGTGACGTCGGTGTGTTCCCGGTGTGTCCTGAGGACAGCCGATGAGAGAGTTGGTCACGTTCCATACGGCCACTCTACCAGGGCATCTGAAGTCGATGAGCATGAGCATCATGTCGGGCCGGCCTTGCAGGGTCGTGAGCCAGGAGAAACCACAGCCGCTACAGGTGAATCGGTTACCTGTGCCGATGTTGTAAGAAACAGAAATGCCAGTTTAGCCAGCAGGGCGAAGCATTGATAGCGATTGCAAGGCTCAGCTTTGTGCTCGGATTTCTCGGACGTTATTCTAACTATACGCGGGTCCGACTAACGCGGATGCGATATACGTGTGCGCGCCAAAATTTCTGGCACCCTTTACCCTGCCGTGAACATCGCAGAGGCACCACTACGCTGCCTGTAAAAATTCACGCTAGTAAAATTACGCCACTTTCTGGTTTGAGCTTTGATATTCTTTTGTGCCTTTAATATTTAATAGTCTCAGAAGAGTTGAGGTAAAAGCGTGCGATGTTTGTATTATGTTTCACGACAGTTGCTTGTGGGCCGCCATTTTGAAAACTCTGAGGACAACTTGAGTCAAGAATGTAAGATCGGGTATCAGTAACATTAGTCATAGAATAGTGCAGAAATATAACCCCCAATTACAGCATCGCAAATAGCATGGCATGGAATATAGCATAGCTATACCTAAATGTATGCAGAGCCTGCATACATTCTTGGACCTATCTTATCTTTCTTTGAAATTGAAATTTTAAAATATTTAGCCACATATAAAGGTGGCATCTACTCCCTTCAAAACAACAGTAATAATAAGGCGAAACATAGCTTTAAGAATAAATATAACAGGCTCATAAAACCTAGAAAAGAATTAGAAGAGCGAATAAATGCAGTGAACATATAGTCCTAGACACATTGTAAAACACACAGGCAAAAGGCGAGGACATCCGCTGTTACACCGCTAAGTTCCACCGTTATCCTTCGAGTTTCCGCCTACTAACTTAGTAGGAAGGCAGGCAATTGGGAACGCCCTAAATTGCTTGTAGAATAGGCTCAGAAGAATCAGCACCGTACACCATGTCTTAATCTCATTCAAAGTGTGAGGGAGAAAAATGTCGCTTTTCACGAAACAGATGAGCAAGACTGAGATTACAATTTATGTGATTACTGAATTTTCTGCGGTATCCGTAAGTGATAACGAAAGTCGAACAAACAACCATAGCACGGCCTCACCTGCGGTGATGATCCTGGCCTTGCCTAACTGTCGGTTGCGCTCCGCATTCAACGCCATTGCTTCCATCAGAGGCTGGAAAACCGGGCCGCTGAACTCTCGCAGTTTGTTCAGCGTGAGGCGCAGTGTAAGAGGCGCCACTCCATGGAAGGCCTTCTCCTCGATGCTCTCCAGTTGACCAGCGTTCAGCAAAATCTGCGTGGGATCACAAAGCCCGAGCAAAATGGTGGCTCTCGTGGATCCCCCCATCCTGTCCAGCATGGTCTCGCTATGCGAAATTTTACCACCACCAGAGTATTCGTGCATACAGCTCTACACTACGTTTCATACGTAGCAGGCAATGCTACCTAGTCTAGAGAAGAGACTCCTATCAGTGCTTGCATTCGCGGCCAAAGAAAAATAAAGTTTCACTCGAAAACGAAGCGTTGAAAGTGAAAGCGGCACCCATTGTTTTGCCGATGCGTTTGGGATTGAGCCAGATAGCCAGCCGCTGCGCAGTATAGAAACGGCACCCTGGCAGATACCAGGGGGGATATTCTGTAAGAGTCCACCTAGTGGACTGTCCATTTAGGCGGCTCCTGATTGGGTGCAGTTGTACGAGCGAGGAGGAGACTACTTGGTAAATAGATAACGCGGTTGACTTGAGGGGAAACCAAGCAATAGGAGCCGAGGAATTCTTCATAAACACTGAAGGACCACGGGAGAAATTCACGCACCACCACATGCGTGCGAATACTTGAGCTGTTGTGAAAGTTGACAAAATAGTTTGCTATGTAGCAGCCGGCCCGGAACACGTACTCGACAGCTTTCAGCCCCACCATTTCTCTTAGTGAACCACGCGTGAACCGGCAGCAGACGACGCCGAAGCCAAAACATGAAGCAGAGAGTTTAGCGCTGGGATGACGTAGAACGTAGGATGTGGCGGAACGTAGAACACTGCCACCATGGAGGAAGCAAAAATATGAGAGGAAGCATTAATTCACGCGGCCATCCTTGGCAAGCGAACGATCCGTGAAGCCACAGTGGAAGCTCACCGCGTGAACTGTTGCGTCGAGATCACGGAGCAAGAATCCATATTTGCTAAGACGCTTGATTCCCACTGGATATGCCAGTAGATTTTATTCGGTAATAGCGCTCTTTGGCCACACCTGGCCCTTGCGCCAATAAACATAAAATATTCATTCATTTTATTCGGTGCACGCTCGTTCAGGTGCCCTGCCTGCAGAGCGGGAATACAAAAACCAACCGCGCACTTTGACCTGACGATCACGTGTTGGGCCGACAGATTTGGCTCCAATCGCGTTGTGGTATGCTCCCTCCTCTTTTTTCTTCCTCCATGGCTGCCATGTTCCACTACAAAAATCTTATTGATGTAGGCGCGAGGGTGTGTTTATGTTTACTTCGTGTCGTTGTGGCTTGACAGCGAGGCTGAAGGCATGTCGCTGTCGTGTCTGGGAGACGCGTTTGGTAAACGAGCAAAGTCAACGTAGTTAAGCCGGGTGTGCGTAGAATGTGAGCAGAGCGGAGCGTAAGCAACTCTCTTCTAAAACTGACATTTATGCGCACTTCACCGCGTCGTTCTTGCAGCCCCAAATGCATTGCGCGTTCCTCGAAGCGACCTAACTCTCTACGCGCGAGCCGTGCAACCACCGTCCATACAAGGGCATAACGACGGCAAGAACGGCCCACGAGTAGACCTGTATTTGCTGCAACAATAAAATAGTGTGTCCCACACGGAAGAAAGGTATATGTATGTGTTACGGGATTCCATGTAAAAGTTAGTGTCACGTGTAGTTTCATGCCGCAAAGAACGGCGCCATTCTTTCAGGGATGTCCGGCACATGTGAACCTATTTTGCTACAGCGCCAGCTGTGACGAGATTCTGCGACCAGCAGCCGCAGCGCAAAACTTGCTCTCGCTAGAGAAACATGGCATGTCACATAGTGAAAGGACCAAGTGCCATAATATCTGAGTTGACGCAAGCTTGCGTCCATGTGTTGCAATATATCAAGATGTTATCCCGTAGAAAGAGCCCCAGATGAAATGCAACTGCTGTGGAAAGCACGCAAAGTGCGATTTATGTAACCAGACCCTTCGCGTGCTTTTCACAATGTTACCTAGAAATTGTGAAACGCCGCGTCTGAAGTACCCGGGCTATCACTGGCGTGCGCCTATGCGACATGGCAGATGAGTCACTTTGGATATAATGAACAGTTAGAAGCGTCCATTATTTAATTCATTATCAGGCCAATCGGTGAATATCAGCATAAAGTAAGAATGCGCAAATCAATGCGGACAGAGACAGAGTGCTTGCGTCTTCATCGGTTCTGCGCCTCATCCTTTCTTCGTACGCGGCACAGTTTTACTGGAAAAATGATGAGCGATTCATGGATTTGCGTAAACTTAACCCTCATACCTACAAGCGGCTTTCCTCAAGCTTACTTTCGTAGTAATGCTTTCAAAAGCCGATAAATCTTCCCATTGAAATTTAATCCCAGCCCATTTCTTGTATATTCAGATTCATGGCATCGTACAGCTGCACAAAAGATTAGGAATTTCGAATTTATGACTTAGTGTTCACCTCTTTATATGTTGTGTATTCCACGCGTAAGCCCTGAACGAGATACGAGAACGTCAAAAATTTCACGTCTATGATTCTTGGAAAGTATCTTTTCACAAATATGAAAAGTGTACCGAGTCATGTTGTTCGTTGTTTTGGCGTGATAGATTTCCTGGACTTCGGTGTGCAGCATTTGCTTCTTCTGGCAGCCTCATAAAAACACACGAGGCTATAATAAATCATGATGCCATATTGCTTGAAATTCGCTTTCAGACATCACAAATTTCGTACATGATATAATCCTGAATTCATTTTCGGTCCCACGAAAAGCTTAAATAAATGCTTTTCTATAATGCGTCACAGCCTCGTTTTAGCTATTAAAAAAGTGAGCTTTCCATAAGGTGAAGCTATAGCTCGAAGTTAGCACAGGTTCCCGCACCCAGCTTCATAGGAATACAGGCAAATGCTGAACGCAGCAAGCGTTTGCTAATGGCGGTGCCAAAATGGCTTTTATTTCAGTCGTTTCTACGATCAAGACACCTCCAGACGCGTCCTGTTCAGCCTGTTCATGTGCTTACCTGCAGGTTCGGATGATGCCTGGGGATGGTGAACGAGTAAGCGGCCAACTTCTTTACGCGAATGGATCGCAGCTGTAGAGCCTTCAACTTGGGCAGGTTTCTGAAGGCGAACGCTCCGATGCTGGTGATGGGATTCTCGTTCATTACCAGCGTCTCCAGTGAAGGGTTTTTGAACGCGAATGCGGGCACATTCCCCAGGTTGTTATTGGCCAGGTTCAACACGCGCAGTTTCTCGAAGTTGGCAATCCTGCGTCGTTAGGACGAGACGGATATTTCAGAGTGACTGAGAGATGAACGTGCTGGTAAGGTTTGACGCTGAGGGGAAAAAAGATAGCGCGAAAAACCCGGGGACGCTGAAAGAAAAGGTAGGAAACACATGAGCTGCATTCGCAACAAAATGTTAATTCTAGAAACAACTGACGTATACCATGTGTCCAGGGCCTCGTCTGTGCTTCCCACGCAATTTGTGACAATGAATAACTCTTTAACTGGCAGCTCAGCAATATTCTTGACCTTACAAAAATATCTGGAGACACTATACAAAACCAAATATTATTCAGTGCCGTTCAATTTACCTTAACTTACGTACCTGTTCAACAACGGTAGTCACAAAAATATCGAGCGTGAGCAGCAGCAGATGTTTTAAGGTGTTTCAGCGGACGTGGTGGTCATGTTATTGCTAATGAGAATATTATTCTCTTTATTTAAGATAGTTATTTTTTTTCCATGGAGGTTCATCTCAAGAACACACATTTACGTAGCCAAAGCAAGTATCAAACACAACTTTTGGACCATACATTTGCCTCTGACGAGCTGGTCAACAATATATTCGACCTGCTGTATCTTACCTAGTTTGCAGAGAAACGCTTTCATATTTCATTTGGTATGTATTTGAACAACATTCACAAGAAGTCAAGCAATAAAAACACGTCATGTGAGGATGTCTTTCTTATCTTGCCAGTTAAAGGATTAAAAATGTGTAAGTTTCACGTAGCTCGGCAGAACCAAGGTGATGTTTTTGTCCTTCGCTTGCAGCTAGTCATACTCTTTTTGTATCTTGACTGATTGTCTAATTAGTTATTATTATTTAATGAACTGGAATATTATACTTAGAGGAAGAGCGTTAGCGACATAATTGTGGACCATCTGGAAAATTTCCCGATCCAACTTTCTCGTGCTCAACAGGTCTGCTCGGGTTCGCGAACTAAGGCTTTCCCATGACTGTTATAAATTATGTATACGTGATTCACGGTGCATGTGATAATTCCCTCTAGTCTCGTGTTGAAAGTACCTTTCAATTATATCTGTCTTTTAAATGAAGTTATTTTCTTAGTAGTACTCAGAAAAAACACGAGACTGTCGCACTGCATTTTAGAGGTGTCCTTGGGTCACTTGTGAAACCTTCCTTCTGTAAACAGCATCACTGTCAACGGCATCCTTTTTGACTTTGGTGTAGCTTCAGCACGCTTATGAGAATGTTCTTGTATCTGCCGGGGCTAGAATTACTATATATTCTGTGGTTACTGTGTAACCTATGTAGAGTACCTACACCAGCTGTGCGACCTGGCCGAATCCAAGAAAACTTGAGGTCGTACCATGTTTTAGGGTGCGTCTACTGAGCGTCAGTACATCACGCTTGCGATAAAAATAGCAGGTTAGGTTATTGCTTACCAACGTAGCACAGTGGTTAGCCTGTGTGATTCCATGTTTTCTTGTTTTTTTTTACTTCTGGATGTGCGTTACTTCAACCTCAATGACGGCACTGGAAAAATTTTATTTTCGTTATCATCTCCACTACATCACCTCAACCTGATTGGAATGCCAGCAACGTGCGTTGCTAATAGCCTTACATATCGGGTTCGTATGCGGTGACTACGATCGCATTTAATCGGTCGCACCACCTGCTGTCGTCCATTATTTCTAACAGCCTCCCAACGACGACGTGATAGCCACACGCGCTGAGAAAACAGATAGTAACACTTGGGGGACTATTTAAGTTGTTCGATGCGTATTGAGTGTTCAGGGCAGCGTGTCACGTGCTATAATAATGTTTGGCGCTTACTGTGCACGTACATCGTAAATAAGGTGTGTTGGCTAATACAGACGTCTACCACATGACCTTTGCGCTTACGCATAGGGAATGGCTTCCTGACAAGCTTTCTTGATACGTACCGTATTCAAGAACACCACGTTTCCCCCCCAAAAAATCGCGCTTGCCGTTCAGGAGAAGCTATACACATAGCGTCACGAACGACATGCACTGAACTTATCCAAGACAAGTGCAATGGTATGATGCCGAAGGCCAGTGATTTAATAAGCTGAGCGAGGACGGAAGGACAGCTCTGGCGCCGTCACGTGCATTAAAACGTATTCCCTGTGAAAGAAAAAAAAATATTTGCGATTGAGGCGAAAGATGAGCTGGTCACACTGACCCTTTGTAATCGATGCTAGTCAGCTGGTTCCCGTATAGGCTCAACTCCGACAGAAACTTGGCCGACTTTGCCAGCGCCGACAGCTCGAAGGAGGTCAGGTTGCAGATTTCGACGAACACTTTGCCGAAGACGTACTCCCCAAACGTTCCGTTGTCGATCTTGACGACGGGCGCCTTCTGCAGCCACAGAGTTTTGTGCACAGTCTCCTCCTTACCGCTGAACGCCTTCGCCAGTTCTGCGGCGCTCTTGGCCTTCATGCAGTTTATCCCGGTGAAGTCGCAGCCGCACGGACTTAGGGACTCGGGCGCAGGGCACGGGTTCAATTGGGCAGCAGCCAAAGCCGCGAGACAAAAGAGCAGAACGCACTTGCATGAAGCACGAGACGAACCTGCAACGAAAAGGAGCAGAGCCACACCTTACCAAGGCTACAGTTTAGTGCAATCGATTAGTTTATTTACCAATTTTAGTGCAATCGATTGGTTTATTCGCTTATTTTTCTTTGTGCAAGAAGCTTAGGGCTTCAAAAAAGGTCCGGTTTAGTTTTGTTAACATTACAAGTCCTGTATGGTTCTGAAACACGCATCGCAAATCAATGTTGTGCCAGATATTTGGACTATGTGGAGGCAAAGGGGGAAAAATGACATCCAGCGCATGCTCATATAACCGTTCAGAAGAGTACAAACCCAAAAGAAAAAAATAAAATTGGTTTTATAGAATATGACGACTTGATTTGATCAGAAGTGGGTGAAGAAGAGCAGCGTCGGCATGGATTTATAGCGACAAGCAGTATTATATTTCACCCAGCGACAGCTATTTTCGTCGGCAAGGTTCATACTACAGCTACCGTTCCTCTGTGCGAGGATAGCTTAATGATTAACGTGAGGGTTAGTTAAAAGGGAGTTCTAAAGAATAACGTAAAAGGATATTGGTGGTTTATATCCTATTCAAACTGGAAGAGGCCGTTCACATAACCCAGATGTTTCATAGCTGTGCGTGCTCTCATTTATGAAAACTCGCCTGTTCATAACGTGAGCGCGAAGCCATTGACCATCATTTTTTTTTACATTGAGCATGGGACGTAACGATTTACAACGCAATCGGGCGTACAACGTCTTATATGTATGGACCACCTGGCTACACTGAGCTGCTGACCTGACGCGTGAAATTTTCACGCAATTCAATGTGGTCGACGAGGCTTACCCGCAGCTGCCGATTGCGACCGCGCATCATGAAGGCGTGCCCGGCCCTTACAGGCCCGAAATCTTGATGTGCAACTAGTTTGTACGTGTTGTTAGAGGGAGAGTAAAACGAAGCGGTGAATCATTTCGAAATAACAAGGCAGTGATTGAATACCTTATTTACGACGCTTCATTGCTGGTAGGCAAGTTTGGCACCAGTAGTTTCAACTTCTTGCGCTTTTCAGTTTTGAAAAAGAAAAATTCGGAACAAGCGAGGCTCACTTTTCTTGCCAAGTTTGGAATATGTTGTAGTTCAGTATAAGCAATTTAGTTTTAGCAATAGATAGCAAGCGCGGGTCTAGCTATCGGTCGGATACTGGGGGCCCAAGTTTGCCTCTTCCGCCAATAGAAAAGGCTGGACGTAGGTCAGGGTTCGTATGAAACGCAACAGGCTCTGTTCCCGAATGGCAGTGGAGGCAGAGGGGGTCCAGAGCATGTGGTTCCGGTAGGAAATGGTGGCACGGCAGAGGTTAGGCAGAGGAGCCGTCATGACCACAACGGGGCCAGGGCACATGAATTCCGACATGGAAGGTTCTGAGGTGCTAGGTACACCACAACGGTGTAACAGCTTGTCTCTATATGGGAGCGCGTCGTATCTACTGCAATTCTTTACAGAGCAGCGGACAATTTGAATATCAACTAGCCCTGGAGATAATCAATCCAATACAGGACAACTTTCTGTAGCAATGAAGGAAAAGCTATGGGCGCGTGGCTGCTGCACATATGTTACGGCGCCAAGTACTCCGCCAGCGTTTCACAGGGCTTTTGGTTCCTTGGAACAGACAATGAGTCGGCGCAGCTTCACGTGCGACGGTTTCGCGTTTTTCCAGACGCGGAAGGAAAAAGCCGCAAAATAGGCAAACTTTTACATTCAGTAGTGTGTTTTATATAACTTTACTGTTGCTAATAAGGCGTTTTATGTTTTCTCTTCCACAGCTTAAGCTAACGTGGATAAAAACATGGAACTCTTTTCAGAGGCGCTCTCACTTGTACGCGCTTTGCCTCCGTAGCTTTTCCTTCATTGCCACAGAAAGTTGTCCGCGAGTGTAAGCCCGTGCAGGTGCAGTAAGCATTTGTCGCATCACGGCTGACTAGATAATGCAGAATCATCAAGGCGTGCTTGTCATTCGTATTCTTTTTCGAGTGTTTTCTTGCTTATTGCGCCTCACCTTATCATAAAAAGTACTCTGGTTATCCCGGAGGGCAAATTATTATCTTCTCTCAACATTTTCCTCTTTACTGTCCCTCTAAGAAGTAAAATAGTAAAGAAAAAGAACGCGTTTCTATCTTTTTGTCCTTCTACCGCATTATTTTCCTGCTTTAGTTTTTAACAGGCCACCGACACGACGCTGACGCCAGCTGTGGGTCGAGTCGTCGTTGTACACAGTGTCACTGATAGATACATCAAGGGCCCGTACTACGTCGACAACTGCGCCATCACTACCCATAAGTAGTTGTAGTAGCCGTCAATGCAACTGAGCAGGCTTTCTTATCAGTTTATACGAAAAAGCAAAATACGATCACCATCGGAGCTTCTCCCATTGTCCTCAAACCGGTGTGGTCTGATATGGGTCTGCAAGCTCGCCACAAAGGAGAGCCGTGTCTCGATGCCAGCCCTTGTATCTACCTTACTTGTGCTTCAATAGATCTCAACAAGCTTGGGATCTTGGGAGCCTGGCCTCACAGTTCCTTAGCCCAGAAAGCAGTTCGAGCGCTTTTTCGCTACCTTTGGGCAACAGACTTGAGTGCCCGACTATAGACATCCTACCACCTAAGTTCTCTCTCTCTCTCTTTCACTCCCCATTCCCCTCCCCACGTGTAGGGTAGCAAATTGGACTCAGTCTGGTTAACCTCCCTGCCTTTCCGTCTTCCCTTCTCTCTCTGTCTCTCAACAAGCTTTTCCAGTTCAGACTTACGATCTCCTATATTCGTCGGACGCATACGCACGCATTTTTTTGCCGGTGCGCAGTTTGCACGAAGGGCGATAGCGAGGTATAGATAGCGTTACCCTGCACAGGCCTCCTCAGACGGTTTTCTAACAATATGCAGGGGCGGCATGTCGGCCCAACACAGCACGCAAGACAACTTCGGCTTCGCAGCGAAGTGAACGCCCTGACGTTTCACAACACTGGCATAGAGGTACTGTACATGGCTCCCGAAGGTACACTGACATAGCGAGCAGCGCCGCCAGTGGCGCTGTAGGCGTCACACATCATTGGTGCACGAAATCGGATTGAGGGGAAAAAAAATAACCCCCGCGTTTCTAGCTTGAGTTTTGCGGTCTGTTTAGATAGAACCAACACGTGCACACAGGTGTACAACAGGAGCACACGTGTTTTTGCGCACGACGTTCATGCCAGCTGCGGAAGGTGGAACGCTGCGCTGGCTTCGCTGCAGAGCCGACTGAGCAGAAGGCGATGGTGCGTCTGCTTGGCTTCGTCGTTTCTGCATCGCCACGCATCGATCATAACACGCCGGCGGAGAAAACACCAGCTCCAGTGTCAGTAAAATTGATATTGTAATAATGAGATATGTTGTATGTGTGTGCCTGTGGATGGAATACAAAAGGTAATGGCCGCAATGTGGTGGACAGCGTTCCCTCACAATTGTCGTCTTCGACGGCTGGCAGCTCACTGTTGCTTCTCGAAGTGATGTAACAGAGCAGTTCAGCGAGTTTGCGAGGAAATAAACGGACTGAGCGAAATTCAAGACAAGGAAGTAGTAATAGAAACGGACAATTTGTACAGTCTGCTAAGTTTAGCGTTATTTATTGTTAGCGAAATTCTGATTGCTTTTCTCGTCAAGCGAATCGATAGTGTCCCCTTCAGAGCTGCTATAGGTAAATTAATGTTAGCAGCTGCGACAGCAAAGGATGCAACGAAAGGGCCATCGCTAATGATCACAACAGCTGCGATTGTGCACCAGTTGCGAGACTTCAAAAGAATACACTAATAAATAAAAAACAATTATGTTAAATGTATCATCATCCTACAATCCACATCTATATCAGATAGTGGTCGTTTCAGGTACAAAGAACAGGTTGAGATGAAGAACTGAATTGTTAAAGTAAGGTGTCATGGCCGCTGAATTAGGCGCACATAGCACAACAGGACTAAACGTCGAGTGACCAAAGTTCTAAAGTTATAGAGCAAATACAACCGCGAAATCGTTGGAGACTATGAAAGAAAGGTGTAGGCGCGTTCTAATTTCACGAACAATAAAAACAAAGTAAAAGGAGAGTGCATCAACCAAGTCGCATTACATCCTGTCTCTCTTTCATCAATTCTGAACACTTGGCGTACCGACGATTTTATTCTTCCACGACCACCTTAGGTAGTCGTGGCAGCATGCGGTTCTTGAAACGACCAAATTGCATTGAGGCATCATAGACGCTAGAAAACTACGGCACCAGCCGCTAGGCGCTCATCCTCACTCGTCAAGTCCTGCGCTTTCCGGGAGTCTTGCACGTTTACTGGCCGAGCAGGCAATTCGCAACTGTCACCCTCCAGAAGCAGACGAGAAAAGTACATCTGGATTGTATTTTATAATAACCGAATAGACCTTGCTTACATGCTATAGTGTGCACGTTATCGAGGCTATAGAAATGATGAGCTCCCTTAATTAAGCACCAAATATGCGGTGATTGACCGAGCAGGCGAAGGGACAGCTGGCAAGGAATCTGCTTGAAGTTTCTACAATGGTTTCTGCGCACGACTTTCAAGCGCAGTCGACCACCTAGACACGAAGCATGCGAACACAAAGAAGTTAACTTGAAATGCCTTCCAAAACTATAGCTTTAGTTGTCTACTTCGCTCACTTAGGGTATTTCGACCAGAAACAGGTTCAAGAGAACTCTCATTGGACGGATGCCATTCTGCAGTTATAAACGGGAGAGGGTGACGAAAGCGGGGTGGAGGAGAGTACAAAAGCGAAGAAGAAAGTGCAGGTAGGTCAGTGCAGGTGAGAGCAGCCGTGCGCTGCGTGATGCCACCAAAATTAGGTGTGGCCCGCACCTCATCAAGGGTGCACGGCGTGAAAAATAAGGGACATCACGTGTGTAATAGTGTGATATTTAATTTCACCATATTGTCTGTTATCTAGGTGTTCCGCCCAGGGAAAGCCTACTGCATTGAGGTTTCTTGAATGTTATCGCTGATTCTTCAACAAAAGAGCCTTGTCTACTTACATATAAGGTTTGTCGTTAATCATGGAATGACATGCAGATAGGTAGCAGGGTCACATACAAAAGCTAGTAGTGATTCTGACTATTTTTAGTATGGTTGCTGCCGAAAAGGTTTTGATAGAGGCAATATCGTATTCGCAATAATAACTATGCTCGTTTTGCAACATTCACAAACACTTTTTCTAGTTTAGACTTGACAAACTTACTTCCTCGCCCAATCGGCATGCATACTTCGTACCTCACTCTCGCCAGTACTGTCAAAAGCGATCAAACAATTTTGTATGTCAAAGGTTGGGCTTAACACAGCAATCATTGGAGATCGGTTGGATATGCCTTCATCCGGCAGTAGACAGAACAAATGATGATGCTGATAATGACAATGATGTTTATGTGCAGTCGGAAATAAAATTTATTGAAGTTAGCGTATGTGTGCTAGTGCACTCACTTTCACCGTATACTCGACCACGGCTCAACATTTATCAATATGTCTTGCCTACAAGGACAAACGTCTGCTTTCGTTCAGATTTGAGTGATATTCGCTTGATTTGAGCGATGTCTATGAACTCTACAGCACAAGATAAACGCCTAATTTAGCAATGTTAGCGAGCTCTCATAAGTTCTCTTACAGATGCCTCTTGCGGTGTATGTTGTATGCATGAGATGTGCATGAATAGATTTTCGTCTTTTTTTTTTACAGTGGAGATTTCTATGGCTAGGATCCCGGGACTTCTGCAAGGCGTAACGTCGATAGAAAAAATCATGAGCCATTCCGTTCTGTGAAGGTGGTTGACCAGCGAAGGTGTTTAGCACACGACACGAAGGTGAGACATAATTTTGAACTAAGGTGTGAACTCATTTATTGTCTTGATGGGTCGTCATCGTGTCGAAAGGTATGCACACTCATTTATTGTCATCATTATTTCAATCTCAACCGCAATCACATTCTTTGATAATGTCAAATCGATGAACGTACGCCACTGGGTGGTCAGTTGGGCCGGATAGGTGTGGCATCGCAAGGGTAATGTATGCAATACGCAACGCGTAAACCACTCCCTTTTTGTTACCACCCATCCACATTGAAATCACCGCCAACGACAACAGAGGTGTCATATCAGCTAATTCACGCAAAGTGAGTAGCCACGAACCTTACGGGACTATGAGTCATTGCATGTTTTGCTTGCTTACGGTGGTATGAGCCATTGATGACGACAGTATTCGACCTGTTGTTCTGTATGTTGTATACGTGATTAGTAAGAATTTAAGCCCTATTCGCTTCACTTTTCTGAGTGCTTGTAGCTTCTGTCTTACGGGGCTATGAATCATTGCAGTTTTTGCTTGCTCATGGAGGTATACGCCATTGATGATGATAGTTTTGTTCAAGGACGACAAAAATGCACAGAACCATGGCCATATACAGATTCGCTGCAAAACAATGGTGGGCGGATCCCAGGGAGAGTGCAGGGCAGAGCAATGGCTCATACCCCCTTGAGGCTAAGGCTACAAGCAGTGACTCATCAAAGTGCTCATGCCCTCATCAGCAAGCAATACGGCAGAAGCTACAAGCACTCAGCAAAATGAAGCGAACAGTGCATACATTCCTTAGAATCATCCATACAACATACGAAACATTCATTTCAATGAAGAACAAGCTCAAAACAAGCATCCGAACCACAAAGTGATCATAAGGCGCTCCTCATAACAATCCGAAGCATGTAGCGCTCCCGCATACGTTTCCCGGTCAAAATTACTGTAGTCCAAGCTGCCACGGCTACAGAAGCTTATGATATGGGTAAGTGATGTCACTAGCTTTTCTTGTACAAATTAACCAGCGTAGCAACTGGTTTCGTTCTTCTTGCAGCACGCTATGGGCAATGATGTGCTGTCAACATTATGATTACTGCCATTACTGTAAGATAGTATTACTGCCATTACTCTAAAGCCATAAGGCATTGCATACCCCCATCAGTAGTTGTAGGGGTGGTTTACAACAGCTTCCTTGGACATCTACTTTCGCAGAGTCGGGATGGCGAGTTAATTTTTATACCTCGAGAAGTATTTTGTGCTGTAGCTAGCCCTAGGAAATGCTCTAGATAATGCCATCTATACATAGCTACATATAAGAGGTTGCTCCACCGTCTTTCATGCTTGAATGCAATCACTTTCAAGCAGCTTCAGACTTCTGATTCCTGAACCATAAAGCGCATGTACACTGCTCTCACATTGAAGTTTGTGAAGCAAAACTTGTTACATTATCAAGGACCAATGGGCCAGAAATTGCTATACAGTTGCCAAGAACACATGTGTTTATTGACCTTAAAGAGAACTACTGTAACAAACACTGCGCGAATTGTTACAGCACATTCGAAATGCCAAGATTCGGCTACTTTAGTGGTGAATATAGTGCATAGCAAAGCTGAGATCGTACGAATCACAGCATAAGAAAACAGATAGGACTGTGACAACACCACTGAGGTGGTTTTGCATCACCAATTCAAAAAGTTTGCTTCTGTGTCTTCAATGAAAGGCCGGTGCTCCGCCAGCTCCTTCTTTATTTCTCGAACTTACTTAAAATGAATCGCCGATGACACTTAGCGCTGTATATCCTTTTCTGGTGCACTTACTGAACAGGTGAAACTTACCTGCATGCTAAATCAGAATATCCAAATGGCTAATTAAGAAGATTTGCTCATTAAGATTCTGATTATTCACTTTACGGCACGCGTTTCAAGTGTGAAATTTAAATCGAGCAGTATTGAAATATGTAAGAGGGTTGGTAACACAAGCACCACTTTGAAGATGTGCCGCTTCAATGTTCGCGACGAAATACGTTGGTGTTTTGTCTAACAGTACACAAAGCGTGCATCAAACAGTTCGCGATTATGGAAACTGTACCCCTAATGAATGATATAGCAGATATTTGGGACGGCTACTTCGGATATGGTAGTAGCTTTAGGATTTTTGCTGAGCGGACATGAATTCACTAATACGCGTCTTCAGAGTCATGTTCCCTAAGTTCAATTAAAATCTTCCCTGTTGAATCTTTTTGAGCAGCCAAGTGGACATGGCATTTATCTTCTCCAAATAGCGCATACGTCTTTGGGTGAACCACCTAAACCGGCCATTAGCTTCATGCAGTATTTTTAAAACTTCGTACAAATTAGAAACAAAACACACGGAATTAGTATTTTCCTGCGCAAAAAGACAAAACATTACTCATTATTCTCATTTGAAACTGAGTAAATCCGCTAAAGCAAGCCTACTGTCGGTTTTACGTTTAAAATTGCGTGCGAAGTTTCTCACCCATGACTTTTCCACTAGCCTGATGTTACTGGCAGCGGATGGCCTCGGACTTGATAGACGCGTTCAGCTTCAAACGGAATTCTTTGCTGCAGTGACACGCAGACTGCTATTGCCACCCACAGATTGCTTAACGGTCATGCATCCATCATTCCCTACTGGCTTATCTGCATGCAATCGGCACACCTATCATTACGCTCGCCCATTGCCGAACGCTCCGCAACTATAAGACCTTATCAGAAGCATTGTTGTTTTTTCTTTACATTGTTCACCGTAATCAGATAATAAGTGCAAGGTTGTGACCATAGTGAGACTAATCTATATGCTGTTCATTAGTCTCGTGTTATCAGCTCCATTGTGAATGGACTGATTCGGCGGAGATAACACCTTCCACCTTCTTTGTTTCTTTCTTGTTTAACCCCCAACGCAAGTCGGTCACCGTTGCTTGCCTTGAGATCCTTTCTTCTAACAATGCGTATACTGATGCCCTCATTAAGAAGTGGATGACAAGACCAAAGTTCATACTTCTGTCGAATACCTCCCAAACATTGAAAGCTTACGATCCATTTTGTGTCCCAGCTATCACGAACGAACCTATATTGAAAGACGGACCATGCTACGCGAGGTAGTACAAATTCAAATTTCTCGGAGCCCAGTTGAGGCACCGCCAGTAATTTCTAGTCTCGGACATCCACATAGTTAACTAGAAACGATTAGCTAACATTGTATGTCTTCTAATAGTCAAAATGTGAATTAGGGGGTCATAGATAATCGTAAGATATGTCAAAAAGGTGTTTTCAGCAAGGTACGCACCACGTCCTCATTTTTCCCGTCCATTGCAGAGGGACCACGAAGTATAAATATGCTATGTGCCTAAGCGTCCTCGTTCAAGGTACAGCAGCGCCATTAATTTTGATTGGAAAGCAAGCTGTTCATCTGCTTCTGGGCCTAGGGGCGAGAACAGCGGAACATTTGTCTTTTCACATATCCCCAATTCCTCCCGGCGGTGTTTGAGCACCAAGATGGAGAGAGCTCGCGGCCATGACCGTGAGCCTCAGATGAACTGCTTGCTTCTCAACTGAGATTCTATTGTGGTTTTGCGAGCCCTTACACGGGAGTAGACAATCGGATTCTGGTTTTCATATTTCGCTTTCTTTCTTCGCTAGAAAAATAAACATATGGCCTTTACCTCCTTTAAAGCATCTATATTTTGCGTGTCTGAGGATCCTCTCAGATCTTTATATGGCATCTGGACACCAAGAAGAATTAAAAAGTTCACTAATTCATTTTAATGAACTAATACCCGGCTGTCAGCGCTTAGAAAAATACTGGTCGTTCAGCAAACAAACGCGAAAACATGTATTTGGTCGTATAATGATCCCTGTGTTTTAAAATATTGGTGTAGGGAAGCTGGGACAACCTGTATAAATACGACAGCCTGTACACTCGTTAGCAACGCAGGAACCAAACTCAGCAGAACCAAACTCAGCCGATATGGGCAATATTACATATGTTAGCTCTGTGGTACACACACCAAATATATGAACGTTTCTTGCTTCTTCAAAATTTGCAATTGTGCTTCTCCTCCATCTGCATCGACGACAGCCTTTTTAGCAACAAGGGTGAACAGATTACCTATTTTTTTAATTTGCCACATTTGCTAAAGCCGTATGACGGTATAAATCTCATTTCGCAGCTTCGCTTCTCCATTCATCGGCAATGGTTAGCCGCGGTAATGCGTAAATTATAGTGATTTTGATTGCACTCCGTAAGTAGCCCCTCTAGGATCGCTTCAGAAAATGACTCCTTTGAGAGACCACAAAACCGGAAGCGCACAAGAACTTCGCAGTTCTACGGGAAACGCGAAGCACCGATTGCGATAGCACATTAGTAGGTAGCAGTATGAAATAAGGATAGTAGTTTTCTCGGACGTATAAACTTGTAAACATTCGCCTACTAGCTAAATTAACAATGATAGAATATTAAGCGTGGCTCAACGAGGACGCAGAAAGAAACATAGGGAGACAGCGCTGTCTTTGTCTGTCAGCTTCTTTCTACGTCTTTGTTCAATCGTGCTTACACATTCTATCATGGATTCAAACCAACTGGCCCGTCAACGTGTGTTAACTAAATTAAGCAGCACGGTGTCACGCGCGCACAGGTAAACATGAACACACATCGCTCGATGACAGCGGAAAGTGTCTGTTAAAGCGCTGGAGCTAGGAATCACGGTAGCAGCCGCGAGGTAATTGACCTACTTGCATCTGTAGCTTGAACGCGTGCGAAATGTCGAAAGCACAACGCATACGAAGCTACCGGCACTACGCGCAATCTGCAAACATTGTAAATCGCTTTGAAGATGAGGCCCGCGCCGGCGCGCACTTTAGCCACGTCGGGGACCACTTTCAAGACGCGACCGCCGGCAACACGTCCATATGGCATCCGCCAAAGGCGTCTACTGCGGCGTCCGCAATTCGCGTGGCCAACGCCGTAGGAGACGCGGCGGTTGTCTCCACTCTGTACGGAGCGGCGGGCGAGGAGGACACCGAGGCACCGTAGCAGCCGCCGGATAAGAACGCCCCTCCTCCATCGCCTTACACCGCTGCCTCGCGCGCGGAAGAATAGGGCACGCATCTGGGCCGCGTTCCTCGCTAGCGCACGCGAGAATGAACCGCGTTCGCCGGCTCACCCCCACGCGCTTTCACTTATACAGAACCTGCCAACGGCGACGACAGAAATGCGCCTGGAGTGTCCATATAGTTGCTATAGCACTAAAACAATGTTCCCAATAGTGGTTCAGAAGTTGTCATGCTTGGAATGTTTTGTCTGTCTAAATAATAAAAAGCCGTCGTTTCACCCGAAAGGCAAAGCATCGATTACGATAGCAAATTATTAAACAGGTATAAGAACTAACGATAGTAAATTTTACGGCCGTATAAGCTTGGCAACATTTTGTTGCTAACTACATTAACATGCACAGCGTCACTTCCGAACAAGCAATCATGAGCGCATCTCACTCGACTACCGCGGAAACTCGCACTCAAAACGCGGGAGTGAGGAAGCGCGGAAGCTGCCGCGAGCGAATTGACCGTCGCGCTGCCTCTCGCTTCAACGCAAACTAAACGTTGAGACCAAAGCGCACGCGAAACATGGAGCCTTCCGTGCACCTAAACCACGGAGCAAGAAACTCTATACTCATCGCGGTTCGCTTTCCAGGTTAGGGCCGCGTGGTCATGCCATACGCAGAAGTCGCCGAATTACAACGCCCCCCCCCCCCCCGCCATCCCTCCCCGCCTCCCGGCGCCTTGCGCGTGCCTGAAGATTGTTTTCAAGGTAGGGCCCGCGTGGCCGCGCCATAAGCAGCTGCAGCGGGAGTACACGCCGCCCCCCCCCCTTCTACCTCTCCTGCCCCCAGTACCTTGAGCGCTACAGTGGACGGCACGCTTCCTCCCAGCATTCCTCCCTTGCGCGCGGGAGACAGCCGCCATCGTAGGCTCACACTGACGAAACGAAGAAAGAATCAACTAAAAAGAACCAACCAAAGAACAAAGAAAGAAAGAAGGAAAGAAAGAGAGAACGAATTAAGGAATAGGTAGGTAGTGCTTTAAGTGCTTGCATGTGTCGCTGAGGAGGTCGACCTACAGCGCCATACGTTTACTTCACACTGCGGTTTTGTCTTGCAGGAAGACTGACTCCTCCGATCGTATAACTTCCTGTATTACCACGTGTCAAGCAGGCTTTCGCCTTCAGGTGTTACAGGTGTGTGACGTGCTGTCGAACTTCTATCATCAGGCAAGGAATTACTTTAGTTCCCGGTACACATTATAACATGAACTCGTTTTTCCAGCTTCTGTCACTTTATTCTTCCCTTACCGCTGTAGTTGGCGTCACATAAGTAAAATGTTCACAAAAAGAAAAAATGCGTGTTGCATGCCCCAGGGCAGTTTCTTCAGACAATTAGGAATTGTAATAGGGTGTATATCTTAAAAGGCCCCTCACCAGGGCAGATAGCAAATTTCGGTTGTAAGTTGAAGTTATGTGCCCTATAGAGCTGTTAAGCGACAAAAAAAAATTTCATATTAGTTCAATAATAGCAGAGACAGCAACATTTGAAGTGGCGCCAACCCATCATTTCAGGAGGCGAGCGTCACCGCCAGCATAGACGCTCTTTCCACTGGCCCCGTCTAGCCACGGCAAGCGAAATTCCTTCCCTGCGTCATTCCGTACCAGAGCCGGAGTATCGCGTGACGCGTTCGTCACAGTGCCCGCCTTCTTTTTCTCTTGTTTTCTCTCGCTTTTTCTGGTTTTTTGCTGAGTGGCTCACATACGGTGACGGTCTCACGCGCGAACCTTTCTCTCGCTTCGCGCGCCCGACGGTTTTGCGCGCTCTGCACGAGAGCACCTGGTGGGCTATTCTGTATGAGTCCACCTAGTGGACTGTCCATTTCGGCCGCTGCTGATTGGCTAGGGCCGCCCGTCTCCTCCCCTCCGGTACAGCTGCATCCAATCAGCAGAGGCCGAAATGGATAGTCCACTAGGTGGACTCTTACAGAATAGCCCCCCTGATCCGTGCCACAATCACGAGCAACGAGTCAGGCGTAAGAGGACGAAAGAGCGCGATCGCGGCGACGCTGGAACACGATAGAAAGTGAGATAGTTTCGTTCTCTGCGCGCGCGACATCACGACGTCATCACGACGTGGGAAAAAGCAGACATCAAAGTACATCGTTCTTGCTACGGTACGAAGAAAAGCAAACACACACAGGCATTTGGTTTCTTCGTTTTATTACTTCTCCAAACTTTAATTCGTCTATTGAAGCAACAGATTGATACAAATAACTGAGCTTGCCTTGAATAATTCTCGAAGTCACGTGTCACCACATGGGCGACGTCACAGCACAGCTGCCATCTACGTAAGCACAGTTGCACGATATACGTCGACTCTACGGCTGGGAGCGCAGCGCCCGCGACGAGAAGGGAACACGGCGTTTGGCTTGAAATTTTAACGCGAAAGCCTTTAATGGCTCATACTCGCGGCGTCCGTCCGTCCGTCCGTCCGTCTGTCCGTGCCCTGGCACGGTGCCAGATGTGGACTGTCCCCCCTCACACTCTCTCAGCAATCACGTGATGGCACAGCGGCGCATAGCAACAGTTGCGCCGCCGCAGCTGTGGCCTCTCCCCCTCACACTCTCTCAGCAATCACGTGATGGCACAGCTGCGCATAGCAACAGTTGCGCCGCCGCAGCTGTGGCCTCTCCCCCTCACACTCTCTCAGCAATCACGTGATGGCACAGCGGCGTGCGCGGCAACGCTCCTTCAGGCCCCGCACACTCTCAAGTTCACCAAATGGCCACAGAGGGCGAAAAATCAATCGAGGCGCGTTTCAGCGTAAGCGCGCAAGTGGAGCTACTGTAATTTGGTCGAATACTTTAATTTGTGCTTTCTCTGCTAGGGGCGCTGAACATGCTGAATTTTTT
Source organism: Dermacentor variabilis (assembly GCF_050947875.1). NCBI lineage: Eukaryota > Metazoa > Arthropoda > Arachnida > Ixodida > Ixodidae > Dermacentor > Dermacentor variabilis. The sequence continues at coordinate 114,099,179 of NC_134576.1, forward strand.
ACTTTACACAAACCATTGACATAAACAATCGAGGTGTCTAAGGATGCTTTTTTACCTCAGGCAAATAGGCAGTTGATTTTTTTTAAATTTGATTGTTGAAGCTGCTTTTTGGTCATAGCGTCAAGGTTTTTGTACTTGATTAACCACCGACAGCCGACAGCCTATTGGTATCGATGTGTTTTCCTGGCCGTTGGCGTTCGAATACTACGGCGGTAAAACATTTTCGAAAGCATGCTGGTTTCGTCTGCGAGTCACTACATAGACTTGCTGTAAAGAGGTCTACTCTTGGCAAAAAATAGTGCCTCATTTTGTTTAGGCGTTGATTATCATAACGAATGCGGCGGAGGTTGAGGGAGTACGCTTGAAGGTACGTTTTTATGCCGTTGATCTCCATAACACCGTAAGTACGCAAACCGATGTCACAGAACACTCGATGCATCATTGTGTGTTCTCCGTCATCGCTTGTTCTGTACGCCTACTAATTCTTCATTTCTTCTTCAAGTGTTGTATCCTCCTTTTGTCCTTGTTCTCTTGTGCTTCACTTACAGTATGTCGTTCCGTCAGCTGTAATGCGCATTTGCAAAACCAATACGTTTGATAAGACGCAGTGGTTATCATAATTTCACTACACATGTATTAAGCTGGCACATATGGTTCAGATACAGATACCTGTATGCGGACTTGCACGACGTTGATGCGGAGATTAGGATAATTATGACACCCGTAAGGAAGAGGCAGCTGACGGCCGTAAGCTGTTGCGTTCTTTCCGCCAAACTACCCGGCCTGGTAGTGCTGTAAAAATGCTGTATAAAAGTGACACGCGGTGACAGGGAAATTATTATACTTAGCAGCCGACCATACGTTTTGTAGCTTAGGTCTTCTTTCTTGTGCGTTTGTGCTACCCTTATTAATGAGCCATTTCTTGACTATGTTCTTGACTATGTAACCGCGTTTGTGTGGATGCGTAGACGTGTGCTTTTTGTTGTACTTGTAAACTGCAAATAAAATATTTTCAGGCTTACCCAATCTTTGGTGTCGTGAGCGTTTATTCCAGTCGAGGCCATCGTGCCACCTGGAAACCGCATTCTGTCAGTAGCCCTACACGAAATGCAACAGCTGGAGCGCGGCGGCACAACTCGGGGTAACGGCGGCGTAATAAACGAAAAACCGCTCGGGATGCCCTTAAAAGTCAGTTGAGGGTGTGCCTTAAGTCGATATGACTCAGTGCTACATGTATTCTGCTGCGCCTCGATCGTGCTCCCGCCAGTTTGGTTGCTGTGTGGCAAACGTAGCGCCTACATACATATGTAGGCGTTACGTTTGCCACACAGCAACTAAACTCGCGGGAGCACGATCAAGGCGCAGCAGCCAGAAACCCAGTAAAGCCACAGAACACCTGGTAAACTGTGCAAAACCCCGTTTCCGTTTCCTGTTGTACAGCGCCACCCGTGGTCGCATACTTTAGTTCACGACGCCACCGCTACGCTTATTTCCGTAGCACTGTGGAAGGTACAGTTTCCCTTCTCTAAGTTTGTATAGGTGTTCTGTGGCTCCTTCGTCAGACGTCTCGTTGCAGCAGTCGAGTTAGTCGGATGGCTCCCAAGCGGCCCTGTGATGATTCCACAGCAAGCAGGTTCGGAGAAGCGCCCCAAGAATGTGGATCCCCCCGATACCAAACGCCAGAAGAAGGATGAGTGAATGCGCATGCAGCGGGCTAACATAACTAACATAAAAAAAAGACATCGCACAGTCAGTCGAATGGGCACAGGCTTCCGCGGAACACACTTTGTAATTTACAAAGTATCCTTAATTTTTTTTAGCTCTTTCCGCGGCGCCTAGCGATGTAATACTCAGCAGACACGACCGTTAGCGCGCATTGCATGCGCTGCGCTTGTCACCTCAAAATGGCCACACCTTGTGAGGAGCCGTTTAAGAGAACTGCTAAGCTAATTTCGCTCTTTTCAGTGCACATTGTCTGAGGACTGGTCGTCCAGAATTTAAAGTGCGCGCAACACTGGTTGATTTTAGTCGCGGCCTTCATTCATCAGAAAAAGTATCCAAAAACTTCATCGGAAGTTCAATATGCAGGCTTTAAAACTTCGGTATAGCAAAGTGCACCCATGGACTAAAAGTTGTATAAACAGGGATAAACTGTCTCAGACAGGATGGTTGGTGTTTCGATAAATGGACCTATATTTGTCAAAGGCGACCTTGTCATCCTTGGCGTGCTAGATTCAGGTGGCTAGTGGGATGCCTTTGACAAAGATAGGCCCATCTATTCCAACGTTGGCCAGTCTGTCTGAGGCATTTTACGCGTGCTTATATTGCTTTAATGTCACACAGTATTTCCATATGTGGCCCCCATTTTTTTATAGGCAAGCAATTTATGGCATCGCATTCGCACTGAATTGTTAACCGCATGAACATCTATTTACGCGGTGTGTTTTCTTTATCTCAGGGAGGGAAACAAGTGCCTGCGAAAGTAGCGAAACATTTGTTTATTGAAGCACTTAAAAACACCAGAAAAAAAAATGACGCAAATGGTGCCGTGTCAAAGTGCCCTTCCCATTATACCGTTGCCTTGGTATTTAAATGAGTTTTTTTCTGCGCTTTATTCTTTTTTTTCTTTTTTGTGAACTTCTTCAGTCGGCCTCTCTATCCTGCTTACAGAGCTCTCTTTGTCGACTGATTGCTGGTGAATGGTGCAGCTTGAATTCACCACAGCCCGTCACGTTTGAAGCAGCTCACGTCAGGAAGCGTGCTTTCAGGCACTCCTGAAATGTTAAAAATAATGTTGTGCAAAGGCCTCACGGTAGAAGCAATAAATGCGCTGCTTTGGGGGCCAGTTCTGCAGAGGTATTAATTATATATATTCTTGGCAGAGCGTCCCAGGCCACCATTACTCCTACGTGAGTGCCACAAAATGAAGAATGCCATGCTGTAGAACGTCATTGATTGAGGAAATTAGCTTAATCAGGCATGTCGCGATGCTTCGATGTTGCATCAGCCAGTATCGGTTTTACCCTGTTTTCTTCAAAGCCGTATACACTGTTTTTGAGTCGATACAATCGCGATATATCCGACAAGGCCATGAAAGATAACTGCTTTTGGCTTAGCCTGAAATGTAACAATCCGGCTAAATGAAGTTGACTACTCGAAACGTTCTGTAGATCTCATGACAAGGACACCAAAACGGGATACACACAAAACTAAATTTCGCTCTATCGATAAACCGAATATTCCCGATAGCAACAGTTTTGTTTTCCAAGTGAAGATTTGCATGCGCTTTTTCTCAAATTGTGTTGCACCGGGAGACAATAAAGGTGCGTAATATTGCATTCCCTTACAAGTTACTACCTATAGTGAAGGAACTCTTATAAGAAATGTCACACTTTCAGCGCTGCAGTAATTAGGAAAAGAAGAGAGGTGACCCTTGGACACAGATATTACGACCCTTCATCCCTAGTATACTCTTGAAAGAAAACTACTTTGAGCTTATGTTTCTCAAGGCCAGTTAATTCCAACAGTCTTTTGCACCGTGGTTAGTCTTCTATATGTTCACAGTCCATTTCGAAATCAAATTCTCAATAAACCCATTAATTTACTTGCTGCAATACATATACTACTTTGACATTGTGATGTGTTTTCCCACGTCCTCAGCTCCACAAGACCACCTATTATTTCATGAACTTTGGTCTTATGTAAGTGTAATATGTTTAAAACGGTAACACTGGTACAATCTAACCTTTCCTCTCTATGTGACGCCAGTTTATTTCTATGTGACGCTAGTTTCTCTCCTGAAGCATATGATTAACAGGATATTTTCAATAATATAGGGGTGATGCCCCCTATGCCAGCAGTGTATCTAAAGCCATGAATAAAAAGAACAACTCGTGTCTCAAATAAGACAACGAAAGCGCCATACTGTCGCAAATCGACAAGCCAGTACTTTGAATAGCTTCTTGCTTCATCTAGCAACTTTGAATCCACACTACTGGCGCAACGGTTACATCCACCAATGATCAACCCCAGTTTGTCCATTTCACGATGAAAAACAAATGCCACATGACATCTTAGTTTTGTGCCTTACTGCATGAAGTAGGGACAGAGCAACTCACCAGAATTTAACAATTTTTCTTTGTACTCTCGGGATTTGTTATATCACTTTGATTACCAATGAAACTCTCCTACTTCGTAGCTTCTACGGCTTGATTCATGAGCGCACTTACAAAATGCCCTTGCAAATTACTTTCAGTTCTTCGCAACGCTCCTAAGTTTGCAAAAAGAACGGTGCCTCTTCGTGAGTATACTTGGCGTCTCGCGACGGCCTACTGATCCGTGTACTCACTTTCCCCTACGTATAGATACGCTTGAATGTGTGGGTTTCTTTTTTTGCTTCAGTTCTTAAGCAGCATATCTTAACAAATTTGTGCATCTTCTACATTTATAAATTGAAACAAAGCTGATTATCACATAGAACAGTGCGTCAAAAACCAGCCAGTAGCATTTAAGTTCGATCAGCGCACAACTATCAATGACAAGTCTAGCCAGTGAGCCAAGTGGAAGGACTCGCATTCCCGCAGAAGAGTGTTTCGCGACAACGTCATCGGTCGTCATCAATACGGATAGCGGTTAGAGCCCCCCTCCATATGACTCTAAAATGCAAGTGATGCGCGGTCTCCCATTACAGCATTGTGATGTTTCATGCGAGCCATTAAAAGGTGCTCAGATGGGTCTGACCTTCACTACGCATTCCTGCTTTTTGTTTTCTGCAGTTTTTCATCTGTTTCTTTTTTTCTGGAATAGAACGTTTTTGTATTCGCACGTTTCCTCCTCCTTTTTTTTTCTTCTTATTGTGTCAATGCTTTAGTTTTCTTTTTTTTTTTACGGGCATTGCAATGCACATGCACCAACTCACACGGCTGGTATGAGTTCGGAAATTTTAATTACTCTAATAGCGCGTTTTACTGTATGTTTTTAGAAAATATCAGAACACGAGGTGATTCGTAGACATAACACAAACGTTGGCATGTGCTGATGGTATTTCCTATCTAGAAAAAATGAGAACACGTGGCGCGCGTACTAGACAAAACATAAATTTTCTCATCTGCTGGCTAGAATTACTAATGCCATTGAAATAATGATATAGAAACTCACCATATATAGCGTGAGAATAAGTAACACGATAGAAAATATACATCAACAATATAGCGTAGTGATACGTACAATGGCGTCGACGACTTTCCTTACTTGATCCATCGGTAATCGCGTTTCTTTCTGTTTAAAAACACACATATTGTGATACTTATTATTTGAGCAATAATATAAATCAATATAATATAAATACGCTACTTCCCGTCTGCATAGGTACACAAGTTTAGCAGAGTGCAGCTCAAGCGATGGCTGTAATACACCATTTGTGACGTCCTACCATGGGCACTGCGATCTTTTAACACGTGACTGCGACGACATTGAGCGCGTTGGTACTCCCCGTCCTTATACCATGCCGTTTATTTCACAATCATAAAAACTATATAAAGATTGATATTTGTGCTCCTTGGCAGCATCTCATTTCACCTTTCCACATAGTTTGCTCGGTATATAATTTCCGATCTCCATTTCGAATTATCCATGCTATTTTTGGTCAATCGGCCGTAGCGCGTACGAGCCATATTTTTGCTGGTAACAACAATAAGCTGTCTAAAACTGCAAGAATGAAGCCAGATTATAATGCTAAGACCAAGCCATGATACAAATATATGTACGAAACCATCTTGCGCTGCCTCATTGACCGTATTTGAGCGATTCAAAGCGACTGCTAGGGCTAATATGCCGTGAGCCTTTTTCAGGTTTTCAGAACTCGTTTTGCACAGTGAAGTTACAATATCCCTCTTTTTTTCGAAATCTGAAGCGGTTGAGCTTTATCACAGAAGCCACGCCAGTATGCGGTTCAATTCAACACTGCGGACGCTGCAACGTTAAATCTAAAGTCTTACCTGGAAATGAATTATTTTCCTGACGAAGCAATTCGCTGCCTGTTAAAGAAAGCAACCAATATGGTTAGAACAGGTTTTACAAAATGGAAGGAATCACACACATGCACGGTAATAATTCTCTAAACTTACTCGTTATAGAAAGGGAAGAACCGAGTAATGGAGTGTACTTGAGAATATCAGAAGCAGCGTTGTCCGTATGACACATTGCAAATAGTTACGCAGAAAGACAAAACAGTGAGGGGGACAATATGCATATGGTAGCCACAATGTTGGGAAGATCAGCACGGAGACAAGTGAAAGGCCGTTTCGCGTATGCAAAACGCGAGAATGGTAAAGTCTCGGACCTTTTTTATGCTAAATACGCCAAGAATTAGTGCAAATAAACAGACGGACGGAAGGAGGGTAAAGCACATTCTCCGTTTACATCCACTGTAGGGTCCGAATATGTCAGTATATTACTTATTGATTTCTAGAGGGCCATCGGGAATGATACTAGGATGAACCACCGCTGTGGGTCAATGGCTATGGAGTTGCGCTGCTGTTGTTCGAGGTCGCGGGTTCGACCTCGTCCTCAGCGACCGCATTCCCACGGGGGCTCAATGCAAAAATGCTCGTGCACCGCATATTAGGATTACGGTGCAGCAATTAAGTATTTTCCCCCAAAGCGACCTCTTTCTTCGAAATCTAGAGACAGCCCGTTACCTCGTGTGTTTTTTATCTGTAGATACAGCTAATTCGCCAGCCTTTCCCATCTCTTGTATTTCTCTCTCGGATTAAGCACACTGTTATTCTTCGAAATCATCCAGTGCAATGTCTTTTTATTTACAGCGTACTTTTGTTCTTGATGTAACCTTAAGTGGGCCGAAAGAATTCAAGTGAAATAGTCAAGTGCTTATAGCCTAGTGCTTAGCCACCAATCTGTCCACCAGAGCATCTCATGCTGTGTTACCACCGGCGTGTCGCCAGACGCTGATCAACGTAGCATGGCCAAGGAAGGTAAATAACTGGCTTAGAATTACGTTCCGGGTTACTCCGGTTCAATCAGGGACTACTAGGTTTTGAAATCGCGCGCATACAAAACATTTCTTCTCTAGGCTGTCAAGCAACGTGCTTCCCTCCACGCCGAACTGCGCGAACAACCATATGAAGTGTCCCACATCACCGATTTCCACAAATAAGGCAGGAATCGGACAAACGAATCGCTCAGTCTTTAATATCTGCGCCTGGGCATGGCTGTCAATGTTATGCTATAAAGTCAAACCCAGATATGTCGAATCCGAAGCGTATCACAAAAAAGTCCAATGTAAAAATTTCGAAAATAAGAAAAAAATTATACAGAAATTTTCAAGGGGATTTTACAGTTGTCCCACACACACAATAATTCGTTATATGTGCGTTCGATATATGTGGGTTCGACTTATTAAGGGACTGCACAAATCGCTATAGTTTCGGAATTTGTTCAACACAGCACACATTTTAGCCGTTACCTTGTGTCGCTGTTTTTTGTTCCTTGCAGAGAATACCATGTCAACGCAGTCGAGTGCTCTGGGAATCCCAGCAATGAACTGCGACAGAAAGACCCAATGTAAAGAAGGTAGCAGTGCAAAAAAAAAAAATATGCATCAATGTCACCGCGCAAGAAGAAAGCTATGGATTTCATTTTATATGCACTCGAGTTGTTTCTGGCAACCACCCAAGATAGAGCTATGTCGAACACCTTGTTCAATGATCTAAGAAAACAAGTACCCCCGCGAGCGTAGCTTCCTCCAGGCATGTCATATTTTTCAAAGACTGAACAATGCGACGAATAAAGCCTTCAATGGGGAGAGCTTGACGCGAATAAGGGCCGGAACATGTGCAAGGTACACGACGTACGTACGATTTGACAGTCATGTGACAGTCATGGCGGGGGTGTCTCCTAAAACTGATTGCCGGAAGAAAGTTCGATAACCTAATCAAATATCTTTCCGATAGCTTTTGTCGAAAGTCTTATTCTAGCGCACCGAGGATGCACCTGTCGGGAGAGAAGCTGCGCAAGAGCAGGACAAGGCTTCTAGTCGGCTAGAAAAGCCACACTTGTTTTATTTTATTTTAGATATTATTTTCCTTCGCTGCCAAGTTATGCCATGGTTTTTTTTTTCCTTTCTTGTCGAAAGAATAAATGTTTATTGTTTACGAATCATAGCACAAATTTGCCCTTTCATACGCCGTGCATAAATTGGCGGACATTGCCGAGAGGCTCGGCCTTCCGGCTCCAACGTGGGAGCGGCCTCCTTTGTGAAGGCCCACAATCTGCCGGACTTCAATGAAGCTTTACTATACCATACCATACTCGAACAACAAATCGCGCAATGGAACTGTGGGCGTAATCAAGAATCACTAACTAATCTTAAATTTGAAATGCTTAAACGAACATGTTACAACTGCGTCAATAAAAACGGCCAGTGCACATGATGTGCTGGCTACTGAGAAAAAAATCTTGAGGCATACACAAGTTTCGAGGTATTTCTCCGCAAAATCTGCTATGCATTGTCGTTCTACTTAACTATGTATTGCAGTGCGGTAATGAAGCATTTTGGTGCGATATTCAGTAGAATTATGAATGCGATTTTGCAGTACGTTTTATCACCATCATCATCATCATCATCATCATCATCATCATGCTTTTTATTTTCACAACTGAATTCAAGGTGAAAAACGGAGAGCCGGAAAAAAAGCCGAAATTTCTTCCGCTTGACAAAGCTCCGGTCTCCCAGACAGGCACGGTAGCGGCTTCTGTGCAATACAATCACGCAAAGTCTGGATGCAACAGCATTTTAAATACAAATGTATGCAGATACTTTCATGTTATGGAAACTCGTTATAATACAGTTGTGTAAAATAACTCGCAGTATGCAATTACACTCTGTTATCTTCCATATTATTTAACACAGACTCAATCTCACATATCACAAGAATGCAAAAGCAACATACATACATACATACATGTACACACATATGTATGTGTATATATATATATATATATATATATATATATATATATATATATATATATACGTGCATACACATATATATACATACACATGCGAATTGTCGAATTGTCGCATACATTACACACATTGCACATACACATACACACATGACAGCGTAAGTCATTTCTCTACAGCAAACTTTTCGTAACAGCGTTACGAAAAGCGTCTTTCTTAGGCAAGGATAGCAAGAAGTTCCCGCTGTTACGAGAAGGTTGCTGTATAAAATTGACTTACACTGTCATGTCCCACCCAGTTTTGATTTCCCTGTGGTACTGAATAAAAAAAAAAGTGGCACAGCATTTTCACCGCGCAGATGCATCATTAACGCACCCCTTTTCTGTAGAGCATCTTAAGTCTCAAAAAGGAGCAAAGTCAATATGTCGAACTGCGAGTTTCTTTTCAACAACCGCCACTGAGAATTATTCTTAAATATCTTACAAAACAATACTGATGTTTGGTTTGTGACTGCGAACCGAATAAACCTACTTTTGACCTAATCCGTTTTCTTTATACCAACTCTCGCTGCTCCAAGAAGAGACAGAATGCCCTGGCTTGACCTATATTTTTTCTTTAACACTTTTAGTCTAGAACGATGAAACCGACTACGGAGCTTGCCTGGCGGATGAAGTGCAGCTGTAGGCCTTCGGCTTTCCTCACGCAGGTTGTGGCCGTCTCCAAGTGTTCGTGGAGATTCTCCCGCATATCGGGTTCTGGCACCAGCAAATCCGCAAGTGTGCGGATTACGCTCATGATGTTTCTCACTGCAGAAGATTTTTATACAATATATTCAATTTGAAATAGCACAACAGTTTCAAAAACCAAAACGAAAAATTCACCGTCCATCACAATACTCCCTAGTGCGAAATTTGAGCGCAGCTCCATACGTGTTTTGAAGAAGAAGAAGAAGATGATGACGATGATGATGATTTGAGTTTATTGGCGCAAGGGCCAGAAGTGGCCAAAGAGCGCAAAGACTGCGGTAATAGACTGTCACTGCTAAATGAGTAATGACTATCGAGATATGGATGAAACATGCCTACATAGAGGCCTAAAAATATTCGTTCGAAAGTGCGCAAATATATTCGTAATAAAACTAGACAGTGATACACGTCAAATACTATGGCAAAACGATGTAAAACAAAGAGATGATGTACTAAAATATGTCGCTACAAGTAGCACTACCGCCCCACCAAGGCCCTTAAGCACAAGAGCCTTGGTGCCGCGTGGTTTGCACAAAGTACTACAATATTCGCGTCGCGCATACAATCAGTTTACAAAGCAATCGCAAACCATGACGATCGGAACAAGCGTGAACGAGAACAAACGAAGCAAACCAAACAAGTTCGAGCAAGAGCTGACGCGAGCAGACGATAGTACGAAACGAGCGGTCCGGCTGAGACCACATACGAGTACGCATCGAGCGGTTGGGCGCGACCGCATGACACCAGTTTCCCGCGCGCAGGTCACTGAAGAGGCCGCTCTCATTGGTCTTCGCCGTTCGCGGCTCGCATCTTTCATCTCCCGCTCCGCGTTCGCCCCTTTCATCTTTCACTGTCCTCGTTCGCTTGCCTACGCCGCCGACGCCAACATTCGCCGCAGGAACGGGCGCCTGAGAGCTGTGCTCTAAAGGTATCTGTTAACGTAAGGTCAATGCGAATTGTCGCATACATTGTTAGGTTTTCAATAAAGTACAGCTAACAAGGATAAGGATAGCTAAATGTCATAACTATGCAGGAAAGCTAGCTTAGAAGTGGAACAATGCGCCACAATACTGCAACAAACGGTAAGAGCTTGTACAGTGGACGGTTATTTATAACACGAAATATGAAACATTGCGCAGCTAATTCCAATATGGCGCAACAAATGGTCACTGCGACAACCATCGCAAGTTGGTAGGGAAGTTACGGCCTCTTTTCGTGTTTTATTGTGTTCGTGTTATGGCACCAGTTAAAAGGATAGGTACCTATGTATACCACGTAACTGTCGTAACAAATTCGTTGCACCTCCTAGGAGCTCTAGGGCCATGATTATTTTTTCCCCGCATATCTGTAATGCACTGCATTTGATAGTGCCATCGTTTACACTAATGTATCCAGAAAAGCATTTATTTAGTACCATCAATGCCCCCAATCGGAGTTCCCAGCAATAACGCCTTATAATTATTTTCACAAGAAACAACAAACTGTGCAGTCGAACCGGTAATTCTGTCTACTAGCTGAGAACCCGCATCGATTGTGGACCTCTCGCTTTACGCTAAATGCTTAGCTGAAGTTTACTGAAGCAAAGTGCTGAATGAATATACACGTACGCCTATTTCTGCATGCATAATTTTTTTGTCAGGATTGCAGGCAAAGGTTTCGAGATTTTGTTCACGCCACCTCCGCCGCGAAGGAAAAGCCCAGACACAAACTAATCTGGATCCCAGGTCACGTAGGCATAGGGGGGAACGAAAGGGCAGACAGCCTAGCTCGAGGCGAAGCGTTCCGAGCAGGACGGTCTAATGTCCCGGAGACCCACCTACAGGCTCGTGAGGGGGGATACGCAGAGACCCTGAACTTATATAGAGGAACCGAATTAGATATCCGCCACCACACAAAGCCCTCACAAAGGAGGAAGCGACCAGCTGGCGCAGACTACAAACAAACTCCTTCCCCAACTTACACGTGCTCAATAGGATGTTTCCGACACAATACAGGGCCACCTGTCCTTGGTGCGGGGCCACACCTACACTCCACCACATCACCTGGGAGTGCGAATGCAACAAAGCATTCCGCAAGCATTCCCGAGTGCGGAGCAATGGGAGAGTCGGCTCGCCAGCAGCGCGCTCACGGCCAAAAGGGCCCTAGTGCAGCACGCGAGCGATGCAGCACGACTCAGTGGAGCCTTGGAATAGGGGCCCACCCTTGCTGAAGAGAAATCTCAAGTCGCCAGCGCCAAGAAGATGAAGACGACGGAGACCTCGTAACCGCGAAACTCTTAAAAGACTCAATAAAAGTTTTCACTCACTCACAAATCGAATGAAAGGCAATGCAAGAAGACTTCGTAAAGTGCACACATAATGGGCAAAATATGTAAAGCTTTAACATGATTACTTCTTTAGCGTTTCATGAAAATTGTATCTCAGCAGAAATCTGTACTCAGTCGATAAGTTGAAATGTTTGCCTAAGGAAATAGTTTGGTAGAAATGAAACTATTCGATACTGATTCTCAGGCTGCAGAAGTGATAACCACGCATAATTGTAGCGGAGCGAGCGTGTAACAATATATCGAGTAACTTAAGATCATTTCGAATAAGTGAGATGGTTTAGAGGTCTGGTTGAAGTCGTTCCAGACACTGCTTAGCGGTGATGTGAGCTTGTTAACTACGTTTATCAATATTTCTTTTTTTTTGTTCTTGTTGTTTGTCTTCGAATTCTTTAAGGTTTTGTGCATAGAATAAAATGTTAATAAATTTCTTTTGCAAATTCTCATGGCCTGGACCACCTACTTGGAAAACGTCCCGCAATTTTCGGTCGTAGAATTTTCCTCGCTGCCTTGACCTCAGTACGCTCGCATCCATTTACGCGCTACGCCTTGACTAGTTTTAAAAGCAGTTTGCAGAATCCTTCCAATAAGTATCAGCATTACGGCTATTCTCAGTGACGCCTGTGAGGAATGCGAATGATGACCGGCATTGGTGTACATAAATAAAGACGGAATCGCACACGTTCCCAGTCACATGAGTTAAACGCCCACTACATGAGATGCGACCGTTTTCGTGACTACTGTTTCGGAAGTCACTTTCACCGCTCGAAAGTTTATGAAACAAAACATAGTATCCTCAGGTTGCGTTCGCGCACGGCAAATCTAAAGGCCGCATTGTGTTGTGCCTTAATTGTAACGAATGGTTGTCTCCGAGCTCTTATTAGTCAGGCCATCTGGTTACATCACCTACTGCTTATACAAGGCTCCTGAAGAGGTGTTTGCTTTCTGTGAACCAAGCCTAGGTTACTCTACAAATGTAGCAAAGGTCATAACGAAGGCGCAATTCGAACTGTAATTAGCAGCCTGTTAAGAGGTCGTACGGGCACAGTTATACAGCCCCTGTAAATTTGAGAAAGGCCGCACTATTTCTAGTGCAACACGTGGCATATGTATTGTAGCTAGCATAGATACATTAGCTTCATTTACATGAACTTCAGGCGAGCGGGTACAGCCATTAGTTCATCTCGACTCGACCTCTTTCACATGCACCTTGCTACAGAGTTTGGGCAAGTCAACGCACTCATTTCGGGCTGATTGGTAGAACTCGCGTTGACGCACGCTCGACCCGACTGGTCACCATACAGCTCACGTAGACCTAGGTAGCGTTGAACAGTGGAAATGCACTTCTTTGAAACAGGTTCAGCAAGGAAACATAAGTATCCAGCCTTAGGTAAATACTCACTATCATTACCTGTGCAAGAAGTTGTATACAGCATTGTCATAGGCTCCACGTTCACACTGCCTTCAAGAGAGATCGCCTGTGAACTTTTGTAACCGATAGTGCAACGTGGTATGCTCTAAGTTTCAGTGTACCATTGCTAACCAGGCGCTGTAGATCGCAGCATAAATTTTTAGTAAGCGTATGCGCATCCAATATTTGATAAATATATACCTACGCTAGGCGTCACATCAACCACTTTTCTCTTTCGCGAGAAGTAAAAGACATTTCAGACAACAGCCGTTCTGTTAGAGTAACCGAGTGGCGACCTAGGAAAGGACGTCACAATGTCTGCGGAAATATCAAGTGAGATCGCTTACCTACGTCCGGAGCTCTTTTTCTCCCTCTGCCCATGTCATCATTGTCATCGCCCTGTGCATAGGATGCAGCGAACAGCGTGCTGAAGCTCAGAGCCAGGACAAACGTAAACTTCATTCCTATTCTACCTGAGCTGCATCGAGGACCCCCCATTCCCATGCGCTGCAAACCAACAACCCTGGCTACAACCTCTGTCTATGCTTAAATAGCTTCATACGCATATAGAACCAGACAGGAAGAGAATGCGTGAGCGACAGCACCAATGTTCTTGCGTTTCTTTTGAAAAGTAGCAGAACAGCGCCTTTTCGTCGTTAGGGCTAGGAAACCCCTCGCCGCCTTTATTTTCGTCGTTCAAAACGGGTACGCTGCACCGCCTGTATAATGGTGCCCTTTGTGGAGAATTCTATGGCCGCCTCACTTCAATCGCGAACATACGGCGATTGAGAAAGAAATGTTTCGTCGCTGTGGTCTTGTTCGTCTTTGTACGCTTTTCGTTCCGCAAAAGTTACTTTTCAAGCAAGCGTACGCACACATACAACACCTACTTTCCTTTATGTCTCGTAGAAAAAAAAAAGTCACGTACGCCCGGCACACAGGATTGTTTTATCAGTCTCTGCAAATGCGGTGCGATGTCTAATGAGAAAAGGGCGTAAGTTGTCCTGTTTGTTTTCATCTACTTGTGGTCCACAGATTTACCAGCAGTTCTACTGCAAAGGGATCGCAGACTTCACTGGGAGAAATGTTTATTTCTTTCCTTGCAGCACACAATACAGATTTCCGGCGGAATCATGCAGAGATCTTCATTGGCAGTGCCTAAGTAAATGTTCGCGAGCATAGCCGTCCCATGTCTCGGTCACCGGTTATGTTGTTGCAAATAATGCACAAAATATTCGTTAGAGTATTTTTGTTTGGGGGGGGGGGAACAGTTCTTTTCTCTTTCTGTTTTTTATGGTTCGATGCCAGAGTGGAGTAGCCTGGATTATAATGTACCATCGTCAAAAGCGACAAGTCTTGACGCTCAGGCGGGGTCGCACGATTGCAAATGTTCTCAATCCCGATGACTGCTCGGTGGTGGTGGTGGTGAAAAACGTTTATTTGCTCTATTTACATATGGAGTTAGCGGTGCGTCAGATGGCTTCTTCCATCTTGATTTGCAGGGTTGGTGCCCCTAGTCCAGGGCCCCACTGAGGGTAGCTGCCGTGCGAGCACGCCTTACTAGCCCTTGCTGGACTTTCAGGATGTCGCTGGAAAGCATCCTCTCCCACTGTTCCGCACTCGGGTTTTCTATTACGGTTATTTCTTTTGCTTTTTGGCAGGCCCACGTGATATGATATAGCGTGGGCTTGTCCCCGCACCAGGGGCATGTGTTCTCATATTGGGTAGGGTAAATTTTGTTTAGAATGTATAAGTTCGGGTATGTGCCCGTTTGTAGTTGCCGCCAGATTACGGCTTCTTCTCTGTTGAGTTGTTTGTCTGGTGCCGGGTATCTCATTCTGGCGCCCCTGAAGTAGTTTAGCGTGTCAGCGTATGTTTGGCCTACCGGTTCTGGGTCCTCTATGGCGGCAGTGTTCTTGGACGCCCGGTTTGTTGCGTACCCTCGAGCTATCCTATCTGCCTCCAGATTTCCCTCGACACTCGTGTGTCCCGGTATCCAAACTATCGCGTGTTTGCTTTGCTTGTCTGTGGGTCGGCCGTTAGAGCGGAGAATGTTCAGCGCTTTGCGGCTGATCCTGCCATTCATGTAATTCCGGCATGCTGTTTGCGAGTCTGTTAGAATAGTTAGGGATTTGCCTAGTCGATAGCCCTCCACTGCCGCTAGAGCTACGGCCGCTTCCTCGGCTTCAACTACCGTGCAGTTCAGTATTGACGCGCTGGTGATTTCCCTGAGGTCCGGGCCAATCACCGTCGCCACTTTATGCTTATTGCCTTCTCCTTTGCCGGCGTATGTTGCGGCGTCAACATACACCGTTTCGTTCCGGATGGCCAGTGTCCTTTGCACGTACTCTGCCCTCGCCTCCCTGCGTGCCTTGTGCAGGTTCGGGTCCATATTTCTGGGTATTGGTGCTACCCTGATGGTACTGCGGTACTCGTCCGGGATCGTCATGTTATCTTGTACTTCTCGTAGGGTTGATTCGCCGCCGTACCTGACTAGAAGTCTTCTACCGGTTTCAGTTTGCTGTAGTCTTTGGAATTGTGCGATCCTTTGGGCTTCTTGCAGTTCCTCAAAGCTGTTGTGCAGCCCTAGGGCTAGCAGCTTCTCGGTCGACGCTGTTTGGGGTATTTGAAGCGCCGTCTTGAGTGCTTTCCTTAGGATGGTATCGATTTGCTGGATTTCGCTTTTGACCCAGTTGTAGTACGGTAGGCTGTACACCACTCTGCTGACTACTAGGCTGTTTATCAGCTTGAGTGTATCTGCCTCCTTCATGCCATATCTTCTTTTCGACACCCGGTTTATCATTCTGGCGACTTGGTTGACTGCAGTCTTGGTTAGTGCCAGGGCGTATGTGCAACGCTGGTTTGTTTGCACCCACATCCCCAGTATTCTGCATTGCGTCACTTCCGGGATCTGGTGTCCCTCCAGGTAGATTTTCAGGGGCTCGGCCTCGTCGCTGGCCTTGCGTCTCCGGCGTACTCTCAGGAGCTCAGATTTCTCCGTTGAGCATGCGAGTCCTCTTGCCCTGACATATGTTTCTACGCATGCTGCGGCCTCTTGCAACTTCAGTTCTTGGTATCCTAACGGAGCTCTTTGCGCCCAGATGGTGATATCGTCGGCGTACATCGCATGACGTATACCCCCAATTTCCTCTAATTGTTTGGCCAGTCCTATCATTGCCACGTTGAAAAGGATGGGCGAGATAACTGACCCTTGCGGTGTGCCTTTGTTTGGAGTGCTGAATTTTTGTGATCTTAGCTCTCCTAGCCCGATGGTCGCTGTTCTGCCCGACAGGAATGCTTTGACATAGCCGTGTGTCTTTCTGCCGCAGTTCAGGTTGTCTAGGCCCGTTAGTATGGCTTCGTGACTGACATTGTCAAAGGCGCCTTTGATGTCGAGTGCCATGATGATATTTTCTCCGTAGCGTGGGATTTCGCTGAGTATTTCTTCCTTTATCTGCAGCAGCACGTCTTGAGTCGACAGCTTGGCTCTGAAGCCAAACACGGACCGTTGAGCCCCTGCAGTAATTCATTACTAGAGGGAACCCCGGTGGTGCTGCGATTGTTCAGTAACTAGGGCGCCTAAGCGGACGCGAGGAGGCGAGCATTCAGGCACCATATCAGCTACTACGCATGGGAACCATGCTTAGCGTGTGGATTTGTCTAGACTTCGCGCTTCTGGCTTGAAACATTCTTGAAACGTGTTTTTATTGTGCTTGATCTTTCTAAATTTCTACGCAATCGTAGTTTTCTAAACTGAGCAATACAAATTGGCCTCACGCAAATTCTAATCGTTGCGATGTGTTGTATTTAGAAAGTAGTATTTTGTGAAAGATTGTGCATGGACAAATATAAAAAGCTGTTTTAAGCCAGGAGCCTGAAGTATACGCAAAACCATGTACCGCCCGTCACTCCCATGCTGGCCGAACCGTCCTAATTGCAGCTCCCGTAGAACTAGCACTTGAGTTTTCACACGTAAATCTTGTAAGAAATTCTACGCCTCCAAAACACGGTTCGGAACACGTGAGAGCGCTTCACGAGAAAAGAGAACAATCGAAAAGAACCAGCCTAGGGAAAGGCCCGCGCTCTCTCTCTCTCAACCAGCCAGAGATAACGCTTCTCTTGAGAGTCGTCCAGAGCCCTCCATAGCAACCAGCCGATGGCCTCACAGACCACAAAATGAGTTAACTGGCGCGGTAACGGTTCTAAGGGCACTGAACAGAAAGGGACCACATGTATGGACGCTGGCACATAGGCTTCTAAAGCGAAAGCCCTCGCATCGCGAAGATATGGACGGGTCTTCCACGACAACATCATGGACAGTTGCACTCAGAGACCCGTGTGCCAGATGATGACGATGGCACCACACTATGCCTATGCCTTGGCACCTGCTCAAGTTTGTTCGTGTTCTACAAAGCATGGCTGCATACTGAGACTATTCGTAATTTTGTGAGTTGAATAAGATAGATAGATAGATAGATAGATAGATAGATAGATAGATAGATAGATAGATAGATAGATAGATAGATAGATAGATAGATAGATAGATAGATAGATAGATAGATAGATAGATAGATAGATAGATAGATAGATAGATAGATAGATAGATAGATAGATAGATAGATAGATAGATAGATAGATAGATAGATAGATAGATAGATAGATAGATAGATAGATAGATAGGTTGGCTGGTTGGTTTATTGGTTGATTTATTAACTAATTAATTATTTTATTTGTTTATCTTCTTATTTTTCATTGCCTAATTCATTCATTTTGCTGCGCTACTGAAATACTCTAGTATAGGCAGAACACTGCCTCGTGCCGTTTTGCGCAAGTGGGAAAATTTAGACGTCAAGAACATTTACTCGCTGACGTCAGCATGCCAAACTCATTGGTATGAATGAGTAAGCATAAATACCTGGCGCAGGAATGCACATTTTCTTTGGGTTGCGCAGGGTTGTATTGGCCGGCGTTTTTGTTCCTCTTATTGCTCTTTTCGAGACACTTTGTTCCAAGCCCAATTTTCGTAGGACTGTGTCTTACTTTCTGTAATTAAGCACTTCACAACAGGACGTATAAATATGAAAAAAGTGCTTATTCTCTATCTAAATGTGTAAACCAAATTGAGAATAGGCGTAACGAACGAAAAGAAGCAAATATTTGCAGGAAGCTTTTCAGCGCTAAGACGGAAACATCAAGCAGAAAACTGGCAGTTGGCTTCACTCCAAGCCACCTATGGCTTCGTTTAGAATTTGTAGACAGCTCTTGTCATATGTCAATTATAAGTGTGCATTTCATTTTATTTGCATCACGTGTGTGACACAACTGAAGCCGGAGATTTCGCATCATCCTGTCTCCCATCACCGTTCCTTCGTTTGTTTGTTTGCTTGTTTGTTTGTTTGCCTCCATGAGTAGGCCAAACCCACTATGAGGTATTGACCAAGAACCGTGCGAGTTAAGAAAATAATTAGTTGAGCCTAAAAAGAAGCACTGTTGGAAAGTCTTTATTGCGCAAAAAGAATGAAGTAAGATACAAATTTAGGAAATTAGCAAGGATATTGTCCTCATTGAATTATCAAGAGCCATCGCGTCACGTACCAATCTTCTTCCTCATCCGGTGCCCTTGTTCTAAACATGCAAATAACGTTTACCGCCTGCCATGCAGTGTTGGCCGAAAACGGTTAGCCAGAAACTTTGTACTCAAGACTGAAATTAACCAGGAAAAGGATTCTGGTATGTTTCCTCAAGGCAACACTCGTCAAATAAGGGATCGAAATGTGCCCGAAAAGCGTTCGGATTTTTTTTTTCTCTCACGCATCTGTCTTATGAGCATTTTGTCAACCGAACGAAAGCGACACATTTGAAATATACGAGCAGACTTGGCGAATGCAGGAATAGATGAAAGGCTCGTCTTGCTATGCTTGTGCAGCCCCGCAGAAAGCGCTTCGCACAGGACTCAACGTCCCCTTTCATCTGCCAGCCAAAACGTAGCTTTCATATATATGCATTCGTAACGAGGGCATTCAAAGTAGCCAAGTGCTAACTCGCGAAAAAGAGAAAGGAAGGCATCACGAAACGACGCAAATGTATATCACAGGAGGTATCGGCCGTAGCGTAGAACACTAGTGTCGGTTATATCAGGTGGCCAAGAACACTGTTGCACGTGAAGTATCCACTTGAGGCTGAAGGACTACCTCGTTCATAAATGATCAAGGAGACGAGGTTGGAGTCGCTGTGTCTTAAAACGGTGGTCCGGGTGGAGGGATAGAATCCGGATGCATATGCCGAGCTGGTACGTGCAATGTACTTTTTTTAGTTACTCTTATTAGAGAAATATTAAGACTACTACTGAACCACTGGATCATTCTTATTTTTGCGTTTTTTTCTTGAAAAAGGAGAAGGCGTCCGTCTGAAAAGAACGTCACTTCAACGTCGCTATTGCAAAGTTGCAAGGTGCTATTTCATCTTCCCTTGAATGCGAGGGCTTTCTGTTTTCTTTTCTTTTTGTGATCTCGTTCAAACTTGCAAAATTCACCTGGGTTTCATAGTCATCCTAATCACGTGTTCATTATTCTTGGTATCATTCCATGGCTGCTTTTTAGAAGAAAGCTATCCATCATATCAATCAAGCAATCAATCAATCAATACTTAAATTTTACATGGACACTACACGCACAAGTTTTCCACGCTGGCAGCAGTGCCAGAGCCCATAGCCTAGCGAGCGGAGGAATCACATCGTGGTGTAAGTGGTGTTAGGAGTTCAGTGTCCTTTTAACCAGCCTTGATATCGAGGAAAGCATTTCAACACTGCATTTTAAACACACACACACACACACACACACACACACACACACACACACACACGCACACGCACACACACACACACACACACACACACACACACACACACACACACACACACACACACACACGCACACTCCTTTGAAGCGATGTCGCAGAAATTTTCCATAATTATTACCAATGCTAAAAATTTTATTTTGAGACCTGAGTACATTGGATGCGCTTTGCAAAGAAATAAACAGCTTCCGAGCACACAATATGGTTCGGGAGAATAAGCCCAGTGAGAGGTGGCCAACACACCAACTGAGTACTTGTGAGTGTTAAAGTGGCTTTAGGGTTGAATAAAATTGCTTTGCTATGGTTCAATCCTGTTAAACGCTTAAAACTTTCGTGCAGATAACTGTGCATAGTATAAAACACAGCAGGAACAACAGTTGGGAAACTTGAGCGAGTTTGTGGACGAAGGGGATCTCAACACAAGCGCTCTTGTAATCTCATCTCTGTTTCTTTTTCATACTCGTCTAGTCACCGCTCCTGCATCTCAAGCAGGGACAAGAAATTTACTAGGCTCCCATATAACTGGGCTAACGCTCAACCTGGAGCCCAAAGCGAGCGCGTTAGATTATATTCGAGCATACATTGATCACAACTCAGCAAGGTCATAAAAAGCGGTGATAGAAACAGAGAAGGTAGGCGAAAGTATGTACGGAATCGAACCACAACGCTATCTATTCAACTCAAGCTGTGGTTCTTTGGCGCCCTCAAACCGAAGTGCAGACGGGTCTTCGGTGATGTAAATGTCCACGTGCGCACAGCTGCCTAAATAATGGGAGCATGAATACTCTGTGCTTGTCCCGTGTCATTCATTCCACCAATGCAAATAGACACGAGGAAGGTTTCAAGTCCGCAACACGCAACATCGTGTGTGTACCATTTCAGGGTCTGGGGGATCCAATGAAGGTCAAGCGGTTTGTACCGGAATTGCGAGAATAGGCAACCATTGTGCTGTTTCTTTTAAGCCTGAACCGTGATTCACGGGCGACCGCGCGTTCACGCGCCCTGTTCTCTCTTCAAAACAAGGAGCCCTTCTCCATCATTTCTTCCCCCACATGCGTCGCACGCATAGCGGCGGCGGCAGGGTGGGACCCGCCTATTTCGTCACTCCGCAGCTGCGGCTTGTCGGCGTTCGCGAGAAGGAAATGAGAGGCTCGCAATAGAGTTTCCGTTGTTTTTTTTTCTTTTTGAGTTTCTACAATAACTAATTGAACCCGAAGCGCCGCCCTACGCGTGCTTGGGAAACTCGAATGTGTGGCACCCACGTGAAAATAAAAGGCAAAACACGCCTGCGAATCGGCTTTCCGTACGTATACTCCTATGGCACTGCTCCCGTCAATTCATATCTAATGAGGTTTGCAGAAAAAAAAAAAAGTGACTGTAAGTGAAAAAATCGCCAGCGATATTCACTGTAATAGTCCGCGACCTCCGTTTCTGGTTTGACGCAAAATTTAGGCGTTGTGCGGTATGACAAGACCTAATTTGAAACGTATCTATAGGTACTTGGGTTAAACGGCGAGGTTCCTAGATTAAAGCAACGACAGACACGGCACTAAAATAAACATACTTTATTACGTATCGCGCAAGGTAGCTGCGCCAGAAACAACACTGCCCAAGATACAGACAGCTATAGCCGGGCAAGAAAAACTACCGCATATAAATGGGAGATTGAAGGCAGTTTTTGAATGCTGCTATTCTTTGTACATATTTGTACTATATTTTTACAGGGATGCAATGCATCTCAAACGCAACTCAGCAAAACGCTTGTCTTTGATACAAGTAGTTATTTGGCCACATGTTCATTTTTGATAAAAATACTTTTAAACCTCTGGATCTTTATGCATACTAAGACCAAGGCCAACGCATGCCAAAGCTACGACAAGCAAGGTGGAGGTGAAGTGGTTTTACAGGAAATTGAGAATAATTATTGCCGTTCAGACTGGTGAGAGATGTTTCCTCACATGAGATAAGTGTAACAAGGTCACGCATAATATCGAAAAAAGAATCGGGCTAAACGACAATATAATATAAACGCTATGAGTCTTTACAAAGGTCACCGTTTACTGAATTGAAGGCAATAAATGGTAATGAAGTGTTCGCGATCTAAATGTGAACGCGTTTTCGTATAATTACAGAGAAAATGAAAGGACAGCGAAGGAAAAAGCAGTGGTAAAAATAGTTTGAGGAGCAAGGTGCCTAACTCCCGTAATGCAGACCGTTTTGTTTCTTCTGCAACTGTCATCACGCAAGCACAGTACATTAAGCGAATCACGCAGTGCATAACCAGGTTAAGGATTGATCTGACTGATCACATTACTACCGAACATGTCTCCAATCAATTTACGAAACTCGCTCGCACGCATCCAATGTCCTGAGGGCTGTTAAATTATGTGCGGTTTTTCTATGGGCTTTTCTGACGCCAGTCCTCGCTACATGTATTCTGTTTGGGCAGTGTAATATTGCAGTGCCCCCGTCCCCTTTAGTATTGCCTCTAGGGTGCAATATAAAACGAATAATAATAATATGTGCCTGAAAAAGCCAGAACAGTTGGTCCCAGTTTTCAACTTAGCTCCAGTGAGATCAATGCCGTGTTGGATTGCGTATCTCAGAAAAACTTTTTTGTGTTTCAAATTTCTGTTAAAGCTCGACAT
Source organism: Dermacentor variabilis (assembly GCF_050947875.1). Classification (NCBI taxonomy): domain Eukaryota; kingdom Metazoa; phylum Arthropoda; class Arachnida; order Ixodida; family Ixodidae; genus Dermacentor; species Dermacentor variabilis. Next base: position 114,122,145 of record NC_134576.1, read on the forward strand.
CGACTGCCAATTTTGGGAACAAGTGCCGATGCAGAAGGCGAGTCATTGAGAGGATATTGAAAGGTATGAGCTATGACTAATTGATTACAGTGTACAGAATTATCTACCAGATATTCATGAATTTAATTCCTTCCGAGCAGTAAGTAAAGGTGCCAAAGCTATGCAAATGAAATGGTGACTGGAGATTTCTTTTGTGTAGTATATTTGCAGCAGCCTGTCAGAGCCCGAGGCGTTAACACTACTACATTATTTTTTTTCTTCTTCATAGTGGCTCGTTTTCCTCAGAGAACTGAATGTGCAAACTGAAGGATGCTTGAAAGCTGCTTCATTCACTGTGACTAGTTCCCCGAAGCGAGTGGTTAACGAATGCGACAGGTCGCTTGGCACACGAACACCTGAAATGGACAATTTAGAAGCCGTTCTTCTCATTGGAAAAAAAAAATTTTGGTGTTTCAGACTTGACGACGCCAAGTCACCGAGACCGCCTGGAATACGTGAAACCTACTTTCATACTCTTGTGAGTCCGTAGACAGCACCTTTATTGGCCTTTCTTTTGTCTATTAAAAGTTGAGAGAGAGAGAGAGAGAGAGAGAGAGAGAGAGAGAGAGGTGGTATTGATTTCATCAGTAAAGCATTGTTCTTCCGATGTCATCGAGTTGTATCGTACTTCTAAAGCCTTGTTTAACATAGTTTATAGCGTTTTCAATATTCTAGAACGCTATGATTTTTTTTTTATTCAAAGTTTGAAAGTTTATACAATGTTAGTCATTTGTGCAGTTACAACGTAAGTACTTTTGGGGTCGGACAGATTTTCAAGGGGTCTGTATACGAGTTATCGTTATTAAACACACATATTTATGACTGCTGTTAGTTCTACAGTGGAAATGCACAATACAAGGTCAGCTATAGTAATCAAAAGAAAGAGCAGTAGCAAATATAGCAGTAGTATTAACAGTAGCAAATATTTCATGCACGTAAATATTTCTACCATTTTTTTACATCATCAACAAAAAGTAAATTTGTATACGGCTTTGAATTCTAGTGGGATGTCCATATATTCCGTATGGTGACAACTATCACTATGTTGAACTATTGCTCAGCGCTGCAAAAAAAAAAAAAACCTAACGCCTTTACAGCAGCACTCACAGGTTCCGTCCGGCTGAGGTGATCCCTTTATTTTGTATATTCTTGCGAACTGTATGTGTAAATAAAAAGAGGAGCACCAACACCAACAACATCGCCGATGCCACGTTGAAGATTCTGACGCCAAATTTGGGAGACAGCGCGCTGCACGAAGCCGATTCCCTGTAGTGGGTCCAGCCGTACCAATGGGCTACAAACCAACCCTAAGCTATCACTCTACTATCCATCCCTCAATTAACCTCTTTATGTTGTATGGAGGTTGTATTAAGTGTTTGCATTTTTAACGGCTGGAACAATGACGTTCGCGTGTGCGCTTATGAGGCTGTTTTAATGTATGCCTTTCTGTAAATAAATTTGCTCTCTCTTACTATTGTAGAGGGCACATGAGTCACGCGGGTGCATACGCGACCCCTTTCTGGGTTGCTTTACTTTTCGCACACTCTGAATTTATTTTTTTTTCTTTTACACTGAGTGCGCATATACGTGTTTGTGGCATACGCATGCGTGTTAAATGGCGAAATGAGTGGAACCTTAGTTTTGCAACTGTGTTTTGCGATAACCACCGCCTGTATAGCCTGCCTTCCCGTTTTTCTGCAGTTATTAAAGAGCAAGAATATACCAAGGTTTTGCCAGCATTGCTCCGACTGGCTCAAGAACACCGCCAGAGAAGATTGTTGTTCAGAAATGGTTTGAGGTAGGGTAGCTGCCTAGTAAGAAAAATAGGAAATGTGACTCTACATGCAGAAAGCAAAGATTACTTCGGGTGAAAAAAAAATGATAGCAAACTCTGTTATACCCTTTAAACGAAGGGCGGTACCTATACCTGACACTGTCATTTGTCCCCTTCATCCGATTTTCAATGTTCGTGGCCAAAATAATTGACCGCACTCTCGCTTAAACATAACCAAAAATTGTTTAATGCTTCAGTGCTAGATGTAACGTTTACGGAGAGACATCAACTAATTCAGAGCGAAGTTTACTTTGTTTTGATAAAGCAAGAAAGTAGTATTGAACGAGGCTTTAGCGTCGGTCCCGACTTACTGATAGTGCTGCCATCTGTTGATAAGCCTTAGAAATAGTATGTGCTGCTCACCATCCAATATCTCTGGCTGGGTCACTATGAGGAGCAGCGATGACGAGAATCTCGGAGCCCATGTTGAGTTGAGGGCCGAGATACGAAAACAACCTCTTTGTATTGGTAGCATCCGCAACATGCCATGTGTAGCGCTGTTGCATCTCCACCCGTGATTTTTTTAAGGGGGATCGAACTCCTTTAGAAAAGCAAGAGTGGTCCGAACTTGTATGCTGAGACAAATATTTTTGTGCCCATAAATGGCCAAGATAAATTAGCCGTAACTCGATAAAGCATTTAGCCAATGGTTTAGACATGCTACATTTTCTTTTAATCCGTCAGCAAATTCGCTTTTTGAACATTCGACAAATCTGGTAATGCGGCAGACCTTCACTTACAGTAGCACACGTCGGTTCTTTGACACATTTTTCTAACCACGTACACTTAAAGCGGCGACGAGAACTCAATGTCAGCTGTTCAGTGGACGTTCAGCAAATTAATTAAAACCTCCGGTCTCGCCGCATCTGAGCTACCATTTTCAGTGTACTGATGGTGACCTTCAAAAGGATAGCAAGAAGAATACAGAAACTCTCGAAGTGAAAACTTGGAAGAAACAAGCAGACTTTGCTGATGTTGGAGACTAGGGGGAACTTGTACGGCATACTTGCTAGTGGAACGCAAATTGAATCACGCTGCACAAAACAAGGGTAACACTCAGACATACAACACAGATCTCACGTAGATTGTGATGACCCGCTTGAAGTATGCCTGGCCAAATCCCGAACTTTATGGCTTGCAAGGTTGAAAAAGGACACCAGAACCACTGACACGTGCACTACGGTGCCTAATGCTGCGAACGGCCGAAATATAAACGTTCGTCAATGTGTTACCGAAGAGCCCTCCTAGACGAACAAAATCTGTTGAAATAATCAAATTGTTAGTTTTGACGTCCCGAAACTGCATAGTGAGTCGTGAGGGACTAGATTAATTTGGACCGCCGGGTGTTCTTTAAAGTGCACTCGCATCACGGTACGCTGGTGTTTTCGTATACTGGCATGCGGCCCTCGCCGCTGCCGATCGAACTGATGACCTCGCGCACAGCAGCCCGACGCCATAACCATTGAACCAACGCGGATGGGTTCTGATCAATCAACATGAATGTTCACAGGCAGCGAAAACACTCTGGTGTAATAGCGTTTGCCGTTTTAACGCGACAGCGTTAAGGAGCTCGTGTCGCAGAGAAGGCGGTGTCGTCGGCGTCGGCTGTGAGCGAGAAATTTCGGAAGGCAATTCATAAATGAAAACAAGTTGCAAGATGGGTTGGGTGGGAATCGAACCAGGGTCTCCAGAATGTGAGATGGAGACGCTACCACTCAGCTATGAGTTGTATGGTTCAAAGCGGAACAAAAGCGCCTCTAATGCAGTGTTGCCTTAGAAACGTGCCGTAGAAAGTTATACTGCGGTGTATATTGGTAATTATGAGCATGTAAATTACAGAAGTCGTGGTTAAACGAGTAGCGAAGTACGTTTCCGCTGCATTTCTTCTGCGCTTGGCGCACACGCAGATCCATCTTGCGACAAACGCAGAACACCCCCTCCTCGCAATGTACGGCACTGCCCCTAGTTGCGCGCCAGTCGCCCGCTTCTCCCCTTCGTCTCGCTTGAGCGCATTGGGGCCGTGCGGGGACCGGCGCGAGGATGCCCCAATACCCTTGGGTTTAATAATGGGCATTGCGAACGGAGTGCAATAACGCTATCGCGTTCCACTCTTGAAGGCAAAGCTTAGGCATCCTCACAATTTTTTTGTTCCCTTATTACCTACTAGTAAGTACCCTAAACATTGTCAATTCGCAAGCTTAACTTTTCGCATCCTTTATGACATTTATGCGGTAGCCCTCAACTGCCGCTATTTTGGTGTATGCCTACTACGTACGTATGTGCCATCTTGGTCACCAGCCGGTCTCATTCATCCGCCCTGTGAGCATGACGGGAGCCCTACCATATATATCCCCTTCGAAATTTTCCCGTTCCATTTGCGTTCTCTTTGCGGCGCCGTGGAAACCGCCAAATAGAGCGCCTTCGTCTTCAATGGCAATGAGTCAAACGCCGAAATTTTTTTCCAAGTACACAGATGCCTGAAAAATGACTGTAGCTTCAAAGCTACATTCATTCTATTTCTTTTTTTTTTTTGTTCGCACAGCATATCGCTTCCTTGTTTCTTCATACATTTCGCTGGGAGCGTACGAAAATCATCCTGAAGTATGAGGTGTTTTGGGACCATAGTTCAGACTAGGGAATAATGATCGAGCTTTTGGTTTTTCAGAAATCTACATCCAAATCTCCGTGGACGGGCGTTTCTTTTATTTTTTTTTCATTGTTTTTTGTTTTATACTAAACAGGAGCAATCGACAGACAAATTTGTGTTCAGCAGAAGAACGTTATCAAGGTAGCTGCCACAGTGGGTTCCGAGGCAAACTTAACGACGCTTATTATATATCCGCAGGTCACCAGTTGCAAAATGTAGGAAGCTACAAGCGCCTTCAGATGTGCACCAATATTACACAGCGAAATATGAGAAAATTCGCGAGCTTTGACATGGAGAAACAACGTTCCGAATGCCAGAAGTAAGCAGTTCGCCCGTTTACTACCTACATTGGATTCCTTCTGCATGTACTGCACGACGCTTAGAATGCCAGATAGGGCCTGGCTGCAGAAAGTTATTTTTGTTTACTCCTAGGATTCACCCCCCCCCCCCTAGCTCTTCTGTTCCTGCACTCAACACACACAAACACGGTTGTGTCCTGAGCACATTGAATGGAAAACTTTAATGAGGTCCATCAGAACGTGCACTATCACGTAGCGGGCCGCTCCCACGTCAGGACGGAAAGGCCTAGCCTCTTCGCCATGTCGCAGGCCCGTTGGAGTACCCATAGTTGGGCTTCAAAACCGGGACTGCGTAGGGCAGGCTCACATTGAATTCTTGGGTGTTACGTGCCAAACTCTCGATATGATTGAGGCATGCCATAGCGGGCTATTCCGGATTAATTTTCACCACCAGGGCATCTTTAATGTGCCGCCAGTGCCGCGGACACGGGTACTTTTGTATTTCGCCCCCGTCCAAATGCGGCCGGCGCGACTGGGATTCGATCCCGCGACCTCGTGCTTAGCAGCGCCAGCACCACTGCCGCTGAACCACCATTACGGCTGTGGCTCCCATCAACGAGGTTGATCGACGAAACGGAAGGATATGGAAACTGCAGATACAACAAGAGAGAACAAAAAAAAATTTAAAGAAAACGGTAGGCGTGACAAATGGCAACAGGATCTGAGTGGTCATATTACACAAAAAGAAAAAAAAAACGTGCACGCAGCCTTCGATAAAGATTATGATGCTGCGCATGTATGGCGCAATCGTCATAAATGTCTGTTGTCATCAATCTTCACTTCTTCATTAAGCCATCTACTGATGTCGTTGGAGAGCATATCATATTGTGGGAAATCACATCATGGGCGAGCGTATCAAAGATTGGCTTTCCCAGCTTTTGATCTAGGTTGTTTTGGGGGTGCTTAGGTTGTTTAGGCTGGGCTCTTAATGTTTGGTTGTTATGTTTGGTGTAAGGCAGGGCACGAAAAACGAGGGCAAACTGAAGAAATTGCATACGTATGGCGCCGTTTCTTGGTTTATATGCCTCTCGACATTCATGCGTAGGCCTAACTGAGACTTAAATTGAAAAGTTGAAAACAGCACGCCTAAGGCTACACCATTGCATTGGCAGAAAACGAAAGTTCAAAGTGTCCTGTGTTCATTCTAAATTTTATCACTGGCGCAGTTGCCACAGCCAACGTATGAAAATCTTTATTTTCACTTTATCAATTCGCGCACTTGAGTCGACGATACAGAGGCGGCGCAAAGATTGCAAAACACTAAAAAAAACATGGATACAAACCCGCACAAAATATCAGCAGTGGTCGAACATGGACGTTGCTGAAGGAGAGAAGTCCGTCTAGATCACTGTTAATTGCTTGAAGCCTCCATCTTCCTGTGATTCTCAGGGTTGATTGGCCAAGGAATATGCAGAAAAACAAAGAAACTAAGGTGTGTTGTTGTGTCGAACAGTCTGAACAGTCGAACTGCATGATTGCACCAAATATCACGGCCGCTCAATGCGCTTGTAAACGTCAGGCGACATCGAAAAATAAATACTCGAGAAAGTGTTCCCGCGTCATCACGATTGTATCACATAAGGGGAAAAAAACAGAGGTCGTTCTCGCAAGAATTCTCATATCGTCTCGGTCGAGACAGTGCGCTGTTAACTTTGTTCCGGCGAATCTGTGTCTAGTACCTCAAGCTCCATCAGGAACGCCTTCAGATCTTCTAGACTAAAGCCTTCTTCGCGGGAGTTGAATTCACCGTCCTGTTCCGAAGACTCCTGGGTTTCCGTCGACGACTCGCCGTCTCCCCCACCACAACCGGCCATATAGTGTGCCGGCAGATCGGCGTGTAAAATGTTCTCTCTGCAACGCGGGCAGGATACGGCATGAAAGGCGCACTCATCTTCGCAGTGTGCGAGAATGTCTTGCAGGGTACCCACGTACTCACAGCCGTGCTCCTGGTTCCAGCAGTACGCCTAGAAATGATAAAGAAAAAAGAACGAGTAAGCTGTCACCACATTGCCGCATCTTCTGAACCGACATGTGTTTAAACTAAGTGTGGCCTGTTACCAGGACGCAGCTTTGTTAGAACTGCATAGAAACACGTGAAGTTTTTTTCACACATTCAAAATTTTATAATAGAATTTTCGCACGTCCCAACGACAGGTCATGCTTCAGTTGTGCCAGGTGCTGCAACACTACAGCACCAACCGTAAGAGAAAAAAAATTATCCTGCTCCTAAAGCTTCCCATTAATAAAATTATATACTGTCCCTCAAAACAAGTTCGTTCTGACTTAGAAATTAAATTTTTGTTATTGTTTGTAAGAAGTGCACCGTCCTTTCGTCTATATTTTTTCAAAGAGTAAGTTTTTTTTTTCAGTTACTTTTCGATCATGTGGCAGTTACATCAACGAAAGCAGTACAGTGCAAGCAAAACTCTTTCGCGCCCGACTGCCTGATTGATTAATGAGGTTTAGTATACTGTGGTTAGATTAAAATGAACATGCTGTAAATTACTGCGGGTCGAAGTGTCAGCAGAACAAAATTATAGTACTCGGACATGACCGATATGCTGTCGCATCGAGCAGTGAGCAACCCAGCGGCAATGTACTTACTGCCAGTTCACTCACTGTAAAAAAAAACGCAAACATGTACATTATCGAAAATATTCAGTGCATAGTGGGAAAAAGCTTGTATCCATAATAAATTGTATAAACATCGGAGAAATTCAATTTACCCTGGGCATGGGTGCTTAAATTTGGGCATGGGTGCATGGGAAGAAGTTCAATAAAGTAGAGCAGCTTTTGCTCCAACTTAACGGTCGATGCACACAAGTCTGGCTTCACGTTTTTATTTTGCTTTCTGGCTCGTTCTTGTTGTTCGAATGGCAGTGGCAAGTTCAAGGCTTGTTCCGCAAATATATAATAATTCATCTCATTCGTGAAACAATGCAAGCAAGGATTCTTTCAATTAGTATGTATTTCTGCACTTCTTACAACTAATACTCGGCGACCGTCTGCGGAAATGATCAAACGATTCCCCAGCTCGTGTAGGATACGCAAAATCTGTGACAGAGCGTGCTTTTAGACTTTGTGAGGTAGTATTGCATCCGTGTATTTTCCGGTGGAGAATTGCGCGGCACCGGGATAGTTGGAGAGACCGGGGTAGTTGGAGAAGTATGGGAGAGGCCTTTGCCCTGCAGTGGGCGTAACTAGGCTGATGATGATGATGATGATGATGATGATGATGATGATGATGATGATGATGATGATGATTGCATCCGTGTGTACAATGCATGACCATCGCGAGACGAGGGCTGTTCCATCTTATGTTGAAGTGGAGCCCTCCCGTGCCGAATATCCAGAACAGTCACGCAAACCACACACATCTGAAATAATGACTACGAACAGCGCTGACATATGGCGAGTTAAAATGTGCTAACTAATCTACTTGCTACGTTAGCCACGCTCGAATCGTAATTACAATTTAAAATTCGGTACTGAGGAGCCCTTACTATACTTTAACTGCATGGAATATTTTACATTACTAAATTTTGTAGTTAACAAAAAGGACATCGTGTTCTTTTTTAAAGAACACTTTTTCCTGCGTTTCATGGCTCTGTGAAAACGTCAAGCAATTCTTATCATTTATCCTTAGACCAAGCAGATTTACAAAGAGATACCATATCTGCCATCGTAGACGCGCACGACAAGGCGGAATTTTTAAAGAAAGCAGCGAGTACTACAGTACGCTGAAGGACGATGAAAGGACTAACGCCGTTGTTATGACCCATTATGTTTGCCGTCGCCTTGAACAAAGTGCAGCCAACTTCCACCGACGCAAGAAAAGACACTGAAGCCAGCAGTGTCCGTGTGCGAGAGGATGGCAGCCGCTGCATTCTCTAGACACTAAACTGGTACCAGAATATGGACTCCAAGATCCGCCAACACTCAGGTACTAGCGTAACCGTGCCCGTTACACAGTGCTTTACGAAAAGACGAAGACTAGATGGCGATCTGGTGGTGACAATCATTGAGACAAGCATAAAATCATGCTGTATTTCGTACATTCTTCTGCGGCTGTCAAGGGCTTATCAAGACGCATTAGAGCATGAGATTCAGCTCTACAATGCCCTTGTTGCGTGACGCTCCTTTCGAGGAGTCACCTACTGTTCGATAATTAATTTCCAAGGTACAAATAATATACTACAGGTTGGAGCATGTTTATCCGTAAATACTGACTGCAGATCTGGATCATGAGACTGAAATAATCAGAAGAAAAAAATTGGAGGCTTATCAAGGCTAAGCCCAGTGGATGCTTCGCATCCACTGGGCTTAACCTTAGCGTATCCTTAGCGTTTGACCTTAGCGTATCTTGACCGCATACACTCCCGGCGCAAAGACGCTGGCGCGGTTGCGGACACAGAGACTGACGCGACTGCGGGCGCGCGCCGCTTCATCCCAGGCGTGACGTCACATATCACGTGATGCAGCGATGGTGGCGCCGCCGCCGCGTCGCGCGCGACGGCGCGAACCGAAGCGTGGAGGCCTCCGCCGGGCGACGTCCGACGGCGCGATATGAGGCCCCATCTGCAGCCGGTGTGACGTCATCCCGTGACGTCACATCATGTGATCTCACTTCAGGGTCAATGGTGGCCACCGCCGGGAGGCGACCGACGGCGCGATATGAGGCCCCATCTGCAGCCGGTGTGACGTCATCACGTGACGTCATGTCACGTGACCTACTTGAAGGTCACTTGAAGGTCAATGGTGGCCACCGCCGGGAGGCGACCGACGGCGCGATATGAGGCCCCATCTGCAGCCTGTGTGACGTCATCACGTGACGTCATGTCACGTGACCCCACTTCAGGGTCAATGGTGGCCACCGCCGGGCGTCGCGCGAAGGCCCGAAACCTACGTTAATATGCTTCGCATAATAAGAATGGCCTGGGGTGCGTTTGGCAGGCATTGACCGATCATGAACAGCAGGTTGCCATTATCCCTCAAGAGAAAAGTATATAATAGCTGTGTCTTACCAGTACTCACCTACGGGGCAGAAACCTGGAGCCTTACGAAAAGGGTTCTACTCAAATTGAGGACGACGCAACGAGCTATGGAAAGAAGAATGATAGGTGTAACGTTAAGGGATAAGAAAAGTGCAGATTGGGTGAGGGAACAAACGCGATTTAATGATACCTTAGTTGAAATCAAGAAAATGAAATGGGGGGGGGGGGGGCATGGGCAGGACACGTAATGAGGAGGGAAGGTAACCGATGGTCATTAAGAGTTACGGAATGGATTCCAAGGGAAGGGAAGCGTAGCAGAGGGCGGCAGAAAGTTCGGTGGGCGGATGAGATTAAGAAGTTTGCAGGGACAACACGGCCACAATTAGTACATGACCGGGGTAGTTGGAGAAGTATGGGAGAGGCCTTTGCCCTGCAGTGGGCGTAACCAGGCTGATGATATCCGTAAATAAGCATTGTTTTGTTAGTGTAACATTCAAGAGGGGTAAACTGTTTTGATAAAATCAGTGACTCACATCCTTATCCTCCGTTACCTGAGAACCGCGGAATGGTTTCAATACTGATCCATTGTACGTAATAGATATGAGGCAATATATTAGCCTCGCGACGTGAATGTAACATTCCAACGATGCTATAAGCCAAATGGGTCTAAAGAAACTGATTTATTGTCCACATCTGTGCGAAACACCAAAGCTAATGCGTTAGGTTTCTCGTTAGCCATTTGTCTCAAACGCATTGTCCGATCATCGCGTGACTGCTGCGTCACTAAAAAGCACAGCTTCTAGCGCCCAATCTGGCCACATGTACTGTGGTGTACAATTGATTGGGATGAACGGTGACACCTGTTGCGAGACTAGGTGCGACGTGTGAGGAAACAATGCTACGCTCAGGAAAAAGAACAGCTGCACCAGAGTGCTGCATGGCTTCAACCCTTTTACTGACAAGGTGCGAAAGACTTGGTTTAGAATTTGTTTATTGCTTTATTTCTTTTTCGTGATGCACAAATACGTGCCAAATGAAATATGATAATGTTTCTCCAACAACTAAGCGAGATACAGTGGGTCACGAATATTGCTGGTCTGCTGGTTTAAGGTAAATGTAATTTCTACGAATGGTGTTTGGTACGTGCCTTGGCAAGGCTAATGTGTGTTCGTGAGATACACTTCTTCGTATGTAAAAAATAGTAGCTTGTTTAAACAAACGAAACAATTTTCGCAGTGAGAGAATATGACCACGACGTACGCTCAGAAGAGAACGACTAAGCCTGCGTATTTGGTCACCAATTTCGAGACAACAATAAAAACAACAAAGAATCTGCTGCTGCAGCGCGCGATCCATATTATTTTACTACTGGTTTTGAACACGTAGAGATATAAAAGTAAATGTAAAGGCGCAGACAAATATTTGTAGTTGTCTAATTTTGGCGGATATTTTTCCGGGGCCAACAGTATCGTTGAGCTGCCAGACAGCGGATTAATATGCTCTTCGATTATGCGTCCCGTTAACCGACATCTTTGACTAACTCACCAAAGCATACACTTTCATTGAGAGAGAGAGAGAGAAAGACATTTTCAGTTGGTGTTGGAAATGTACACCTAGCTGCACGGTTAGTATGCTACTGCGGATGCACTGACATGCAGTACACGCACACAGCATGCACAAGTAATAAGCACAAGCGTACACAGTCAAGCATCTAAAGTGCCAGGCTCAGGTTAGCGTCTCAGACAAATACTAACAGCGTCTTTCTTGCGCGTGGACCGGTAGCAGCACTGCTCCAAGGTCCAAGAACACGTTTAAATTCCAAGGAGCAGTCAGGTAAATTTAGAGCACTTTCGCGAACTGTTCTTGTGGTTGCAAAACGCGTGTTAAGACGCGCCAAACATTGCGCAAGTCATCGCACACATTACACACACTATGCAGTGGCGATCGCATCCATTGCAGTCTGTGTAAAACGTACACTGCATAGGCGACGTTTAGACAAATGCGGTTTAGACATATATACGGTCACGCCTTAAAAGGCCACTCGGCAGCTGAGAATCGCATTTTGGGGCAATGCTTAAAAAAAGAAATATTAAAAAAACTGATTTGTTTCTTACTCTGAGGCTGTTCGCCTTCGTCACGGACAACTTAATCCGGGCGCACTCGCTCACTTGGAACGGTTCCTGATCCAACGGACACACGCCACTGTCCCCACCGTCTTCGTCAACGCTGCCCTTGTGACACGACTGGCACAGCACGTGCGAACAGGGCAGCAAGACCGTCCGCTTCGGTATCACCTTGCACAGGCCGCAGGTGTGGTAGTACGGCACGTCGTCGACGAATCGCGTCGGTCGCCAGTTGACGCCGCACGCGTGGTGGCGAACTCTGTGCAAAGGAGGGTCCCTGTCAGCATCAGCCATGTTGTTCTTGCTGCGGTGTCTACGCTGATCCGACCGCAGGAGAAGGGGGCGTCTGCGACGTGTCAGAGACGAACAACCGCACCTAGTTTCGTTTCCGTAATAGCGTGCTTAGCGAAAGAAAAAAAGTCTAACTCATCGTTTTTGCACACGCCCGCTCGTTTCGTTACTCTTTCACTCGCTAGAACCTGCATTGCGTGTGTCTGAATGCATTGCAGAGCGCGCGACAAAGGTACCGCTATATCCGGTAACGTGGAGGCGAATGGTGATAAGATAACGCGCGGAGCCGGATGAAAACGCCGACCGGCTCTCTTCTGCGGCTAAGTGCAGCTAGGAGACGAGAACTCGAGCGTGTTTTTGTTTCGCGTTTTTTGGGGGTTTGTTTTTCGTCTGGCCACGTTTCCCTTTCCGCTGCAACTGGCCACGCCAGTTAAAAATAAACGCTTCGACGGGGGCGGGCCGGAGCAGCCAACGCACCCGTCAAAGTGTCGGGAAAAACGGCGGCGGAAAGTACAGGCTCGCCGCATTTACATGCACGTATGTCGCTGTGAGTCAGAACGAGGTTGCGCCACCAGTACCCAAACATGCGTGTTTACAGCTAGGCCAAAGAACCTTTCAAAATTTAGTAAAAAAAAAAAAAAAGAGAGAGAGATTGCGACATATGGCGGCGTTGTTTCACCATCCTTCCCGTATGTACACCCTTGTAAATTTTTTCTTTTTAATATCGGACGAGCATCATCCGCTTGGCTCGTCAGCGGCCTTGCACCGTCGAGGAGTACTCCCGAAGCGAACAGCGTAGCAGGTGCCCTTTGAGCTACATCGAAATCGCCTTGCGAGCCCTCGCATATATACTGTCACCGATCCGGCCGCCCATCGCCGCTATAAACACTGTTTAAGCTCCGTGCAGCCGACAATAGCGCGATATTGGGGTAAAACTGCGAGGGTTTACATAAGCACGCTGCTCTCTATTGTAGAATATAATGTGGAGTAGCAGAACTGCATCTGGGAATTAAAGGAGCACTAAAGAGAGAAATTAACGAGCTTAACTGTATTAATATTATTATCAAAATAATAAGCGTCATTCATAACGTGACAGGAGGCACGGTAAGCCATAAAAAAGGCAAACACGGAATAACGGGTGGCGGCGTCGCCTGCAAGTGCCCGAACCAGATCGCCATGACGTCACAGGTTTTAACGGCGCAAGCTCGGGCCTAGTGAATACCTTGCCCATATAGTTGCGCACAATGTAATCGAGGGAACTCTGGCACGGCAATCGTTGAGCCACCACGGGAATGACGGGGACCACATGAATTTGTCCGATCTCCGTGCTTGTGGATTGAGACCTTCTTCTGGCTCTGTTTATTAAGCTTTACAAGACTTCAATTTTGTAAGCTTCAAAGCAGTCTGTACTCTTGGAAGTGCTCCAGACGCCGGCAACACGCACAATCGCCACTAATTGCAACAATTGAGCTTGTCGAGGTGGCCAAATCGAAACGCCGCAACCGCCTCGAGGCACTGACTAGCCCACGATAAATTCATAAAGGCATTTGATATCCTTCGTCGATGCATGCGTCCGTAGCGTAATGGTTTCAATGTCGGATTTATGCGCCAGTGGTCCGGTGTTCAGATTCCGCCATAGGACAATTTTAATAATATCTGCTTAATTATTTATTACGCAGTACATTGTTGAAAGTGACGTGTTTACAAAGTCGCGAAGCCGTTTTAAGCCAGAAGGACGAAGCTTAGGCAAATCCATGTACTTCCCATAATTCCCACGCTGGCTGAAGCACCCCCACTGGAGCTCTCGCAGACACTAGCGCCAGAGTTGCCTTTGGTAATTATTGTAGGAAACTCTACAGCCTTACGGATAAATATTGACTACGTCGTATTTTAACGGAGTCAAAGTTGATTTAGCGAGTTTCAAGAAATTTTTGCCGAGCCAGAACGCCCGAAAATACGATAGGATAGCTTGAAATTCTTAACGCGCGCTAGCGCGCGCATAGGCGCTGGCGCTCCTGGCGCGAAATTGAAAAAAAGAAACTGAATTTTGACGTTCATTTGTTATGGTAATAATCAAGCTCTTACCCTAAAAAAATTGCACGAAAATATAGGTTCGAAAGTAGATCTGATCAATCTAATCTGATGTCTTGTTTCTATTCAGTGTCCCTCTAAGCGGAAGCTTTAGCTCTCGCCCCACACTTATGCCACTTATCCCAACACGCGTAAAACGCAGAAAGGCTTTGATGTGATAACGCCAGAACTTATTTAAATGAGATCTGTTGCACTTCACAGAGAGGTATATTCTAGTGACTGCTGGAAGTGGAATTTTGATTTAGTGGAAGAAAGCTTTTACAAGATCATTTTTATTAAATTGGTGAGTTTAAAAAAAATGGCAGCACGGAGTTTTCAAATTCGTAACTCTGCCACAAAAAGAGGCACGCCACTTATGTCAGCTTTGTCGGTTTGAACATCCAAAGATGACAAATTGAGCATATAAATTTACAGCTTGCGTGAACTTGTCGCAAAGTACACAAGGCTTTTTCAAAAGTCCCTACTCGCATATTAGTGGGATATTTGAATGTCATTTATAATACAGCAATTTTTGTTCGTTCTAGATGTACTGTCAGATGCAATTTAGAGGCTTATGATATCGTTTTTCATATCACAGATGCTTAGTTGTAAAATTTATAGTTTTGTTTTCTGAAATACTGTAAAATGTAGCAATATTTATAAGAGCATTACCGGTTTAAATAAAAATTCTGTTTCCAGCATTCATAAGATTTTAACCTATTTTTTAGATACAACAAGCTTCATCAAAATCGGTGTAGTTGTTGCGGAGAAAAGAGATTTTCCAGTTCCTAGATATTTAGATAGGAGCCCCACGCTAAAGCTTCCTCTTAAGTACCAGCCTTCGTGAATATTTTTTCTTCCGAGGTTCATCTTGTACAGTCTTGCTCAACATTGATACGAAGCAGGCGCTACACTGTGGGCTGCGCTAAGGAGGAAGACCCGATGAAGGGAGGAAGTTCCCGATTGCTATAGGGTTGCCATCTTGACAACCGTTGGTCTACTTGTAGGTATATTGTATATAGCCTTGCGCATAAGCCACACGTAAGATTACTGGTGGGGGTGAACGTTCCCCGCGCGCCATGGAGCTTCCCAGCGGTCGCACTGCCAACACTGAAACTTCGGCTCCTGCTCACGGTACTTCATCTGCACAAATCTCTACGCCCGATGCCACGGCCTACGTAACTATTCCCCCCATCCCCCCTCGTGATCCTCGCGTTTTCACTTGAGTCGGCAGTCCTGATGTTGACGACTGGCTCCGCTTGTACGAACGTTAGAGGTGGGATCCGACTATTATGATCTAAAACGTTATCTTCTACCTCAACGGCACTCCACGGGTATGGTTCCAGACTGACGAACAGGAGATAATAATAATATTTGGGGTTTTACGGGCCAAAACCACTTTCTGATTATGAGGCACGCCGTAGTGGCGGACTCCGGAAATTTTGACCACCTGGGGTTCTTTAACGTGCACCTAAATCTAAGCACACGGGTGTTTTCGCATTTCGCCCCCATCGAAATGCGGCCGCCGTGGCCGGGATTCGATCCCGCGACCTCGTGCTCAGCAGCCTAACACCATAGCCACTGAGCAACCAGGACGGGTCGAACAGGAGATCAAGAAGTGGGATCTTTTCAAAGAGAAGCACCACGACCTTTTTGGCAATCCCTCTGGTTGCCAACTCAATGCAAAGAAGGCCCTTGTCACACGCCTACAGACATGGACCGAATCCTACGTGTCATACATTCTCGACGTATTGGTCCTTCGTAGCAAGGCCGACCAGAACATGTCGGAGGAAGATGAGGTTAGTCACGTCCTCAAGGGCATTTCTGACGACGCCTTCAATCTACCGGTGTTTAACAACGCCACCAGAATCGATACGCTTCTCAAGGAATGCCGCCCTCTCGAGCATGCTAAAAGCCACCGAGTATCCCAACACATCACGTGCCTTACCGACACAGCTGCTACGTTACCTTGTAACAACCTCTTCCACCAGCCCTCACCACGTGACAACTCTAGTCGAATCGTTCGTAGTGAGGTCGAAACAGCACAGCCAGCGGCCGCTCCCTTGCTGCCATTTGATCCTACCCCGGCGATGATCTCCTTGATACAGGCCGTCGTCCGCCAAAAATTGCCATTTCGGCCTTCAGTTCGTTAGCCCCGTGCGTTATGAACCTCTCTAGCCACCCATTTTCCGACCTCGCTCCTTTTACAATTATTATGGACAAAACAACCCGTCCGAATGGCACACCATTGACGACAAGCCGACTTGTTTTAACTGCCGACGCACCGGGCATATCGCTCGCCGCTGCCGATGCGGCTAGACTTCTCAGACACGCTATTCTTTCACGGAACACTCTCGTCCCCCCAAGTTCGCTCTTTTCAATCGCAAGCGGGGTCGCTAGCGCATCCCGTGCTCTTGCACAAGATGTTCCCAAAAGAGCATGACACTTCATGCCCTTTTTGCAGACGGTCAAAAGGCACTCTAGCACACATCCTTGCAGAGTGCACTAAGCTCAAGAACCCCCCACCATCCCTACCCACCACCCTCCCCAGACCAAACCCCCCCGAGCGATGGGAGACCTTGTTGTCCAGCCCCGACCTACCGACCCAGCTCGCGCTGGCGGCTAGGGGCCAGGAACTGCTGGACGCATATGGGACCTGAGAAGAAGGTTCCACCCCATCTGGTGCCAGCGCGCACCAACCGTCACTAAGGGCTCAGCACAAAAGTTGATTCTCTCTCTCTCTCTCTCTCTGTGATCAACCTTTCACCTGACCCTACGGCACCTCTGACAATGCCCCACTACACCCGCTCACCTTCTCCCTCCCGCCGTCGATCTCGTTCGCCTCCGTCACGCCGCGCTTCTTCTCCAACCTGAAAACTAGACAGTGCAGCTTCCGGAGGTGCAGCTGCATTAACGACATTGGCACAAAATCCTCGCTTGACCATACCCACGAACAAGAATCTATTGGACCTTCTTGTTGACGATGACAATGTACGGATGAAATGTACGGATGACAAAATCACAATATCCCATCCTACATGGCCGTCACAAGAGCCGTCACATGATATGACGTGCAGCCTAAGACATCCACCGCTAGCCAGCGTTCTACGCACTTCTGTTGAATAGTCGATGAAGTGCCTGACATAGTTGAGGTTGCCTTACTGCCAACTGCTGAGGTGAAATTGCTCCATATTAAAGTTACGCAGCAACGCGCACTAAAGATTGTTTACGGATTGTTATTTGCAAATTTTGTTATTGTTTCCCAGCACCATACAAACACAAAACGGCAAAAGACTAAAGGTGCTCCTGGCACCTGGCTGATGTCTTGACCCCTGTACAACATGTGTTCTCCGCCGCTGCTGAGTCCAAATGCAAGTAGAACGCAGAGATCACAAAATAGCTTTGTCTAACGTAGTGCTGTAATTAAACTAGACAGCAACAAGAGAAACATAGTTTCGACAACATGGAAAAGAATATAACACGTTATATATTGATAAGTAAAACGCCTCAAAATATCTTTATAGTTGGTTTAAACAAAGATATGCTAGTTTGTATGACATTTTGAATGTCATCAGGGTGACTTTGTCAGTCACTCGTGCGCGTTCTCATATCTGGTTCTCTGTTTTGCACTTTATACTGCACTGAGATGTACAATATCCGGGTCGCAAGCCTCTCTGGCATATGCAACACCGCATAATATGCCCGTCCATGTCCCACTAACCGGGAGTGATTGCACATGAAACATCATGATCTCTACAGAATAAGTATACTTAAGTTAAGACTCCTCACGTCGCCACATGCCGACCGCTTTACCTACTTCTTAGTCTTCTTTTCGGAGAGAGTGTTGGCACGTGGCCAAAGTAAAAGTGTGACCAAGCGTTATTATTATTATTTGCTCTAAATGCAAAAAAAAGAAAGAAATGACAGAAATGTTATGCTTCTTCCAATTTATTCTTGATTTCATACCGAAATGAACCTATAACAAAACACCTTTTGTCTTCTTCTGCGTCCACGCACGCACGTACAATATTATTTTCTAATGCTGTCCCGTAAATGTCATCCTGAATATTGTTACACATATTTTAAAAAAAAACACGCAGCAACACAAACGCATATTTTCCTGAAGACGAAAGCGCACTCGTATTCGGTCGATTCCCCGCAGTAGCTATTAGAAGAAGAAAACGAAACGACATATTCGTACGTTTCAGGAAAGAGGACGACAAAGAAGTGCCATCAGCACGTTCTCTTCATCGAATTCGCTCCCGAAACTAGAGATCAGCCGTGTAGAAATTTCGAGCCACGGAGAGAACGACGAGATTGGTCAGCGGGTCCACGGACTTCTACAGCATGCCACCCAGCAATATTCGCTTCATTATTGAACCCCATGAAAACCACCAGACCGGCGGCCTCTCCAGTTTTGTCCGCGAACGGAACTCCCATCGCTGTGGAGCCACGGACTCCAGCAGGGTCAGCAGGGTCAATTTCAGGCAAGTTGCGATGTTATTGTTCCAAGCGCGTTGTTCTATACTATGTTTTTTTACACCTAGAGTGCCTCGCGATTGAAACGCAATACGTGGAGCGCATCGCTGCCGGTGCTCCTTACGCCCAGCCTGAGCGCTGTGGACACCGAGCATACGGGCGGTGAAACCAGCATAGTGATACGCAATGAGAGCTCGAGAGTCTTTGTGAGCCACTGTGATCATATGAGACACACGAGTGTATTTCGAATACCTTAAAAATTATTCAGAGTTAGTGCTAACTAAAACTACACCCAAGTAATGTACATTATGCCCTCATTCGGTAGTGCGCAGAGAAACGAGGCGTTTACGACCACCTCGGCTTATTTATGTATAGTGTGTAGGCTCCACAGCTAAAACGTCGGAGTGCTGAACTGTCGTTGAAATAGACGGATAGAAAAGCGAAAAGGACGGGATGTCACGCTCACTGAGATATTCAGGCTTACTATTGTGGGGCAAGATATTAGCATGCACATCTGCTGAGGAACACTCGCTGGCACAGTGTAAAGAGGTCGTAGCCCTCGGTTGTGTAATAATCCCAGAGTAGTTTTGTGCGTACAAGGGTATAATTTGGCCAGTGTCCTATAGGATATATTCCTTGAAGGGCGATGGAGCCATTTAATTGACCTGGGCTAGCCCGCAGATAATCTTGTTGACCATTGCAGCAAGGACAGGGGTGAAGGTGATACTTTATGGGTTCGTTTTGCCAAACGGTACGTTGTAAAAAAAATTTGTTTGCATCAACCTTTGAGAGTTGCAGGCCATCACAACAGAGTAATTGTATTCTGCTTGCGTCCTATCAGAGCAACAGAAATGATTTCATTGCAGTAACGAAAATTCTTCGAAAACATGGATAACTGCAGGACAAGTAGTAGGCACAACAAACAGCACTACCAAGCGTCCCCATAGTTCTCGCAATTTGCCTGCCCTGCAGCAGTCTAATTTGGGCTACACGAGAGAAGAGAGTGTGTGAAGGATGATTATAGACGACAAAGGTTTTTTTCTTTTTTTTACAGGCCGTCATTGATTGCACGTTACGTGTAACGATACTGACATCTAGTGCATGCTGGGTAAGCTGGTTCAGTCCGAGTACTCTAAGGCAGGAATTTCATCTACACATTTAACCTTGAAAACCATGCGAACCTTACAGGTGCAAATACGGCATTAACAGAGGCAGTCATGGCATACTCGCGCAACCAAGCAGAATCGCAACCAAAAATAGTAGGGAGCTGTTAGTGCGAGCATTTTAGGAAAGAATTTAGTGTGGAACTTGGAATTATCTACCTTCAGGAAGCTCGAAATTTAGGTATGACTTCGTATTTGAAATAGTGGCTAATTATTCACGAATCATTCATCTAGATTCTACTTAGTTAATGTAGCTGCCCTTAGTTAATTCAGTTACATACGTTGTCTCCACTCGGGCGTCAGTATTCGCGTCAGTCGTTCCTTGGTGTCTAGTAGTCTGCGAGTCTGACTTACGATTGCGTTTTTCCACGCTCCTTCAAGACGTAAGAATAGCCTCGCTCTAGTAAGTGGTGTTATCATTTACTCCGTCATACTGGAATAATCTCTCCAGCAGTTATCTTCAGTCACCGATCACAGTTGACGACTTACGCAGCTCAGATATACAAGTAAGCAGAAAATGTTCAGCGTAATTGTAAACCGCTCAAACATTGCTTTGCAGGCGTTCAAGAACAAAGGTCCTCCAACTCGTCATGCGCTTCACGTTCGCGCGTACTGTACACCTGGGCAAAAATTCCACGAACGCCGCCATGGACACCACGCACGTTACCACAGGGGGACACACGTGGCAGAACACGACAGCAGTCAGCGTGACTGTCCACAACGGAGGCTGTCGTAGAACTACATTCCCCGAGGTCTCTGTCCACGGAGAAGAGGCATCGGAGAAGAGTCGAGCCCCACGGGAATGAACGTTCGCCCCGACGATTCAAGTGGACTATTCAGGCACGGGCTCCGATCGGCACAGAAATTTTCGTAGATTTGGTTACTTTTTTTTGTTTAAAACATATTCGCTTGGTAGTTTTATGAACTGATTCACAGACCTGTTTCTGTCGCAGGTCTTGAATCAGTTTCTGTCGTAGGTCTTGCAATAAATATTAGATTTGTCGAATCTCTGACTCTTACTACATTTCGCGAAAATATTGGTCATGCGGCTATTAAATATCTACGAGACGTGTGCAAGTGTTTAATATCGTTGCTCGTTTCACACCACGCCGCGCTCTCACTCCCAGAGTCAGAGGAGGACGTCACCTCGCGTGAAGACTTTCTCTCTAACGTAACAAAGATGCCGCCAGCCATGAAGCACATTCAATCCCAGCCTCACGAAAAGGCAGCATTCCGTAAGGAACGCGCTAATAAGGAGCTGTTCACTAGTATAATTAGTACAACGCACTTATTTGACCAGAAAAGAGAACGAGCGTTTCACTTAGTCGAGCTGCGCTCGCCTAAACTCTTCTTCTAAAACACTGATCAAAGTCAGTTCCTCAGCACTCAGATCTGCCGCCCCTTACAGCCCGTGTGTTACCGTGGCGCGCTGAACCCATCAATTGGCTGGCTATAATTACCAACGGGCAGTGGAACCCCAACATGTCAAAATTGCACAAATCAAACATTGGCTGCCCTAGATCACATTCTTTGGGGGTGCGAGTGCTTACCCCCTCCAAGGTCGCTCCTGCCAGCTCCTTCACAACAGACGTGGGAGGAGCTGCTCAGCACGCCGGATGGAAAACGACAAAAAGCCCTCGTTGCCTGGGCCGAAAGGGTCGCTCCTCGTGAGGGGCCATCCTAGACATCGGGCCTGCCAGATAACTGAGCAGAATATCAATAAAGTTGTTACCACCACCATCAATCAAGCATTCTCTTTACTGCCCCTCATCGAGAAACTATAGTGCATCCTATGCGAACGCTTTGCGGCGCTTCCCCGAAGGTGGCGCTTGGTGATGCTTACGTGCGTTTCTGTGCTCGGGGTCAATGTTTACTAGAGAAGTGGAGCCAACGCCACGCGGGTCTTGTCTGTCTTGTCTGTCTTGTCAACCAGAGCTTCCTTCTCGCGCACAAATGTTTACTTTGTTGCACCTTGACACTCACGCAGCCATACGTGCAACCGCTACATGTCCTCATTTCGGCACGCTGCTTGAAAGGGATCGCTCTTTTCTAGTTTATTTTCTCGTGTGATTTAAATGGTAAATATACAAGCACTATATTCCGTTTCAAATATCATGTGCAACGGTGGGGAAGTTACGCAAGAAGTTCGGTGACGAAAACATATCACTCCGCACGTTTCATCTATGCTGCGTTGCGCACCAGCCGAGTTTGCTCGCGCGAGCTTGTTGCCGCGGCGTACTACCAACAAAAGAAGTCCAAAAAGAAACGCAACAGAAACAAATTGATCGAAAACAACGCGTTAAATAGGCGTACACCATAGTTTGTTTCTGGGGAATAAAACTTTTTTATCCAAGACTAAGCCTGGTACAAAGAACAGTTTCACACAATTGCGATAGAGAACGGCGAACTATTTCCAAGTGGGAACGCAGCCATTGCAGAAAGTATCTCTAGCCTCCACAGCGTTGCACCTCACGTCTGAAATGGAGTATAGATGGACACGGACGCGCCGTCGGCATCACTGCCGCTGTCGCTCAGTACCGGTGTCGACGAGCATGCTCGGTTCACGCCTGCGGGTTCAGGTCTCCGGGCCCTCGCAGTGTTCGTTTGGCTGCAAAAACGACAAAGACAAGTGAATACACGGCGACGGCCAATCTAGACGGCTTTGCCGAAGCCAGGCAAGAGTTCCGGTGTGGAGCAGCGGGGGAGCGTGCTCTGCAGCGGCAACCCTAGCCTCCAACGGAGGCTGGTGGATCATGCCCGACTAGCAGCCACGCTCAGTGGTGCCCTGGAATAGGGACGCACACCATGCAGGCAGGAGATCGTCATCAACCAATAGAAAATTAAGACATCCGGCCTGACCGCTGAATTACTCTTTCTAGAGCAATAAAGTTTACTTCCTTCTCCTCCGGCGTCCTTTAGATACAAGAACCTTGTTTGCACAAACATTTCTGCTGAGGAGCCGTGTGTTTATGGTAGCGTAGTACGTACATAGACTGCTCTGAGCCGAACCTACAGTAAACGTCGAACTCAACACCGCAATCCTTTGCGCTGAAAGGTGGCGAAGTATTTCCGCCTGCCTTGTCTCCTGCACCGTGGAGGTGCGACGCAGCTAACGCTGCTACTATGCGTTCCTCATCGAGCCAGCGTTGTGACAAGACTGGTACCTATTTGCCAAGACGCTTTTCCTGCTGCGTGACATAGCTGTTGTTTCCCGTGTTATGTCACATCATGTTGTCTTCGCGTATTTATAGAAGCACCACGCGAGAGGCTCGAACGCTCCGGTATATCTTGCTGTATTTCTCAATGGTTTGGATTCGGCCGTAACTGCCCACGATTTTATCAGTTTTCATCAGCGGTCACCGATGTTCGCTTCGCGAGCGAATCCAGGTGGAGACAGCTTGTCGAAAACATCTTTCCGTTACTGCGCTGTATGTAGTTTCCACACACATTTCCTTCTTCGAATGGCTAGCGCGTGCTCGGCTCATCCAGATAACAAATCGGGAAGAACCATCGGGAGCACGCGACTGCCCGAGTGATGAAATGTCTTCCTAGTGCAAACTAGCCAGATGGCTAGTCGTGTATGATGCGACCGCGTGCGTAACGACAAGACGACTGTGGCGGTGTGGTAATGAGAGTTTCACGACGACGGTGTGACGACGAGCGCATTAAAGCAACCGATTTACGACAGCACGAAGACGATGGCGGTACGTCGACAATGGGGCGACACCGATCGATTCATAAGGACGGTGTGACGACGCCAGGACGATGACGCCGGAATGAGGCTGGCGTGACAACCATGGCTCGACTACGACGACATGACGACGATGGCGTTACGGCAACGGATTTGCGATAGCGCCACGGCAACGGCGCCTCGACAAGAGTGCGAAGTTGAGTGGATGACAAAAGACAGTGTGAGGACGCCGCACGATGACGCCAGCATGACGACGACAAAATGACGATGGCGTGACAACTATGGTTCGAAGACGGTGGTATGAGGATGGCACCCTGACAAAGGCAGCATGGCGGCAGCTGAAAGCCTGTGTGGGTGCTGCAGCGGAGAAATTTCGCTCTTGTCGATCCAAACCCACTGTAGCCTTAGTGTTGTGGGATGGCCTAGCTGAGCTACGTAACGCCGCCCCAAATGCACATTCTCTAGACATTGGGTCTAAGCAACCCTTGTTCAGTTTCACCAAGCAGTTTTAAAGGTATACAGACTGTTTCATCTGTGCTGTAGAACCTGTGCGCCCATAAGCCTAGAAAAATTCCGTTCGTGCACTTTTGACACAATTGCATAAACGAAAACGAAAGTGCGTTGTTAAATAGTTGCCTGATTGTACGACTATTTTTATAATATGTTTAATTAGAAGCACGTGGCCTTGCGTATAGAGAGCTCCTATAGAGGGTGTTGCAGGTAACTTGCGCAAAGTATTTAAGAAATATGCGCAAGCGCTGTGATAATACAACCGCATCTTACACGCTGTTCTTTTGAGCAATCGTAAGCATATTTACTACGAAGTTAAGTCATTGGTTAAAAAAACAGCTGCCCATTTTGTATATTAGTCAGCGCACTAAACTTGCAATGAAGAATTTGTAGAGATTTCACTTCCTTACACTTATACTTACAGTCCATATCACTTCTTTCTGTGAAGGTAGCTGTCATCTTTTAGTAACGCCTGCTGCCGGGCTAGTTTACACAAGGCTTTTAGAAATGGTTTTATTAACCGCAGTGTTCGCTGTGCCTGTCCATGTTATTTTTATTCTGTTGTCCGTGCCTTATCTTTTGCGTTTAAACCCATTTCGAAAAGTAGCTGCAATCATTTAATTTTTTTTTACGTCAGCACAATGTTGCAGGAGTAAACAAGCCTCCATCAAATCCCAAATCCAGTGAACCTTTCCAAGTCCAGCGAAGAAACATCGCGACTAAGGGCGGTGTTATTTTGTGATACTTCCTGTATGCACATAAGCTCATTGCGCCGTTACTTAGGAAAGCGAGCACGAAAATTGCAGAAAGGGTGAAGGGCCACCGTAGTGCCTTCTTTTTCTTGCGTTTCTCAAAGGTTCGTTTGTTACTGTTTCTTTTATTATAATATCCAGGGCAACATAGTTCTGTTCCGCCAGGCCAGTATAGTTCGGTTGGTCGGTGTCCTTCGTTTTATTTCTTCAATGCTTCATCCCGACCAGACGGGCTTCCGTCGAACCATCGATTCCAGTATAGCTCAAGCACATCATTTCCTTTCTTGTGCGTGTCTGTGGTCTCAGTGCTTCCTTTCTTGCCAACAGGTGCTGCCTGGCAACGCACTTAACGTATCCGAGTTTTCTGTGACAAAATTTTGTCCAAGTTACCTTCCTTAAGTATTTATGCAATGACTAGAGACATCGTACTGATGACATTCACACACTGGGACTCTTTAAAAACAGCTCTGAAAGCTGCTGGTTCAAGACCCACCAGCGGACATTCATCCGTTTTAGGACGGCTGCAAGCAACCTTTTAGGCAGACGTAGCCGGCTGTTTCAGGCTTGCGTTCCTCGGGAGAGGCTCGCACAAACCACCATGCTGGCTGTGCAAAAGTTAAATCAGGCAAAGCAATGCAACTCTTAAACATTTAAATATTTGCGAACTTTATATGTTTGTCCACTGCGCGGCTGTGGTAGTGGCCCTACACAGAAAATCACATATGGTCACCTTGTCGAAATTTCGTTGCTCTTGCGCTCGCTCCATTTTTTTTTTACACATGAAGCGTATATCACATTTATATTACGGGCTCAGCCAACAATAAACGTTAGTTACATGCCATCGCTTTGTCTTCTGTCTTCTTGCCTTGTAGCGTTTTTTTTTGTTTGACGCTTTTATGACTCAGCTTTGTGGACACGTTCAAGCTCACGTAAATACATACATGTCGGCGCAATGATGATACTCTGTGGCCATGTGCGCTCACGCCAAGAAAAAGAGGAATGATGCCTAAATGCGAGATTCCTGATGCCATGATGCCTTACCGCAAAACAGTAAAGTGATAGAGACGCATATCCAGCTTTCCGTATTATAGTACTTATCTACATTAGAGCCAAAATGTGACGGTAAACATGACAGTTCTCTCGAAACTAAGACGGTCGGTGTTATCTATGTAACGTACACATTACAGTTCAGTTTACGGGGAATCAGTTGCGGCATACATAGTTTAAGGCCGCACAAAACCACACAGTATAAGGCCCGTGTCATTCACAAAGCAAAAAGCGCGACTAGTTCGTATGTAACAATACAAAAACATAACACATAGCCTTTGTGAATAGTTTTTTTCAACTAAGGTATCGCTGTTCGCAAGTGCATCAGTCTGAAGTCAAATCGTTGCGAAAATTATAATAGCGTATACCGCTCTCGGCGCGACAGATACCTCAGCCGCATCATTCGTCGTAGCACAGCCAGCGGCCGCTTCCTTGCTGCCAGTTGATCCTTCCCCGGCGATGATCTCCTTGATACAGGCCGTCGTCCGCCAAGAATTGTCAAATTTCGGCCTTCAGTCCGTTAGCCCCGTGCGCTATGAACCCCTTTACCCACCCAATTTCCCACCTCGCTCCTTTTACTATTATTATGGACAAAACAACCCGTCCGAATGGCGCACCACTGACGACAAGCCGACATGTTTTAACTGCCGACGCATTGTGCATATCGCTCGCCGCTGCAGCAGCCGCTAGACTTCTCGGACATGCTATTTATTTGCAGAGCACTTTCGTGCCCCTTAGTTCGTCCTTTTCAATCGCTCCCTCTATGAACAACCTTTGCTTAAATGATATTGCGCGACATATAAACGACACGGACGATTATCATTTAAGCAATGGATTACCAACTTGCCCGGAACGCTGCTCTCATTATGAACAACCTGTCATCTGACCCTGCGTCTTCTCTGACAAGACCCCGCTACGCCCGCTCACCTTCTCCCTCCCGCCGTCAATCTCGTTCGCCTCCGTCACGCCGCGCTCCTATTCCGACCTGCAAACTAGCCTGCAGTTTCTGGTGGTGGAGCTGGATTGACGACATTGGCACAAAATCCTCGTTGGACCATACCTATGAACCAGAATCATTTGGACCTTCTTCTTGTCAATGTTCTGACGAAATCCCCGACAAAATCCCGAAAATCTCGTGCTACATGCTTATGTAAGAGCCTTCACATGATATGACGTGCAGCCTAAGACATCCACCGCTAGCCGGCGTTCTACGCACTTCTGTTGAATAGTCGATGAAGTGCCTGACATAGTTGAGGTTGCCTTACAGCCAACTGCTGAGGTGAAATTGCTCCATAGCAAAGTTACGCAGCAGCGCGCACTAAAGATTGTTTACGGATTGTTATCTGCAAATTTTGTTATTGTTTCCTAGCACCATACGAACCCAAAATTGCAAAGGACTAAAGGGGCTCCTGGCACCTGGCTGATGTCTTGACTCCTGTACAATATGTGTACAATTGCGTGTAGAGCGCAGAGATCACACAATAGGTTTGTCTGACGTAGTGCTGTAATTAAACTAGACAGCAACAAGACAAATAAAGTTTCAACAACAAATAATACCTTGGCAAGGAATATAACACGTTATATATTGATAAATAAAACGCCACAAGATATCTTTATAGTTAGATTAAACAAAGATATGCTAGTTTGTATGAGATCTTGAATGTCATCAGGGCGACTTCATCTCGTGCGCGTTCTCATATCTGGCTCTCTGTTTTGCACTTCATACTGCACTGAGATGTACAATATCCGAGTCGCAAGCCTCTGAGGCATATGCAACACCAAATATTATGCCCGTCCAACTCCTTCTAGCCGGGATTGATTGCAACTGAAATATGATGATCTCGACAGAATAAGTATGCTTCAGTTAAGACACCTCACGACGCCACATGCCGACCGCTTTAAATACTTCTTA
Organism: Dermacentor variabilis; assembly: GCF_050947875.1. Lineage (NCBI taxonomy): Eukaryota > Metazoa > Arthropoda > Arachnida > Ixodida > Ixodidae > Dermacentor > Dermacentor variabilis. The sequence goes on from NC_134576.1 coordinate 114,150,056, forward strand.
GTCTTCTTTTCGGAGGGAGTTGTGGCACGTGGCCAAAGTAAAGGTGTGACCAAGAGTTATTATTATTATTTGCTCTAAACGCAAAAAAGAAAAAAATATGACGGAAATTTTATGCTTCTTCGAATTTATTCTTGATTTCATACCGAAATGAACTTACAACAAAACACGTTGTGTCTTCTTCCTGTGCATCCACGCACGCACGTACATAATTATTTCCTAATGCAGTCCTGTAAATGTCATCCTGAATATTGTTACACATATTTTACAAAAATAAAACACGCAGCAACACAAACGTATAATTCCATGAAGAGGAAATCGCGCTCGCATTCGGTCGATTCCCCGCAGTAGACATTAGAAGTAAAAAACGAAACGAAACATTCGTACGTTTCAGGAAAGAGGACGACAAAGAAGTGCCATCGGCGCGTTCTCTTCATCGAATTCGCTCCCGAGACTAGAGATCAGCCGTATAGAAATTTCGAGCCACGGAGAGAACAACGACGAGATTGGTCAGCGGGTCGACGTACTTCTACAGCATGCCACCCAGCGATATTCGCTCCATTATTGAACCCCGGGAAAACCAACAGACCGGCGGCCGGTCCAGTTTTGTGCGAGCACGGAACTCCCATCGCTGTGGAGCCACGGACTCCAGCAGGGTCAGCAGGGTTAATTTCAGGCAAGTTGCGATGTTATTGCTCCAAGCGCGTTGTTCTATACTATGTTTTTACACGTAGAGCGCCTCGCGATTGAAACGCAATACGTGGAGCGCATCGCTGCCGGTGCTCCTTACGCCCAGCCTCAGCCCTGTGGACACCGAGCATACGGGCGGTGAAACCAGCATAGTGATACGCAATGAGAGCTCGAGAGCCTTTGTGAGGCATTGTGATGGCATTTGGGCCCACAGTGAGCATCCAGCGATCACCGGAAACGCGATAAAGTGGGACCAGCCACGCACTCGAAGTGCTGAGGACTGCACCGCCTTTCCGTGCCCGTTACTTCGTCGACATTAAACATTTTGATACACGGGATGAATTGGGAAGCTTCTTCGCTGATCAGAAAAATTTACCATCGAACAGTACGAAGACCAACACTTTCGAAATTACTTTCGAAATTTCCGGCAAAACAATCGTGCTCTTTACAAAAAATAAATGCTCAGTGAGATGAAACGTCCCATCAGAAAACTATTTCTTGCGTACGAGCGCGTAACGTTAGAAGCCACACGTCGCGAGTAATTGTGGGACTGAATTCAACTCCCTTGTTCCCTCCCATATTGCGACCGTGTTTATTTCTTCTAACACAGCTTAGGCGAAGCCAGCGAAAGAGACGCAGGCACAAGATAGGAGGAGTACGGAAAACAAATGGTGGGGAACTTCGTCGTTGTCTCTATTGGGAAGCCAGTGGCGCCAGTGCAGCTTTAGAAAGTCCAGTGTAGAGCGAATTATTGCAACAAGAGGGTAAGCGTTCGCTGAGTTGTTGCACAATGAAGTAACGCAAAAACCAGCCAGACCAGCAGTCGTCCTGCGTACTATTTTGATCTTGTGCATGCGTCTTGTTTGCTAATTGTCGCCCTAGCTGCAACAGCGCGCTTAGCACTTACTTTGTTTCATGCAAAGAGCTTTAGAGAAGCTTGAAAAGTAATTCTGAATTGCGTAGTACGGGATGGAGATATGTATGCAACATTCGAAAGCGGAGGACCACGGCAGGGACGTCCAATGTGTTTTTCTTTGGGAAGATTCTAGAAGAGATAGTGGCTCTCAGAAATAGGAAAGGCGAGAGAACGGTAACTTGCCCTGCCTTCAGATGTATGGCTGACTGTTTGAAATGTCAGTCACCCTGTAGCTTTGGCCGTCATGTCTAAGCACCCATCCGCTACCTTTCAATCATATTGAATGCAGTATTGACTTTTTTTCAATAATTGACTGATTTGATTGATTGACTACGATGAATGACAAAAGGCCTCAAAATAGTTCAGGGGTTATGAAATACACATTGTGGGGGATCCTCATTCTTTTTGCCCACCCGCATTTCTCTAACCTGCAAGCAGTGGGCGACACAAGAGTGTATTTCGAATACGTTAAAAATTATTGAGAGCTGGCGCTAACTAAAACTGCACCCAAGCAATGTGCAGTATGCCCTCATTCGGTAGTGCGCAGAGAACCGAGGCGTTTACGACCACCTCGGCTTATTTATGTATAGTGTGTAGGCTCCACAGCTAAACCTTCGGAGTGCTGAACTGTCGTTGAAATAGACGGATAGAAAAGCGAAAAGGACGGGATGTCACGCTGAGATATTTAGGCTTACTGTTGTGGCGCAAGATATAAGAGCATGCACATCAGCTGAGGAACACTCGCTGGCACAGTGAAAAGAGGTCGTAGCCCTCGGTTGCGTAATAATCCCAGAGTAGTTTTGCGCGTACAAGGGTATAATTTGGCCAGTGTCCTATAGGATATATTCCTTGAAGGGCGATGAGCCATTTAGGTGACCTGGGCTAGCCCGCAGGTCATCTTGTTGACCATAGCAGCAAGTACATGGGGGAAGGTGATATTTGATGGGTTCGTTTTACCAAACGGTACGTACTACAAAAAAATTTGTTTGCATCAACCTTTGAGAGTTGCAGGCCGTCACAACAGAGTAATTGTATTCTGCTTGCGCCCTATCAGAGCAAAAGAAATGATTTCAATGCAGTTACGAAAATTCTCCAAAAACATGGATAAGTGCAGGACAAGCAGTAGGTACAACAAGCAGCAGTACCAAGCGTCCCCATAGTTCTCGCAATTTGCCTGCCCTGCAGCAGTCTAGTTTGGGCTACACGAGAGAAAGAGAGTGTGTGAAGGATGATTATAGAAGACAAAGGTTTCTTCTCTTTTTTTTTACAGGCCGTCATTGATTGCGCGTTACGTGTAACGATACTGACATCCAGTACATGCTGTGTAAGCTGGTTCAGCCCGAGTACTCTAAGGCAGGAATTTCATCTATACATTTAAACTTGAAAACCATGCGAACCTTACAGGTGCAAATACGGCATTACCAGAGCCAGTCATGGCATACTCGCGCAACCAAGCCGAATCGCAACCAAAAATAGTAGGGAGCTGTTAGTGCGAGCATTTTAGGAAAGAATTTAGTGTGGAACTTGGAATTAACCTTCCTTCAGGAAGCTCGAAATTTAGGTATCACTTCGTATTTGAAATAGTGGCTAATTATTCACGAATCATTCATCGAGATTCTACTTAGTTAATGTAGCTCCCCTTAATTAATTCAGCTACATACGTTGTCTCCACTCGGGCGTCAGTATTCGCGTCAGTCGTTCCCTGGTGTCTAGTAGTTTGCGAGTCTGACTTACGATTGCGTTTTCCCACGCTCCTTCAAGACGTAAGAATAGCCTCGCTCTAGTAAGTGGTGTTATCATTTATTCCGTCATACTGGAATAATCTCTCCAGCACTTATCTTCAGTCACCGATCACAGTTGACGACTTACGCTGGCCACATATACAAGTAAGCAGAAAGTGTTCAGCGTAATTGTAAACCGCTCAAAATTGCTTTGCAGGCGTTCAAGAACAAAGGCCCTTCAACTCGTCATGCGGTTCACGTTCGCGCGTACTGTACAGCTGGGCAACTATTCCACGAACGCTGCCATGGACACCACGCACGTTACCACAGGGGGACACAGGTGGCAGAACACGACAGCAGTCAGCGTGACTGTCCACAACGGAGGCTGTCGTAGAACTACATTCCCCAAGGTCTCTGTCCACGGAGAAGAGGCATCGCAGAACAGTCGAGCGCCGCCGGAATGAACGTTCGCCCGGACGATTCAAGTGGACTATTCAGGCACGGGCTCCGATCGGCACCGAAGTTTTCGTAGATTTGGTTACTTTTTTGTTTAAAACATATTCGCTTCTAGTTTTATGAACTGATTCACAGACCTGTTTCTGTCGCAGGTCTTGAATCAGTTTCTGTCGTAGGTCTTGCAATAAATATTAGATTTGTCGAATCTCTGACTCTTACTACATTTCGCGAAAATATTGATCATGCGGCTATTAAATATCTACGAGACGTGTGCAAGTGTTTAATATCGTTGCTCGTTTCACACAACCACGCGCTCTCACTCCCAGAGCCAGAGGAGGACGTCACCTCGCGTAAAGACTTTCTCTCTAACGTAACAAAGATGCCGCCAGCCATGAAGCACATTCAATCCCACCCTCACGATAAGGCAGCATTCCGTTAGGAACGCGCTAATAAGGAGCTGTTCACTAGTATAATTAGTACAACGCACTTATTTGACCAGAAAAGAGAACGAGCGTTTCAGTTAGTCGAGCTTCGCTCGCCTAAACTCTTCTCCTAAAACACTGATCAAAGTCAGTTCCTCAGCACTCAGATCTGCCGTCCCTCACAGCCCGTGTGTTGCTGTGGCGCGCTGAACCCATCAATTGGCTGGCTATAATTACCAACGGGCAATGGAACCTCAATATGTCAAAATTGCACAAATCAAACATTGGCTGCCCTAGATCACATTCCTTGTGGGTGCGAGTGCTTACCCTCTCCCAGGTCGCCCCTGCCAGCTCCTTCACAACAGACGTGGGAGGAGCTGCTCAGAACGCCGGATGGAAAACGACAAAAAGCCCTCGTTGCCTGGGCCGAAAGGGTCGCTCCTCGTGAGGGGCCATCCTAGGACTCGGGCCTGCCAGATAACTGAGCAGAACATGAATAAAGTTGTTACCACCACCATCAATCAAGAATTCTTGTTACTGCCCCGCATCGAGAAACTATAGTGCATCCTATGCGAACGCTTTGCGGCACTTCCCCGAAGGTGGCGCCTGGTGTTGCTTACGTTCGTTTCTGTGCTCGGGGTCAATGTTTACTAGAGAAGTGGGGCCAATGCCACGCGGGTCTTGTCTGTCTTGTCAACCAGAGCTTCCTTCTCGCGCACAAATGTTTACTTTGCTGCATCTTGACACTCACGCAGCCTACGTGCAGCCGCTACATGTTTCGTTTCGGCACGCTGCTCAAAAGGGATCGTTCTTTTCTAGTTTATTTTCTCGTGTGATTTAAATGGTAAATATACAAGCACTATATTCCGTTTCAAATATCATGTGCAACGGTGGGGAAGTTACGCAAGAAGTTCGGTGACGAAAACGTATCACTCCGCCCGTTTCATCTATGCTGCGCTGCGCACCAGCGGCGTTTGCTCGCGCGAGCGTGTTGCCGCGGCGTGCTACCTACAAAAAAAGTCCATAAAGAAACGCAACAAAAACAAATTGATCGAAAACAACGCGTTAAACAGGCGTACACCACAGTTTGTTTCTGAGGAATAAAATTTTTTTATCCAAGACTAAGCCTGGTACAAAGAACAGTTTCGCACAATTGCGATCGAAAACGGCGAACTATTTCCAAGTGGGAACGCAGCCATTGCAAAAAGTGTCTCTAGCCTCCACAGCGTTGCACCTCATGTCTGAAACGGAGTATAGAGGGACACTGACGCGCCGTCGGCATCACTGCCGCTGTCGCGCAGTACCTGTGTCGACGAGCATGCTCGGTTCACGCATTGAGGTTCAGAAAGTCTCCGGGCCCTCGCAGTGTCCGTTTGGCTGCAAAAACGACAAAGACAAGTGAATACACGGCGACGGCCAATCTAGACGGCTTTGCCGAAGCCAGGCAAGAGTTCCAGTGTGGAGCAGTGGGGGAGCGTGCTCTCTAGCGGCAACCCTAGCCTCAAACGGAGGCTGGTGGATCATGCCCGACTAGCAGCCACGCTCAGTGGTGCCCTGGAATAGGGACGCACATCATGCAGGCAGGAGATCGTCATCAACCAATAGTAGATGAAGACATCCGGCCTGACCGCTGAATTACTCTTTCTAGAGCAATAAAGTTTACTTCCTTCTCCTCCGGCGTCCTTTAGATACAAGAACCTTGTTTGCACAAACATTTCTACTGAGGAGCCGTGTATTTATGGTAGCGTAGTACTTACATAGACTGCTCTGAGCCGAACCTACAGTTAACGTCGAACTCAACACCCCTTATCCTTTGCGCTGAAAGGCGGTGAAGTATTTCCGCGTGCCTTGTCTCCTGCACCGTGGAGGTGCGACGCAGCCAACGCTGCTACCATGCGTTCCTCATCGAGCCAGCGTTGTGACAAGACTGGTACCTATTTGCCGAGACGCTTTTCCTGCTGCGTGACATAGCTGTTGTTTCCTGTGTTATGTCACATCATGTTGTCTTCGCGTATTTATAGAAGCACTACGCGAGAGGCACGAACGCCTCGGTATATCTTGCTGTAATTTTCAATAGTTTGGATTCCGCCGTAACTGCCAACGATTTTATCAGTTTTCATCAGCGGTCACCGATGTTCGCTTCGCGAGCGAATCCAAGTGGAGACAGCTTGTCGAAAAGCATCTTTCCGTTACTGCACTGTATGTAGTTTCCACACACATTTCCTTCTTCGAATGGCAAGCGCGTGCTCGGCTCATCCAGATCACAAAACGGGTAGAACCATCGGGAGCACGCGACTGCCCGAGTGATGAAATGTCTTCCTAGTGCAAACTAGCCAGATGCCTCGTCGTGTCTGATGCGACCGCGTGCGTAACGACAAGGCGACGGCGGTGGTGTGGCAATGAGCGTTTCACGACGACGGTGTGACGACGAGCGCATTAAAGCAACCGATTTACGACAGCATGAAGACGATGGCGGTACGTCGACAATGGGGCGACGCCGATCGATTCAGAAAGACAGTGTGACGACGCCAGGATGACGATGCCGTGACAACCATGGCTCGACGACGAAGGCATGACGAGGATGGCATTACGGCAACGGATTTACGAGAACGTGCCGACAACGGCGCTTCGACGGCAGTGCGAAGTCGAGGGGATGACGAAGACGGTGTGAGGACGCCGAACGATGACGCCAGCATGATGACGACGGAATGACGATGGCGTGACTACCATGGCTCGACTACGACGACATGACGACGCTGGCGTTACGGCAACGGATTTACGAGAGCGTCACGACAACGGCGCCTCGACAAGAGTGCGATGTTGAGTGGATGACAAAAGACAGTGTGAGGACGCCGCACGATGACGCCAGCATGACGACGACGGAATGACGATGGCGTGACAACTATGGTTCGATGACGGTGGTATGAGGATGGCACCCTGACAAACGCAGCATGGCGGCAGCTGAAAGCCTGTGTGGATGCTGCAGCGGAGAAATTTTGCTCTTGGCGATCCAAACCCACTGTAGCTTTAGTGTTGTGGGATGGCGTAGCTGAGCTACGTAACGCCGCTCCAAATGCACGTTCTCTAGACATTGGTTCCAAGCAACCCTTGTTCAGTTTCACCAAGCAGTTTTAACGGTATACAGACCGTTTCATCTGTGCTGTAGAACCTGTGCGCCCGTAAGCCTAGAAAAATTCCGTTCGTGCACTTTTGACACAATTGCATCAACGAAAACGAAAGTGCGTTGTTAAATAGTTGCCTGATTGTACGTCTATTTTTATAATATGTTTAATTAGAAGCACTTGGCCTTGCGTATAGAGAGCTCCACATAGAGGGTGTTGCAGGTAACATGCGCAAAGTATTTAAAAATATGCGCAAGCGCTGCGATAATACAACCGTGTCTTACACGTTGTTCTTTTGAGGAATCGTAAGCATATTTACTACGAACTTATGTCATTGGTTAAAACGAAAGGTACCCATTTTGTATATTAGTCAAAGCACTAAACTTTCAATGAGGAAATTCTAGAGATTACACTTCCTTACACTTATACTTACAGTCCATATCACTTCTTTCTGTGAAGGTAGCTGTCATCTTTTAGTAACGTCTGCTGCCGGGCTAGTTTACACATGGCTTTTAGAAGTGGTCTTAATAACCACAGTGTTCGCTGTGCCTGTCCATGTTGTTTTTATTCTGTTGTCCGTGCCTTATCATTTGCGTTTAAACCCATTTCGAAAAGTAGCTGCAATCATTTAATTTTTTTAAACGTCAGGACAATGTTGCAGGAGTAAACAAGCCTCCATCAAAGCCCAAATCCAGTGAACCTTTCCAAGTCCAGCGAAGAAGCATCACGACTAAGGGCGGTGTTATTTTGTCATATTTCCTGTATGTACAAAGGCTCATTGCGCCGTTACTTAGGAAAGAGAGCACGAAAATTGCAGAAAGGGTGAAGGGCCACCGTAATGCCTTCTTTTTCTTGCGTTTCTCAAAGGTTCGTTTGATACTGTATGTTTTATTATAATTTCCAGGGCAACATAGTTCTGTTCCGCGAGGCCAGTATAGCTCTGTTGGTCAGTGTCCTTCGTTGTATTTCTTCAATACTTCATCCCGACCAGACGGGCTTCCGTCAAACCCTCGATTTCTGTATAGCTCAAGCACATCATTTCCTTTCTTGTGCGTGTCTGTGGTCTCAGTGCTTCCTTTCATGCCAACAGGTGCTGCCTGGCAAGGCACCTAACGCATCCGAGTTTTCAGTGACAAAATTTTGTCCAAGTTACATTCCTTAAGTATTTGTGCAATGACTAGAGACATCATACTGGCGACATTGACACACTGGGAATCTTTAGAAACAGCTCTGAAAGCTGCTGGTTCAAGACCCACCAGCGGACATTCATCCGTTTTAAGACGGCTGCAAGCAGCCTTTTAGGCAGACGTATCCGGCTTTTTCAGGCTTGCGTTCCTCGGCAGAAGCTCGCACAAACTACCATGCTGGCTGTGCAAAAGTTAAATCCGACAAAGCAATGCAACTCTGAAACATTTAAATATTTGCGAACTTTATATGTTTGTCCACTGCGCGGCTGTGTTAGTGGCACTCAACTGAAAATCATGTATGATCACCTTCTCAAAATTATGTTGCTCTTGCGTTCGCTCCATTTTTTTTTTTACATATGAAGTGTATATCACATCTATATTACGGGCTCAGCCAACAATAAATGTTAGTTACATGCCATCGCTTTCTCTTCTGTCTTCTTTCGTTGTAGCGTTTTTTGTTTCACGCTTTTATGACTCAGCTTTGTTGACGCGTTCAAGCTCACGTAAATACACACATGTCGGCGCAATGATGATACTCTGTGGCCATGTCCGCTCACACCAAGAAAAAGAGGAATGATGCCTAAATGCGACATTCCTTATGCCATGACGCCTTACCGCAAAACAGTAAGGTGATAGAGACGCATATCCAGCTTCCCGTTTTATAGTACTTATCTACATTAGAGCCAAAATGTAACGGTCAACATGACAGTTCTCTCGAAACTAAGACGGCCCGTGTTATGTATGTAACGTAAAGATTACAGTTCAGTTTACGGCGAATCAGTTGCGGCATACATAGTTTAAGGCAGGACAAAACCACACAGTATAAGGCCCGAGTCATTCACCAAGCAAAAAGCGCGACTAGTTCGTATGTAACAATACAAAAACGTAACACATAGCCTTTGTGAATGGTTTTTTTCACCTAAGGTATCGCTTCTCGCAAGTGCATCAGTCTGAAGTCAAATCGTTACGAAAATTATAATAGCGTATACGGCTCTCGGCGCGACAGGCACCTCAGCCGCATAATTCGTCGTGAGGTCAAAACAGCACAGCCAGCGGCCGCTTCCTTGCTGCCAGTTGATCCTTTTCCGGCGATGATCTCCTTGATACAGGCCGTCGTCCGCCAAGAATTGTCAAATTTCGGCCTTCAGTCCGTTAGCCCCGTGCGCTATGAACCTCTTTACCCACCCAATTTCCCACCTCGCTCCTTTTACTATTATTATGGACAAAACAACCCGTCCGAATGGCGCACCATTGACGACAAGCCGACATGTTTTAACTGCCGACGCATTGGGCATATCGCTCGCCGCTGCCGCAGCCGCTAGACTTCTCGGACATGCTATTTATTTGCGGAGCACTTTCGTGCCCCTTAGTTCGCCCTTTTCAATCGCTGCCTCTATGAACAACCTGTCACCTGACCCTGCGGCTTCTCTGACAAGACCCCGCTACGCCCGCTCACCTTCTCCCTCCCGCCGTCAATCTCGTTCGCCTCCGTCACGCCGCGCTCCTATTCCGACCTGCAAACTAGACAGTGCAGTTTCTGGTGGTGGAGCTGGATTGACGACATTGGCACAAAATCTTCGTTGGACCATACCTATGAACCAGAATCATTTGGACCTTCTTGTTGACAATGTGCGGACGAAATCCCCGACACAATCCCGAAAATCTCGTGCTACATGCTTATGTAAGAGCCTTCCCATGATATGACGTGCAGCCTAAGACATCCACCGCTAGCCAGCGTTCTACGCACTTCTGTTGAATAGTCGATGAAGTGCCTGACATAGTTGAGGTTGCCTTACTGCCGACTGCTGAGGCGAAATTGCTCCATAGCAAAGTTACGCAGCTGCGCGAACTAAAGATTGTTTACGGAATGTTATCTGCAAATTTTGTTATTGTTTCCCAGCACCATACGAACCCAAAAGGGCAAAGGACTAAAGGGGCTCCTGGCACCTAGCTGATGTTTTGACTGCTGTACAAGATGTGTTGTCCGCCACTGCAGTGTGCAAATGCGTGCAGAGCGCAGAGATCACACAATAGGTTTGTCTGACGTAGTGCTGTAATTAAACGAGACAGCAACAAGAGCAATAAAGTTTCAACAACAAATAATACCTTGGCAAGGAATCGAACACGTTACATATTGATAAGTAAAACGCCACAAGATATCTTTATAGTTAGTTTAAACAAAGATATGCTAGTTTGTATGAGATTTTGAATGTCATCAGGGCGACTTGGTCAGTCACTCGTGCGCGTTCTCATACCTGGCTCTCTGTTTTGCACTTTATACTGCACTGAGATGTACAATATCCGGGTCGCAAGCCTCTCTGCCATATGCAACACCACATATTATGCCCGTCCATCTCCCTCTAACCGGGACTGATTGCAACTGAAATATCAAGATCTCCACACAATAAGTATGCTTAAGTTAAGCCACCAGACTTCGCCACATGCCGACCGCTTTACCTACTTCTTAGTCTTCTTTTCGGAGGGAGTTGTGGCACGTGGCCAAAGTAAAGGTGTGACCAAGAGTTATTATTATTATTTTCCCTAAACGCAAAAAAGAAAAAGAAATGACGGAGATTTTATGCTTGTTCGAATTTAGTCTTGATTTCATACCGAAATGAACTTACAACAAAACACGTTGTCTTCTTCCTGTGCATCCACGCACGCACGTACATAATTATTTCCTTAAGCAGTCCTGTAAATGTCATCCTGAATATTGTTACACATATTTTACAAAAATAAAACACGCAGCAACACAAACGTATATTTTCATGAAGACGAAATCGCGCTCGCGTTCGGTCGATTCCCCGCAGTAGACATTAGAAGTAAAAAACGAAACGAAACATTCGTACGTTTCAGGAAAGAGGACGACAAGGAAGTGCAATCGGCGCGTTCTCTTCATCGAATTCGCTCCCGAAACTAGAGATCAGCCGCGTAGAAATTTCGAGCCACGGAGAGAACAACGACGAGATTGGTCAGCGGGTCGACGGACTTCTACAGCATGCCACCCAGCGATATTCGCTTCATTATAGAACCCCAGGAAAACCACCAGACCGGCGGCCTGTCCAGTTTTGTCCGAGCACGGCACTCCCATCGCTGTGGAGCCACGGACTCCAGCAGGCTCAGCAGGGTCGATTTCAGGCAAGTTGCGATGTTATTGCTCCAAGCGCGTTCTTCTATACTATGTTTTTTACACGTAGAGTGTCTCGCGATTGAAACGCAATACGTGGAGCGCATCGCTGCCGGTGCTCCTTACGCCCAGCCTGAGCCCTGTAGACACCGAGCATACGGGCGGTGAAACCAGCATAATGATACGCAATGAGAGCTCGAGAGCCTTTGAGAGGCGTTGTGATGGCATTTGGTTCCACAGTGAGCATCCAGCGATCACCGGAAACGCGAAAAGGCGGCGGCAGCCACGGCAGCCACCAGCCACGCACTCGAAGCGCCTCGTTTCGGTCGCTGAGGACTGCACCGCCTTCCCGTGCCCGTTACTTCGTCGACATTAAACATTATGATACACGGATCAATTGGGGAGCTTCTTCCCTAATCAGAAAAATTTACCATCGAGCAGTACGAAAAGCAACGCTATCGAAATTACTTTCGAAATTTCCGGCAAAACAATCGTGCTCTTTACAAACAATAAATGCTCAGTGAGACGAAACATCCCATCAGAAAACTATTTCTTGCGTACGAGCAAGTAACTTTAGAAGCCACACGTCGCGAGTAATTGTGGGACTAAATTCAACTCCAATGTACCCTCCCATATTGCGACCGTGTTTATTTCTTCTAACTCAACTAAGGCGAAACTAGCGAAAGAGACGCAGGCACAAGATACGAGGAGTACGGAAAACAAATGGTGGGGAAATTCGTCGTAGTCACTTTTAGGAAGCCAGTGGCGCCAGCGCAGCTTTAGAAAGTCCAGTGTAGAGCGAATTATTGCAACAAATGGGTGAGCGTTTGCTGAGTTGTTGCACAATGAAGTAATGCCAAAACCAGCCAGACCAGCAATCGTCCTGCGTACTATTTTTATCTTTTGCATGCGTCTTGTTTGCTAATTGTCGCCCTAGCTGCAGCAGCGCCCGTACCACTTACTGTTTCATGCAAAGAGCTTTAGAGAAGCTTGAAAAGTAATTCTGAATTGCGCAGTACGGGATGGAGGTATATATGCACCATTCCGAAGGCGGAGGACCACGACAGGAACGTCCGCTGTGTTTTTGATGGGAAGATTCTAGAAGAGATAATGACTGTCAGAAATAGGAAAGGCGAGAGAATGGTAACTTGCCCGGCCTTCAAATGTATGGCTGACTGTTTGAAATGTCAGTCACCTTGTAGCTTTGACCGCCATGTCTAAGCACCCATCCGCTACCTTTCAATCATATTGAATGCAGTATTGACTTTTTTTTCTAATGATTGACTGATTTGATTGATTGACTACGATGAATGACAAAAGGCCTCAAAGTAGTCCGGGGGTTATGAAATACATTTTGTGGGGGATCCTCATTCTTTTTGCCCACCCGCATTTCTCTAACCTGCAAGCAGTGGGCGACACAAGAGTGTATTTCGAATACGTTAAAAATTATTGAGAGCTGGCGCTAACTAAAACTGCACCCGAGTAGTGTACATTATGCCCTCATTCGGTAGTGCGCAGAGAACCGAGGCGTTTACGACCACCTCGGCTTATTTATGTATAGTGTGTAGGCTCCACAGCTAAACCTTCGGAGTGCTGAACTGTCGTTGAAATAGACGGATAGAAAAGCGCAAAGGACGGGATGTCACGCTGAGATATTTAGGTTTTCTGTTGTGGGGCAAGATATAAGGACATGCACATCTGCTGAGGAACACTCGCTGACACAGTCAAAAGCGGTAGCAACCCACCATTGCGTAATAATCTCAGAGTAGTCTTGTGCGTACAAGCGTATAATTTGGCCATTGTCATATAGGATATATTCCTTGAAGGGCGATGAGCCATTTAGGCGATTTGGGCTAGCACGCAGATAATCTTGTTGACAATTGTAGCAAGGACAGGCGTGGAGGTGGTACTCTATGGGTTCGTTTTACTAAACGGTATGCTCTAAAAAAATTTGTTTGCGTCAACCTTCGAGAGTTGCAGGCCGTCACAATGGAGTAATTCTAGTCTGCTTGCGTCCTATCAGAGCAACAGAAATGATTTGATTGCAGTAACGAAAACTCTCCAAAAACCTGGATAACTTCAGGACAAGCAGTAGGCACAACAAACTGCATTACCAAGCGTCCCCATAGTTCTAGAAATTTGCCTGCCCTACAGTAGTTTAGTTTGGGCTACAAGAGAGAGAGAGAGAGAGAGAGTGAAGGGTTATTATAGAAGCAAAAGTTTTTTTTTTTTTTACTGGCTGTCATTGATTGCATGTTACGTGTAACGATACTGACATCTAGTGCATGCTGTGTAAGCTGGTTCAGTCCGAGTACTCTAACGAAGCAATTTCACCTACACATTTAAACTTGAGAACCGTGCGGACCTTACAGGTGCAAATACGGCATTACCAATGACAGTCATGGCATACTCGCGCAACCAAGCAGAATCGCAAGCAAAAATAGTAGGGAGCTGTTACGCGAGCATTTTAGGTAAGATTTCAGTGAGGAACTGGGAATTTACGTACACTCAGGAAGTTAGAAATTTAGGTATCACTTCGTATTTGAAATAGTGGTTAATTATTTACGAACATTTCATCTAGATGCTACTTAATTAATGCAGCTGCCATTTATTCAGCTACATACGCTGTCTCCACTCGGGCGTAAGTATTCGCGTCAGTCGTTTCTTGGTGTGTAGTAGTCTACGGGTCTGAATTACGATTGCGTTTTCGCACGCTGCTTCAAGACGTAAGAATAGCCTGGCTCTAGTGAGTGGTGTTATCATGTCCTCCGGCATGCTCGAATAATATGTCCAGCACTTATCTTCAGCCACGGATCACAGTTGAAGACTTACGCAGCTCACATATACAAGTAAGCAGAAAATGTTCAGCGTAATTGTAAACCGCTCGAACATTGCTTTGCAGGCGTTCAAGAGCAAAGACCATCCCGCTCGTCCTGCGGTTCACGTTCGCGCGTACTGTACACCTGGGCAAAAATTCCACGAACGCCGCCACCGACACCACGCACGTTACCAAAGGGGGACACATATGGCAGAAGACGACAGCAGTCAGCGTGACTGTCCACAACGGAGGCTGTCGTGGAACTACATTCCCCAAGGTCTCGGTCCACGGAGAAGAGGCATCGCAGAACAGTCGAACTCCACCGGAATGAACGTTCGCCCGGACGATTCACGTGGAGTAGTCAGGCACGGGCTCCGATCGGCACCGAAATTTTCGTAGATTTGGTTACTTTTTTTTTCGTTTAAAACATATTCGCTTGTAGTTTTATGAACTGATTCACAGACCTGTTTCTGTCGCAGGTCTTGAATCAGTTTCTGTCGTAGGTCTTGCAATAAATATTAGATTTGTCGACTCTCTGGCTCTTAATACATTTCGCGAAAATATTGGTCATGCGGCTATTCAATATCTGCGAGACGTGTGCAAATGTTTAATATCGTTGCTCGTTTCACACCACCCCGCGCTCTCACTCCCAGAGCCAGAGGAGGACTTCATCTGGCGTGAAGACTGAATCTCTACCGTAACAAAGATTCCGCCAGCCATGAAGCACATTCAATCACAGCCTCGGAGGCAGCATTCCCTAAGGAACATACTAATAAGACGCTATTCACTGGTAGAATTAGTACAACGCACTTATTTGACCAGAAAAGAGAACGAGCGTTTCGGTTGGTCGAGCTTCGCTCGCCAAAATTCGTCTCCTAAAACACTGATCAAAGTCAGTTCATCATCACTCGGATCTGCCGTCACTCACAACCCGTGTGTTACTGTGGTGCACTAAACCCATCAATCGAGCATTCTCTTTGCTGCCCCGCATCGAGAAACTAATGGATCCTATGCGAACGCTTTGCGGCGCTTCCGCGAAGGTGGCACCTGCCGATGCTTACGCGCGTTTCTGTGCTCGGGGACAATGTTTCCTAGAGAAGTGGAGCCAAACCCAATCGGGTGGAGCATGTGCACATGTACGACACCCCAATGTTGTCTGGCTTGTAAACCAGAGCATCCTTCTCGCGCACAAATGTTTCCTTTGCTGCATCTTCACACTCACCCAGCCATTCATGCAGCCGCTACATGTCCTCATTTCGGCACGCTGCTTGAAAGGGATCGTTCTTTTCTAGTTTATTTTCTCGTGTGATTTAAATGGTAAATATACAAGCACTATATTCCGCTTCAAATATCATGTGACAGGGTGGGGAAGTTACACAAGAAGTTCGGTGACGAAAACGTATCACTCCGCCCGTTTCATCTATGCTGCGCTGAGCACCAGCGGCGTTTGCTCGCGCGAGCGTGTTGCCGCGGCGTGCTACCAACAAAAAAAGTCCAAAAAGAAACGCAACAAAAAAACAAATTGATCGAAAACAACGCGTTAAATAGGCGTACACCACAGTTTGTTTCTGGGGAATAATACTTTTATTTCATCCAAGACTAAGCCTGTACAAAGAAGAGTTTGGCACAATTGCGATCGAGAACGGCGAACTATTTCTAAGTGGGAATGCAGCCATTGCAAAAAGTCTCTCTAGCCTCCACAGCGTTGCACCTCATGTCTGAAACGGAGTATAGAGGGACACGGACGCGCCGTCGGCATCACCGCCGCTGTCGCGCAGTACCGGTGTCGACGAGCATGCTCGGTTCACGCATGGAGGTTCAGAAAGTCTCCGGGCCCTCGCAGCGTCCGTTTGGCTGCAAAAATGACAAAGACAAGTGAATACATCGCGACGGCTAATCTAGACGGCTTTGCCGAAGCCAGGCAAGAGTTCCGGTGTGGAGAAGTGGGGGAGCGTGCTCTCCACCGGCAACCCTAGCCTCCAACGGAGGCTGGTGGATCATGCCCGACTAACAGCCACACTCAGTGGTGCCCTGGAATAGGGACGCACACCATGCAGGCCGGAGATCGTCATCAACCAATAGAAGATGAAGACATCCGGCCTGGCCGCTGAATTACTCTTTCTAGAGCAATAAAGTTTACTTCCTTCTCCTCCGGCGTCCTTTAGATACAAGAACCTTGTTTGCACAAACATTTCTACTGAGGAGCCGTGTGTTTATGGTGGCGTAGTACGTACATAGACTGCTCTGAGCCGAACCTACCGTTAAAGTCGAACTCAACACCCCTTATCCTTTGCGCTGAAAGGCGGCGAAGTATTTCCGCCTGCCTTGTCTCCTGCACCGTGGAGGTGCGACGCAGCCAACGCTGCTACTATGCGTTCCTCATCGAGCCAGCGTTGTGACAAGACTGGTACCTATTTGCCAAGACGCTTTCCCTGCTGCGTGACATAGGTCTGTTTCCCGTGTTATGTCACATCATGTTGTCTTCGCGTATTTATAGAAGCACCACGCGAGAGGCTCGAACGCCCCGGTATATCTTCCTGTAATTCTCAATAGTTTGGATTCGGCCGTAACTGCCAACGATTTTATCAGTTATCATCAGCGGTCACCGATGTTCGCTTCGCGAGCGAATCCAGGTGGAGACAGCTTGTCGAAAAGCATCTTTCCGTTACTGCACTGTATGTAGTTTCCACACACATTTCCTTCTTCGAATGGCTAGCGCGTGCTCGGCTCATCCAGATAACAAATCGGAAAGAACCATCGGGAGCACGCGACTGCACGAGTGATGAAATGTATTCCTAGTGCAAACTAGCCAGATGCCTCGTCGTTACGCACACGGTCGCATCACACACGACAAGACGACGGTGGCGGTGTGGTAATGACAGTTTCACGACGACGGTGTGACGACGAGCGCATTAAAGCAACCGATTTACGACAGCATGAACACGATGGCGGTACGTCGACAATGGGGCGACACCGATCGATTCATAAGGACGGTGTGACGACGCCAGGATGACGACGACGGAATGACGATGGCGCGACAACCATGGCTCGACGACGACGGCATGACGAGGATGGCGTTAGGGCAACGGATTTACAAGAGCATCCCGACAACTTCGCCTGGACAAGTGTGCGAAGTTGAGTGGATGACAAAAGACAGCGTGAGGACGCCGCACGATGACGCCAGCATGACGACGACGGAATGACAATGGCGTGAACCCTATGGTTCGAAGACGGTGGTATGAGAATGACACCCTGACAAAGGCAGCATGGCGGCAGCTGAAAGCCTGTGTGGATGCTGCAGCGGAGAAATTTCGCTCTCGGTGATCCAAACCCACTGTAGCCTCAGTGTTGTGGGATGGCGTAGCTGAGCTACGTAACGCCGCTCCAAATGCACGTTCTCTAGATATTGGTTCCAAGCAACCCTTGTTCAGTTTCACCAAGCAGTTTTAAAGGTGTACAGACCGTTTCATCTGTGCTGTAGAACCTGTGAACCCGTAAGCCTAGAAAAATTCCGTTCGTGCACTTTTGACACAATTGCATCAATGAAAACGAAAGTGCGTTGTTAAATAGTTGCCTGATTGTATGTCTATTTTTATAATATGTTTCATTAGAAGCACGTGGCCTTGCGTATAGAGAGCTCCTATAGAGGGTGTTGCAGGTAACTTGCGCAAAGTATTTAAGAAATATGCGCAAGCGCTGCGATAATACAACCGCGTCTTACACGCTGTTCTTTTGAGGAATCGTAAGCATATTTACTACGAACTTAAGCCATTGGTTAAAAAAAACAGCTACCCATTGTGTATATTAGTCAACGCAATAAACTTTCAATGAAGAAATTGTTGATATTACACTTCCTTACACTTAAACTTACAGTCCATATCACTTCCTTCTGTAAAGGTAGCTGTCATCTTTTAGTAACGTCGGCTGCCGGGCTAGTTTACACATGGCTTTTAGAAGTGGTCTTAATAACCACAGTGTTCGCTGTGCCTGTCCATGTTGTTTTTATTCTGTTGTCCGTGCCTTATCTTTTGCGTTTAAACCCATTTCGAAAAGTAGCTGCAATCATTTAATTTTTTTTTACGTCAGCACAATGTTGCAGGAGTAAAGAAGCCTCCATCAAATCCCAAATCCAGTGAACCTTTCCAAGTCCAGCGAAGAAACATCGCGACTAAAGGCGGTGTTATTTTGTCATATTTCCTGTATGCACATAAGGTCATTGCGCCGTTACTTAGGAAAGAGAGCACGAAAATTGCAGAAAGGGTGAAGGGCCACCGTAGTGCCTTCTTTTTCTTGCGTTTCTCAAAGGTTCGTTTGTTACTGTTTGTTTTATTATAATATCCAGGGCAACATAGTTCTGTTCCGCCAGGCCAGTATAGCTCTTTTGGTCGGTGTCCTTCGTTTTATTTCTTCAATGCTTCATCCCGGCCATACGGGCTTCCGTCGAACCCTCGATTTCAGTATAGCTCAAGCACATCATTTCCTTTCTTGTGCGTGTCTGTGGTCTCACTGCTTCCTTTCATGCCAAAAGGTGCTGCCTGGCAACGCACTTAACGTATCCGAGTTTTCTGTGACAAAATTTTGTCCAAGTTACCTTCCTTAAGCATTTATGCAACGACTAGAGACATCGTACTGACGACATTGACAAACTGGGAATCTTTAGAAACAGCTCTGAAAGGTGCTGGTTCAAGACCCACCAGCGGACATTCATCCGTTTTAAGACGGCTGCAAGCAGCCTCTTAGGCAGACGTGGCTGGTTTTTTCAGGCTTGCGTTCCTCGGGAGAAGCTCGCACAAACCACCATGCTGGCTGTGCAAAAGTTAAATCAGACAAAGCAATGCAACTCTTAAACATTTAAATATTTGCGAACTATATATGTTTTTCCACTGTGCGGCTGTGTTAGTTGCACTCAACAGAAAATCATGTATGATCCCCTTCTCAAAATTTTGTTGCTCTTGCGTCCGCTCCATTTTTTTACGTATGAAGTGTATATCACACTTATATTACGGGCTCAGCCAACAATAAACGTTAGTTACATGCCATCGCTTTGCCTTGTGTCTTCTTGCCTTGTAGCGTTTTTTTTTGTTTCACGCTTTTATGACTCAGCTTTGTGGACACGTTCAAGCTCACATAAATACATACATGTCGGCGCAACGATGATACTCTGTGGCCATGTCCGCTCACGGCAAGAAAAAGAGGAATGATGCCTAAATGCGAGATTCCTGATGCCTGATGCCTTACCGCAAAACAGTAAGGTGATAGAGACGCATATCCAGTTTTCCCTTTTATAGTACTTATCTACATTAGAGCCAAAATGTAACGGTCAACATGGCAGTTCTCTCGAAACTAAGACGGTCGGTGTTATCTATGTAACGTAAACATTACAGTTCAGTTTACGGGGAATCAGTTGCGGCATACATAGTTTA
The DNA here is from genome assembly GCF_050947875.1 of Dermacentor variabilis. Classification (NCBI taxonomy): domain Eukaryota; kingdom Metazoa; phylum Arthropoda; class Arachnida; order Ixodida; family Ixodidae; genus Dermacentor; species Dermacentor variabilis. Next base: position 114,169,935 of record NC_134576.1, read on the forward strand.
AGGCCGGACAAAACCACACAGTATAAGGCCCGAGTCATTCACCAAGCAAAAAGCGCGACTAGTTCGCATGTAACAATACAAAAACATAACACATAGCCTTCCTGAATGGTTTTTTCCACCTAAGGTATCGCTGCTCGCAAGTGCATCAGTCTGAAGTCAAATCGTTACGAAAATTATAATAGCGTATACGGCTCTCGGCGCGACAGGCACCTCAGCCGCATCATTCGTCGTGAGGTCAAAAAAGCACAGCCAGCGGCCGCTTCCTTGCTGCCAGTTGATCCTTCCCCGGCGATGATCTCCTTGATACAGGCCGTCGTCCGCCAAGAATTGTCAAATTTCGGCCTTCAGTCCATTAGCCCCGTGCGCTATGAACCCCTTTACCCACCCAATTTCCCACCTCGCTCCTTTTACTATTATTGTGGACAAAACAACCCGGCCGAATGGCGCACCATTGACGACAAGCCGACATGTTTTAACTGCCGACGCATTGGGCATATCGCGCGTCGCTGCCGCAGCCGCTAGACTTCTCGGACACGCTATTTATTTGCGGAGCACTTTCGTGCCTCTTAGTTCATCCTTTTCAATCGTTCCCTCTATGAACAACCTACCATCTGACCCTGCGGCTTCTCTGACAAGACGGCGCTACGCCCGCTCACCTTCTCCCTCCCACCGTCAATCTCGTTCGCCTCCTTCACGCCGCGCTCCTATTCCGACCTGCAAACTAGACAGTGCAGTTTCTGGTGGTGGAGCTGGATTGACGACATTGGCACAAAATCCTCGTTGGACCACACCTATGAACCAGAATCATTTGGACCTTCTTGTTGACAATGTGCGGACGAAATCCCCGACAAAATCCCGAAAATCTCGTGCTACATGCTTATGTAGGAGCCTTCACATGATCTGACGTGCAGCCTAAGACATCCACCGCTAGCCAGCGTTCTACGCACTTCTGTTGAATAGTCGATGAAGTGCCTGACATAGTTGAGGTTGCCTTACTGCCGACTGCTGAGGTGAAATTGCTCCATAGCAAAGTTACGCAGCAGCGCGAACTAAAGATTGTTTACGGATTGTTATCTGCAAATTTTGTTATTGTTTGCCAGCACCATACGAACCCAGAAGGGCAAAGGACTAAAGCGGCTCCTGGCACCTGGCTGGTGTCTTGACTCCTGTACAAGATGTGTTCTCCGCCACTGCAGTGTTCAAATGAGTGTAGAGCGCAGAGATCACACAATAGGTTTGTCTGACGTAGTGCTGTAATTAAACTAGACAGCAACAAGAGCAATAAAGTTTCAACAACAAATAATACATTGGCAAGGAATATAACATGTCATATATTGATAAGTAAAACGCCACAAGATATATTTACAATTAGTTTAAACAAAGATATGCTAGTTTGTATGAGATTTTGAATGTCATCAGGGCGACTTCGTCAGTCACTCGTGCGCGTTCTCATATCTCGCTCTCTGCTTTGCACTTTATACTGCACTGAGATGTACAACATCCGGGTCGCAAGCCTCTCTGGCATATGCAACACCACATATTATACCCGTCCATCTCCCTCTAACAGGTATTGATTGCAACTGAAATCTCGACACAATAAGTATGCTTCAGTTAAGACACCTGACTTCGCCACATGCCGACCGCTTTACCTACTTCTTTGTCTTCTTTTCGGAGGGAGTTGTGGAACGTGGCCAAAGTAAAGGTGTGACCAAGAGTTATTATTATTATTTTCCCTAAACGCAAAAAAGAAAAAGAAATGACGGAAATTTTATGCTTCTTCGAATTTATTCTTGATTTCATACCGAAATGAACTTATAACAAAACACGTTGTGTCTTCTTCCTGTGCATCCACGCACGCACGTACATAATTATTTCCTAATGCAGTCCTGTAAATGTCATCCTGAATATTGTTACACATAATTTACAAAAATAAAACACGCAGCAACACAAACGTATAATTTCATGAATACGAAATCGCGCTCGCGTTCGGTCGATTCCCCGCAGTAGACATTAGAAGAAAAAAAACGAGACGAAACATTCGTACGTTTCAGGAAAGAGGGCGAGAAAGAAGTGCCATCGGCGCGTTCTCTTCATCGAATTCGCTCCCGAAACTAGAGATCAGCCGTGTAGAAATTTCGAGCCATGGAGAGAACAGCGACGAGATTGGTCAGCGGGTCGACGGACTTCTACAGCATGCCACCCAGCGATATTCGCTCCATTATTGAACCCCTGGAAAACCACCAGACCGGCGGCCTGTCCAGTTTTGTCCGAGCACGGAACTCCCATCGCTGTGGAGCCATGGACTCCAGCAGGCTCAGCAGGGTCAATTTCAGGCAAGTTGCGATGTTATTGCTCCAAGCGCGTTGTTCTATACTATGTTTTTTACACGTAGAGTGCCTCGCGATTGAAACGCAATACGTGGAGCGCATCGCTGCCGGTGCTCCTTACGCCCAGCCTGAGCCCTGTGGACACCGAGCATACGGGCGGTGAAACCAGCATAGTGATACGCAATGAGACCTCGAGAGGCTTTGTCAGGCATTGTGATGGCATTTGCACCCACAGTGAGCATCCAGCGATCACCGGAAGCGCGAAAAAGTGGGGGCAGCCACGCACTCGAAGCGCCTCATTTCAGTCGCTGAGGACTGCACCGCGTTCCCGTGCCCGTTACTTCGTCGACATTAAACATTATGATACACGGATCAATTGGGAAGCTTCTTCACTAATCAGAAAAATTTACCATCGAGCAGTACGAAAAGCAACACTTTCGAAATTACTTTCGAGATTTCCGGCAAAACAATCGTGCTCTTCACAAAAAATAAATGCTCAGTGAGACGAAACATCCCATCAGAAAACTATTTCTTGCGTACGAGCACGTAACGTTAGAAGCTACACGTCGCGAGTAATTGTGGGATCAATTCTCATGTTCCCTCCCATATTGCGACCGTGTTTATTTCTTCTAACTCAACTAAGGCGAAACTAGCGAAAGACACGCAGGCACAAGATAGGAGGAGTACGGAAAACAAATGGTGGGGAACTTCGTCGTAGTCTCTTTCAAAAAGCCAGTGGCGCCAGTGCAGCTTTAGAAAGTCCAGTGTAGAGCGAATTATTGCAACAAATGGGTGAGTGTTCGCTGAGTTGTTGCACAATGAAGTAATGCAAAAACCTGCCAGACCAGCAATCGTCCTGCGTACTATTTTTATCTTTTGCATGCGTCTTGTTTGCTAATTGTCGTCCTAGCTGCAGCAGCGCCCGTAACACTTACTGTTTCACGCAAAGAGCTTTAGAGAAGCTTGAAAAGTAATTCTGAATTGCGCAGTACGGGATGCAGATATGTATGCAACATTCGAAAGCGGAGGACAACGACAGGGACGTCCAATGTGTTTTTCTATGGGAAGGTTCTAGAAGAGATAGTGGCTCTCAGAAATAGGAAAGGCGAGAGAATGGTAACTTGCCCGGCCTTCAGATGTATGGCTGACTGTTTGAAATGTCAGTCACCTTGTAGCTTTGGCCGTCATGTCTAAGCACCCATCCGCTACCTTTCAATCATATTGAATGCAGTATTCACTTTTTATCAATAATTGACTGATTTGATTGATTGACTGCGATGAATGACAAAAGGCCTCAAAGCAGTCCGGGGGTTATGAAATACACTTTGTGGGGGATCCTCATTCTTTTTTCCACCCGAAGTTCTCTAACCTGCAAGCAGTGGGCGACACAAGAGTGTATTTCAAATACGTTAAAAATTATTGAGAGCTGGCGCTAACTAAAACTGCACCCGAGTAGTGTACATTATGCCTTCATTCGGTAGTGCGCAGAGCAACGAGGCGTTTACGACCACCTCGGCTTATTTCTGTATAGTGTGTAGGCTCCACAGCTAAACCTTCGGAGTGCTGAACTGTCGTTGAAATAGACGGATAGAAAAGCGAAAAGGACGGAATGTCACGCTCACTGAGATATTCAGGCTTACTGTTGTGGGGCAAGATATAAGAGCATGCACATCTGCTGAGGAACACTCGCTGACACAGTGAAAAGAGGTCGTAGCCCTCGGTTGCGTAATAATCTCAGGGTAGTCTTGTGCGTACAAAGGTATAATTTGGCCATTGTCATATAGGATATATTCCTTGAAGGGCGATGAGCCATTTAGGCGATTTGGGCTAGCACGCAGATAATCTTGTTGACAATTGTAGCAAGGACCGGGGTGGAGGTGGTACTCTATGGGTTCGTTTTACTAAACGGTATGCTCTAAAAAAATTTGTTTGCGTCAACCTTCGAGAGTTGCAGGCCGTCACAATGGACTAATTCTAGTCTGCTTGCATCCTATCAGAGCAACAGATATGATTTCATTGCAGTAACGAAAACTCTCCAAAAACCTGGATAACTTCAGGATAAGCAGTAGGCACAACAAACTGCAGTACCAAGCGTCCCCATAGTTCTAGAAATTTGCCTGCAATACAGCAGTTTAGTTTGGGCTACAAGAGAGAGAGAGAGAGAGCGAGAGTGAAGGGTTATTATAGAAGCAAAAGTTTTTTTTTTACAGGCTGTCATTGATTGCATGTTACGTGCAACGATACTGACATCTAGTGCATGCTGTGTAAGCTGGTTCAGTCCGAGTAATCTAAGGAAGGAATTTCACCTATACATTTAAACTTGAGAACCGTGCGGACCTTCAAGGTGCAAATACGGCATTACCAATGGCAGTCATGGCATACTCGCGCAACCATGCAGAATCGCAACCAAAAATAGTAGGGAGCTGTTACGCGAGCATTTTAGGTAAGATTTCAGTGAGGAACTGGTAATTTACGTACACTCAGGAAGTTAGAAATTTAGGTATCACTTCGTATTTGAAATAGTGGTTAATTATTTACGAACATTTCATCTAGATGCTACTTAATTAATGCAGCTGTCATTTATTCAGCTACATACGCTGTCTCCACTCGGGCGTCAGTATTCGCGTCAGTCGTTTCTTGGTGTGTAGTAGTCTACGAGTCTGAATTACGATTGCGTTTTCGCACGCTGCTTCGAGACGTAAGAATAGCCTGGCTCTAGTAAGTGGTGTTATCATGTCCTCCGGCATGCTCGAATAATATGTCCAGCACTTATCTTCAGCCACGGATCACAGTTGATGACTTACGCAGCTCACATGTACAAGTAAGCAGAAAATCTTCAGCGTAATTGTAAACCGCTCAAACATTGCTTTGCAGGCGTTCAAGAGCAAAGACCATCCCGCTCGTCATGCGGTTAGCGTTCGCGCGTACAGTCCACCTGGGCACCTATTCCACGAACGCCGCCATCGACACCACAGACGTTACCACAGGGGGACACATATGGCAGAAGACGACAGCAGTCAGCGTGACTGTCCACAACGGAGGCTGTCGTGGAACTACATTCCCCAAGGTCTCGGTCCACGGAGAAGGGGCATCGCAGAACAGTCGAACCCCACCGGAATGAACGTTCTCCCGGACGATTCAAGTGGACTATTCAGGCACGGGCTCCGATCGGCACCGAAATTTTCGTAGATTTGGTTACTTTTCTTTGTTTAAAGCATTTTCGCTTGTAGTTTTATGAACTGATTCACAGACCTGTTTCTGTCGCAGGTCTTGAATCAGTTTCTGTCGTAGGTCTTGCAATAAATATTAGATTTGTCGACTCTCTGACTCTTACTGCATTTCGCGAAAATATTGGTCATGCGGCTATTCAATATCTGCGAGACGTGTGCAAGTGTTTAATATCGTTGCTCGTTTCACACCACCCCGCGCTCTCACTCCCAGAGCCAGAGGAGGACTTCATCTGGCGCGAAGACTGAATCTCTACCGTAACAAAGATTCCGCCAGCCATGAAGCACATTCATTCACAGCCTCGGAGGCAGCATTCCGTAAGGAACATACTAATACGACGCTATTCACTAGTATAATTAGTACAACGCACTTATTTGACCAGAAAAGAGAACGAGCGTTTCAGTTGGTCGAGCTTCGCTCGCCTAAATTCGTCTCCTAAAACACTGATCAAAGTCAGTTCATCAGCACTCGGATCTGCCGTCCCTCACAACCCGTGTGTTACTGTGGTGCACTAAACCCATCAATCGAGCATTCTCTTTGCTGCCCTGCATCGAGAAACTAATGGATCCTATGCGAACGCTTTGCGGCGCTTCCGCGAAGGTGGCACCTGCCGATGTTTAGGCGCGTTTCTGTGCTCGGGGACAATGTTTCCTAGAGAAGTGGAGCCAAATCCACTCGGGGGGAGCATGTGCACATGTACGACACCCCAATATTGTCGGGCTTGTAAACCAGAGCATCCTTCTCGCGCACAAATGTTTCCTTTGCTGCATCTTCACACTCACCCAGCCATTCATGCAGCCGCTACATGTCCTCGTTTCGGCACGCTGCTTGAAATGGATCGTTCTTTTCTAGTTTATTTTCTCGTGTGATTTAAATGATAAATATACAAGCAATATATTCCGCTTCAAATATCGTGTGCAACAGTGGGGAAGTTACACAAGAAGTTCGGTGACGAAAACGTACCACTCCGCCCGTTTCATCTATGCTGCGCTGAGCACCAGCGGCGTTTGCTCGCGCGAGCGTGTTGCCGCGGCGTGCTACCAACAAAAAAGTCCAAAAAGAAACGCAACAAAAAAACAAATTGATTGAAAACAACGCGTTAAATAGGCGTACACCACCGCTTGTTTCTGGGGAATAATACTTTTATTTCATCCAAGACTAAGCCTGTACAAAGAAGAGTTTGGCACAATTGCGATCGAGAACGGCGAACTATTTCTAAGTGGGAATGCAGCCATTGCAAAAAGTCTCTCTAGTCTCTACAGCGTTGCACCTCATGTCTGAAACGGAGTATAGAGGGACACGGACGCGCCGTCGGCATCACCGCCGCTGTCGCGCAGTACCGGTGTCGACGAGCATGCTCGGTTCACGCATGGAGGTTCAGAAGGTCTCCGGGCCCTCGCAGTGTCCGTTTGGCTGCAAAAACGACAGAGACAAGTGAATACACGGCGACGGCCCTTCTAGACGGCTTTGCCGAAGCCAGGCAAGAGTTCCGGTGTGGAGCAGTGGGGGAGCGTGCTCTCTAGCGGCAACCCTAGCCTCAAACGGCGGCTGGTGGATCATGCCCGACTAGCAGCCACGCTCAGTGCTGCCCTGGAATAGGGACGCACACCATGCAGGCCGGAGATCATCATCAACCAATAGAAGATGAAGACATCCGGCCTGACCGCTGAATTATTCTTTCTAGAGCAATAAAGTTTACTTCCTTCTCCTCCGGCGTCCTTTAGATACAAGAACCTTGTTTGCACAAACATTTCTACTGAGGAGCCGTGTGTTTATGGTAGCGTAGTACGTACATAGACTGCTCTGAGCCGAACCTACAGTTAACGTCGAACTCAACACCCCTTATCCTTTGCGCTGAAAGGTGGCGAAGTATTTCCGCCTGCCTTGTCTCCTGCACCGTGGAGGTGCGACGCAGCCAACGCTGCTGCTATGCGTTCCTCATCGAGCCAGCGTTGTGACAAGACTGGTACTTATTTGCCAAGACGCTTTTCCTGCTGCGTGACATAGCTGTTGTTTCCCGTGTTATATCACATCATGTTGTCTTCGCGTATTTATAGAAACACCACGCGAGAGGCTCGAATGCCCCGGTATATCTTGCTGTAATTCTCAATAGTTTGGATTCGGCCGTAACTGCCAACGATTTCATCAGTTTTCATCAGCGGTCACCGATGCTCGCTCCGCGAGCGAATCCAGGTGAAGACAGCTTGTCGAAAAGCATCTTTCCGTTACTGCGCTGTATGTAGTTTCCACACACATTTCCTTCTTCGAATGGCTAGCGCGTGCTCGGCTCATCCAGATAACAAATCGGGAAGAACCATCGGGAGGACGCGACTGCCCGAGTGATGAAATGTCTTCCTAGTGCAAACTAGCCAGATGCCTCGTCGTGTATGATGCGACCGCGTGCATAACGACAAGACAACGGTGGCAGTGTGGTGATGAGCGTTTCACGACGACCGTGTGACGACGAGCGCATTAAAGCAACCGATTTACGACAGCATGAAGACAATGGCGGTACGTCGACAATGGGGCGACACCGATCCATTCATAAGGACGGTGTGACGACGCCAGGATGACGACGACGGAATGACGATGCCGTGACAACCATGGCTCGACGACGACGGCATGACGAGGATGGCATTACGGCAACGGATTTACGAGAGCGTCCCGACAACGGCGCTTCGACGGCAGTGCGAAGTCGAGGGAATGACGAAGACGGTGTGAGGATGCCGCACGATGGCGCCAGCACGACGACGCCAGCATGATGACGACGGAATGACGATGGCGTGAAAACCATGGCTCGACTACGACGACATGACGACGATGGCGTTACGGAAACAGATTTACGAGAGCGTCACGACAACGGTGCCTCGACAAGAGTGCGAAGTTGAGTGGATGAGAAAAGACAGTGTGAGGACGCCGCACGATGACGCCAGCATGACGACGATGGAATGACGATGTCGTGACAACTATGGTTCGAAGACGGTGGTATGAGGATGGCACCCTGACAAAGGCAGCATGGCGGCAGCTGGAAGCCTGTGTGGGTGCTGCAGCGGAGAAATTTTGCTCTTGGCGATCCAAACCCACTGCAGCCTTTGTGTTGTGGGATGGCGTAGCTGAGCTACGTAACGCCGCTCCAAATGCACGTTCTCTAGACATTGGTTATAAGCAACCCTTGTTCAGTTTCACCAAGCAGTTTTAACGATATACAGACCGTTTCATCTGTGCTGTAGAACCTGTGCGCCCGTAAGCCTAGAAAATTCCGTTCGTGCACTTTTGGCACAATTGCATCAACGAAAACGAAAGTGCGTTGTTAAATAGTTGCCTGATTGTACGTCTACTTTTATAATATGTTTAATTAGAAGCACGTGGCCTTGCGTGTAGAGAGCTCCACATAGAGGGTGTTGCAGGTAACTTGCGCAAAGTATTTAAAAATATGCGCAAGCGCTGCGATAATACAACCGTGTCTTACACGCTGTCCTTTTGAGGAGTCGTAAGCATATTTACTACGAACTTAAGTCGTTCGTTAAAAATAACAGCTACCCATTTTGTATATTAGTCAACGCACTAAACTTTCAATGAAGAAATTGTAGAGATTACACTTCCTTACACTTAAATTTACAGTCCATATCACTTCCTTCTGTAAAGGTAGCTTTCATCTTTTAGTAACGGCTGCTGCCGGGCAAGTTTACACATGGCTTTTAGAAATGGTTTTAATAACCGCAGTGTTCGCTGTGCCTGTCCATGTTGTTTTTATTCTGTTATCCGTGCCATTTCTTTTGCGTTTAAACCCATTTCGAAAAGTACCTGCGATCATTTAATTTTTTTAAACGTCAGGACAAGGTTGCAGCAGTAAACAAGCCTCCATCAAAGCCCAAATCCAGTGAGCCTTTCCAAGTCCAGCGAAGAAACATCACGACTAAGGGCGGTGTTATTCTGTCATATTTCCTGTATGTACAAAGGCTCATTGCGCCGTTACTTAGGAAAGAGAGCACGAAAATTGCAGAAAGGGTGAAGGGCCACCGTAATGCCTTCTTTTTCTTGCGTTTCTCAAAGGTTCGTTTGATACTGTATGTTTTATTATAATTTCCAGGGCAACATAGTTCTGTTCCGCGAGGCCAGTATAGCTCTGTTGGTCAGTGTCCTTCGTTTTATTTCTTCAATGCTTCATCCCGACCAGACGGGCTTCCGTCAAACCCTCGATTTCTGTATAGCTCAAGCACATCATTTCCTTTCTTGTGCGTGTCTGTGGTCTCAGTGCTTCCTTTCATGCCAACAGGTGCTGCCTGGCAAGGCACCTAACGCATCCGAGTTTTCAGTGACAAAATTATGTCGAAGTTACATTCCTTAAGTATTTGTGCAATGACTAGAGACATCATACTGACGACATTGACACACTGGGAATCTTTAGAAACAGCTCTGAAAGCTGCTGGTTCAAGACCCACCAGCGGACATTCATCCGTTTTAAGACGGCTGTAAGCAGCCTTTTAGGCAGACGTAGCCGGCTTTTTCAGGCTTGCGTTCCTCGGGAGAAGCTCGCACAAACTACCATGCTGGCTGTGCAAAAGTTAAATCCGACAAAGCAATGCTACTCTTAAACATTTAAATATTTGCGAACTTTATATGTTTGTCCACTGCGCGGCTGTGTTAGTGGCACTCAACAGAAAATCATGTATGATCACCTTCTCAAATTTATGTTGCTCTTGCGTTCGCTCCATTTTTTTTTACATATGAAGTGTATATCACATCTATATTACGGGCTCAGCCAACAATAAATGTTAGTTACATGCCATCGCTTTGTCTTCTGTCTTCTTTCGTTGTAGCGTTTTTTGTTTCACGCTTTTATGACTCAGCTTTGTGGACGCGTTCAAGCTCACGTAAATACACACATGTCGGCGCAATGATGATACTCTGTGGCCATGTCCGCTCACACCAAAAAAAAGAGGAATGATGCCTAAATGCGACATTCCTGATGCCATGACGCCTTACCGCAAAACAGTAAGGTGATAGAGACGCATATCCAGCTTTCCGTTTTATTGTACTTATCTACATTAGAGCCAAAATGTAACGGTCAACATGACAGTTCTCTCGAAACTAAGACGGTCCGTGTTATCTATGTAACGTAAACATTACAGTTCAGTTTACGGCGAATCAGTTGCGGCATACATAGTTTAAGGCCGGACAAAACCACACAGTATAAGGCCCGAGTCATTCACCAAGCAAAAAGCGCGACTAGTTCGTATGTAACAATACAAAAACGTAACACATAGCCTTTGTGAATGATTTTTTTCACCTAAGGTATCGCTGCTCGCAAGTGCACCAGTCTGAAGTCAAATCGTTACGAAAATTATAATAGCGTATACTGCTCTCGGCGCGAGAGGCACCTCAGCCGCATCATTCGTCGTGAGGTCAAAACAGCACAGCCAGCGGCCGCTTCCTTGCTGCCGGTTGATCCTTCCCCGGCGATGATCTCCTTGATACAGGCCGTCGTCCGCCAAGAATTTTTCGGCGTTCAGTCCGTTAGCCCCGGGCGCTATGAACCTCTTTACCCACCCAATTTCCCACCTCGCTCCTTTTACTATTATTATGGACAAAACAACCCGTCCGAATGGCGCACCACCGACGACAAGCCGACATGTTTGAACTGCCGACGCATTGGGCATATCGCTCGCCGCTGCCGCAGCCGCTAGACTTCTCGGACATGCTATTTATTTGCGGAGCACTTTCGTGCCCCTTAGTTCGCCCTTTTCAATCGCTGCCTCTATGAACAACCTATCACCTGACCCTGCGGCTTCTCTGACAAGACCCCGCTACGCCCGCTCACCTTCTCCCTCCCGCCGTCATTCTCGTTCGCCTCCGTCACGCCGCGCTCCTATTCCGACCTGCAAAATAGACAGTGCAGTTTCTGGTGGTGGAGCTGGATTGACGACATTGGCACAAAATCCTCGTCGGACCATACCTATGAACCAGAATCATTTGGACCTTCTTGTTGACAATGTGCGGACGAAATCCCCGACAAAATCTCGAAAATCTCGTGCTACATGCTTATGTAAGAGCCTTCACATGATATGACGTGCAGCCTAAGATATCCACCGCTAGACAGCCTTCTACGCACTTCGGTTGAATAGTCGATGCAGTGCCTGGCATAGTAGAGGTTGCCTTACTGCCAACTGCTGAGGTGAAATTGCTGCATAGCAAAGTGTTACAGCAGCGCGCACTAAAGATTGTTTACGGATTGTTATCTGCAAATTTTGTTTTTGTTTCCCACCACCATACGAACCCAAAAGGGCAAAGGACTAAAGGGGCTCCTGGCACCTGGCTGATGTCTTGACTCCTGTACAAGATGTGTTCTCCGCCACTGCTGTGTGCAAATGCGTGTAGAGCGCAGAGATCACACAATAGGTTTGTCTGACGTAGTGCTGTAATTAAACTAGACAGCAACAAGAGCAATAAAGTTTCAACAACAAATAATACCTTGGCAAGGAATATTAACACGTTATATATTGATAAGTAAAACGCCACAAGATATATTTACAATTAGTTTAAACAAAGATATGCTAGTTTGTATGAGATTTTGAATGTCATCAGGGCGACTTCGTCAGTCACTCGTGCGCGTTCTCATATCCGGCTCTCTGCTTTGCACTTTATACTGCACTGAGATGTACAACATCCGGGTCGCAAGCCTCTCAGGCATGTGCAACACCTCATATTATGCCCGTCCAACTCCCTCTAACCGGGATTGCTTGCAACTGAAATATCATGATCTGGATACAATAAGTATGCTTAAGATAAGACACCTGACTTCGCCACATGCCGACCGCTTTACCCACTTCTTTGTCTTCTTTTCGGAGGGAGTTGTGGCACGTGGCCAAAGTAAAGGTGTGACCAAGAGTTATTATTATTATTTTCCCTAAACGCAAAAAAGAAAAAGAAATGACGGAAATTTTATGCTTCTTCGAATTTATTCTTGATTTCATACCGAAATGAACTTATAACAAAACACCTTGTGTCTTCTTCCTCTGCATCCACGCACGCACGTACATAATTATTTCCTAATGCAGTCCTGTAAATGTCATCCTGAATATCGTTACACATATTTTACAAAAATAAAACACGCAGCAACACAAACGTATATTTTCGTGAAGACGAAATCGCGCTCGAGTTCGGTCGACTCCCCGCAGTAGACATTAGAAGTAAAAAACGAAACGACATATTCGTACGTTTCACGAAAGAGGGCGAGAAAGAAGTGCCATCGGCGCGTTCTCTTCATCGAATTCGCTCCCGAAACTAGAGATCAGCCGTGTAGAAATTTCGAGCCACGGAGAGAACAACGACGAGATTGGTCAGCGGGTCGACGTACTTCTACAGCATGCCACCCAGCGATATTCGCTCCATTATTGAACCCCGGGAAAACCACCAGACCGGCGGCCTGTCCAGTTTTGTGAGAGCATGGAACTGCCATCGCTGTGGAGCCACGGACTCCAGCAGGGTCAGCAGGGTCAATTTCAGGCAAGTTGCGATGTTATTGCTCCAAGCGCGTTGTTCCATATACTATGTTTTTTACACGTAGAGTGCCTCGCGATTGAAACGCAATACGTGGAGCGCATCGCTGCCGGTGCTCCTTACGCCCAGCCTGAGCGCTGTGTACACCGAGCATACGGGCGGTGAAACCAGCATAGTGATACGCAATGAGAGCTCGAGAGCCTTTGTGAGGCATTGTGATGGCATTTGGACCCACAGTGAGCATCCAGCGATCACCAGAAACGGGAAAAAGCGGGGGCAGCCTCGCGCTCGAAGTGCTTCGTTTCAATCGCTGACAACCGGACCGCCTTCCCGTGCCCGTTACTTCGTCGACATTGAACATTATCATACACGGATCAAGTGGGAAGCTTCTTCACTAATCAGCAAAATTTACCATCGAGAAGTACGAAAAGCAACACTTTCGAAATTACTTTCGAAAGTTCCGGCAAAACAATCGCGCTCTTTACAAAAAATAAATGCTCAGTGAGACTAAACGTCCCATCAGAAAACTATTTCTTGCGTACGAGCACGTAACGTTAGAAGCCACACGTCGCGAGTAATTGTGGGACTGAATTCAACGCCCATGTTCCCTCCCATATTGCGACCGTGTTTATTTCTTCTAACACAGCTAAGGCGAAGCCAGCGAAAGAGACGCAGGCACAAGATACGAGGAGTACGGAAAACAAATGGTGGGGAGCTTCGTCGTTGTCTCTATTGGGAAGCCAGTGGCGCCAGTGCAGCTTTAGAAAGTCCAGTGTAGAGCGAATTATTGCAACAAGGGGGTAAGCGTTCGCTGAGTTGTTGCACAATGAAGTAACGCAAATACCAGCCAGACCAGCAGTCGTCCTGCGTACTATTTTGATCTTGTGCATGCGCCGTGTTTGCTAATTGTCGCCCTAGCTGCAACAGCGCGCGTACCACTTACTCTGTTTCACGCAAAGAGCTTTAGAGAAGCTTGAAAAGTAGTTCTGAATCGCGCAGTACGGGATGGAGATATGTATGCAACATTCGAAAGCGGAGGACCACGACAAGGACGTTCGATGTGTTTTTCGATGGGAAGATTCTAGAAGAGATAGTGGCTCTCAGAAATAGGAAAGGCGAGAGAACGGTAACTTGCCCTGCCTTCAGATGTATGGCTGACTGTTTTAAATGTCAGTCACCTTGTAGCTTTGGCCGTCATGTCTAAGCACCCATCCGCTACCTTTCAATCATATTGAATGCAGTATTCACTTTTTATTAATAATTGACTGATTTGATTGATTGACTACGATGAATGACAAAAGGCCTCAAAGTAGTCCGGGGTCTATGAAATACACTTTGTGGGGGATTCTCATTCTTTTTGCCCACCCGCATTTCTCTAACCTGCAAGCAGTGGGAGACACACGAGTGTATTTCGAATACGTTAAAAATTATTGAGAGCTGGCGCTAACTAAAACTGCACCCGAGTAGTGTACATTATGCCTTCATTCGGTAGTGCGCAGAGCAACGAGGCGTTTACGACCACCTCGGCTTATTTCTGTATAGTGTGTAGGCTCCACAGCTAAACCTTCGGAGTGCTGAACTGTCGTTGAAATAGACGGATAGAAAAGCGAAAAGGACGGGATGTCACGCTGAGATATTTAGGTTTACTTTTGTGGGGCAAGATGTAAGGCCATGCACATCTGCTGAGGAACACTCGCTGACACAGTGAAAAGAGGTCGTAGCCCTTGGTTGCGTAATAATCCCAGAGTAGTCTTGTGCGTACAAGGGTATAATTTGGCAATTGTCCTATAGGATATATTCCTTGAAGGGCGATGAGCCATTTTGGCGACCTGGGCTAGCACGCAAATAATCTTGTTGACCATTGTAGCAAGGACAGGGGTGGAAGTGGTACTCTATGGGTTCGTTTTACCAAACGGTACGCTCTAAAAAAATTTGTTTGCGTCAACTTTCGAGAGTTGCAGGCCGTCACAATGGAGTAATTGTATTCTGCTTGCGTCCTATCAGAGCAACAGAAATGATTTCATTGCAGTAACGAAAATTCTCCAAAAAATGGATAACTGCAGGACAAGCAGTAAGCACAGCAAACAGCAGTACCTAGCGACCCCATAGTTCTCGCAATGTGCCTGCCCTAGAGCAGTCTAGTTTTGGCTACACGAGACAGAGAGAGAGAGAGAGAGAGTGAGGGATCATTATAGAATAATAAGTTTGTTTTTCGCAGGCCGTCATTGATTGCGTGGTATGTGTAACGATACTGACATCTAGTGCAAGCTGTGTAAGCTGGTTCAGTCGGAGTACTCAAAGGCAGGAATTTCATCTATATATTTAAACTTGAAAACCGTGCGTACCTTACAGGAGCAAATATGGCATTATCAGTGGCAGTCATGGCATACTCACGCAAACCAAAGTAGTAGGGCGCTGTTAGGTCGAGCATTTTAGGTAAGAATTTATTGATGAACTTGGAATTTACCTACCCTCAGGAAGTTAAAAATTTAGGTATGACTTCGTATTTGAAATAGGGGCTAATTATTTATGAACAGTTCATATAGATGCTACTTAGTTAATTTAGATGCCGTTAATTCTTCAGCTACATGCGTTGTCTCCACTGGGGCGTTGGCATTCGCGTCAGTCGTTTCCTGGTGTCTACGAGTGTGATTTACGATTACGTTTTCCCACGCTGCTTCAAGACGTAAGAATAACTTCGCTCGAGTTAGCGTTGTTATCATTTCTTCCGGCATGCTCGAATAATCTCTCCAGCACTTATCTTCAGTCACGGATCACAGTTGAAGACTTACGCAGCTCACATATACAATTAAGCAGAAAATGTTCAGCGTAATTGTAAACCGCTCAAACAATGTTTTGCAGGCGTTCAAGAACAAAGGCCCTCCAACTCGTCATGTGGTTCACGTTCGCGCGTACTGTTCACCTGGGCAACTATTCCACGACCGTCGCCATCGACACCACGCACGTTACCACAGGGGGACACACGTGGCAGAACACGACAGCAGACAGCGTGACTGTCCACAACGGAGGCTGTCGTGGAACGACATTCCCCAAGGTCTCTCTGCACGGAGAAGGGGCATCGCAGAAGAGTCGAGGCCCACCGGAATGAACATTCGCCCGAACGATTCAAGTGGACTGTTTGGGCACGGGCTCTGATCGTGACGAAAATTTTCGTAGACTTGGTTATTTTTATTTTCGTTTTAAATCTATTCACTCGAAATTTTATGAACTGATTCACAGACCTGTTTCTGTCGCAGGTCTTGAATCAGTTTCTGTCGTAGGTCTTGCAATAAATATTAGATTTGTCGAATCTCTGACTCTTACTACATTTCGCAAAAATATTGGTCGTGCGGGCTATTAAATATCTACGAAACGCGTGCAAGTGTTAGTGCTTACAACTTTGCCAACAGTTTTGCCGCAGCTGCAATGACAGTTTAAAAACTCTAAAGCTGACTTTCTCCGACTGGACCCAGTGGAATTCGCACCGGCATTGCCAAATCTTGACGCGCACAGTAACGCGCTGAGTAATTCCTCTGCAAGCGCATCCTTTACATCTTTGGAGACCCTTCACAAGTACACCTCACAACGTACACACACAGGTGTGCTGCATTTAATATCGTTTCACACCACCCCGCGCTCTCACTCCCAGAGCCAGATGAGGACGTCACCTGGTGTGAAGACTTTCTATCTACCGCAACAAAGACGCCGCCAGCCATGAAGCACATTCAATCCCAGCCTTAGAGGTAGCATTCCGTAAGGAACATACTAACCATGTTTGCCATATTATATGTCTCGGTGTGACATTTACTGCACATATGCCCTGGGTATCCCATGTGTACCTACCAGTAACAAATCGAATAACTGCAATAATTGCTCATCTCAGTTACATTCTTTCTGCAAAACTTTAAATACTTATTTAAAATTCTCTTTTCTATTCACATGTTAACTACTGCCAACTTGCCAAGGGTACAACAACATTTTCGAACCTACAAAAAATTCATGTTATGCAGAAACGACACCTACGCCAGGTGTACAATGCTGATTTTAATGCAACAACTGCAGGTTTTTTTCCATAGAGCGCATATTATCACGGCTCATAAATTATACCATTATCGTTTAAGTACTAGATTTAAATATGAAGTGAGATATAACATACTTAGCCTAGGTAAACTGGCACAATTAGAAAAAAATGAGCAGTATTATGCTACCAGACATGGAGAATATTGGTACGTTGTTGCACCCCACTTGACCACTGGCATGGAACGCCTATGTTATTCTTTGCCATCACTGTTAAATTATTATCAGTCTACTAATTATGACTTATTTATTTGTTTCACTGCTAAACTTAGATCTATTTTTGCAGAAGAAGAAAACTGATTTACTTATCCTGGCATTTACTTATTTATTTCATTGTTTTCGAATCATTATGTTTTACTTTTGTTCTGCACTGATCAAGTGTTTACATTTGTTTATTGACTCTTTTTCATTGCTGATGTCCAAACGCCACTAATTACGTGGGGCTGCGGACTCGTCAAGCCGCCTACTGGCAGCTTTTTTTCCGTTGTCCTCCATCTGTAATGTACATGGTGGAAAATAAATATTTTATTTGAATAATAAGGAGCTGTTCACTAGTAGAATTAGTACAACGCACTTATTTGGCCAGAAAAGAGAACAAGCGTGTCAGGTGGTCGAGCTTCGCTCGCCTAAACTCGTCTCCTAAAACCCAGATCAAAGTCAGTTCCTCAGCACTCGGATCTGCCGTCCCTCACAGCCCGCGTGTTACTGTGGCGCGCTAAACACATCAATCGAGCATTCTCTTTACTGCCCCGCATCGAGAAACTAGAGTATATCCTATGCGAACCCTCTGCGGCGCTTCCGCTAAGGTGGCGCCTGGTGATGCTTACGTGCGTTTCTGTGCTCGGGGTCAATGTTTACTAGAGAAGTGGAGCCAAAGCCACGCGGGTGGAGCACGTGTACATGTACGACATCCCTATATTGTCTGGCTTGTCAATCAGAGGTTCCTTCTCGCGCAAAAATGTTTACTTTGCTGCATCTTCACACTCACCCAGCCATTCATGCAGCCGCTACATGTCCTCATTGCCGCACGCTGCTTGAAAGGGATCGTTCTTTTCTATTTTATTTTCTCGTGTGATTTAAATGGTAAATATACAAGCACTATATTCCGTTTCAAACATCATGTGCAACGGTGGGGAAGTTACGCAAGAAGTTCGGTGACGAAAATGTATCACTCCACGCGTTTCATCTACGGTGCGCTGCGCGCCAACAGCGTTTGCTCGCGCGAGTGTGTTGCGCGGCGGGCTACCAATAAAAAAAAATCCAGAAAGAAACGCAACGAAAATCAAATTGATCGAAAACAACGCGTTCAATAAGCGTACACCACTGTTTGTTTCGGAGAAATAAAACTTTTTTTTTCATACAAGACTAAGCCTGTACAAAGAACAGTTTCGCACAATTGCGATCCAGAACATCGAACTATTTCTAAGTGGGAACGCAGCCATTGCAAAAAGTCTCTCTAGCCTCCCCAGCGGTGCACCTGATGTCTGAAACGGAATGTAGAGGAACACGGACGCGCCGTCGGCATCACCGCCGTTGTCGCGCAGTAACGGTGTCGACGAGCATTTTCGGTTCACGCATGGAGGTTCAGAAGGTCTCCGGACCCTCGCAGTGTGCGTTTGGCTGCGAAAACGACAAAGACAAGTGAATACAGGGCGACGGCCAATCTAGACGGCTTTGCCAAAGCTAGGCAAGAGTTTCGGCGTCCTTTAGCTGCAAGGACCTTGTTTGCACAAACATTGCTGCGAGCAGCCGTGTGTTTATGGTAGCATAGTACGTACATATACTGCTCTGAGCCGAACCTACAGTTGAAGTCGAACTCAACATCCCTTATCATTTGCGCTGAAAGAAGGTGAAATATTTCCGCCTGCCTTGTCTCCTGCACCATTGCGGTGCGACGCAGCTAACGCTGTTACCATGCGTTCCTCATCGAGCCAGCGTTGTGACAAGACTGGTACCTATTTGCCAACGCGCTTTTCCTGCTGCCTGACACAGCTGTTGTTTCCCGTCTTGTGTCACATCACGTTGTCTTCGCGTATTTATAGAAACACCGCGCGAGACGTTCGAACGCACAGGTATATCTTGCTGTAGTTCTCAGAACTTTGGTTTCGGGCGTAACTGCCAACGATTTTATCAGTTTTCATCAGCGGCCACCGATTTCCGCTAGGCGAGCGAATCCAGGCCGAGACGACTTGTCGAAACGCATATTTCTGTTACTCCACTGTATGTAGTTTCCACATAGATTTTCTTCTTCGAATGGTTAGCGCGCCCGGATCATCGAGATAACAATTCGGGAGAAACCATCCGAAGGACTCGACTGCCCAAGTGATGCAGTGTCTTCCTAGTGCAAACCGGACAGATGTCTCATCGTGAGTGATGCGACCACGTGCGTAACGACAAGACGACGGTGGCGGTGTGGTAATGAAAGTTTCACGACGACGGTGTGACGACGAGCGCATTAAAGCAACCGATTTACGATAGCGTCAAGACGACGGCGGTGCGTCGACAACGGGGCGACGCCGGTCGATTGATAAAGACGGTGTCACGACGCCAGCATGACGACGGCGGAATGACGATGGCGTGACAATCATGGCTCGACGATGACGGCATGACGACGATGGCATTACGCCAACGGATTTACGAGAGCGTCACGACAACGGCGCCTCGACAGCAGTGCGAAGTCGAGGGGATGACGAAGACGGTGTGACGACGCCGGTCGATGACGCCAGCATGACAACGACGGAATGACGGTGGCGTGACAATCATGGTTCGAAGACGGTGGTATGACGAGGGCACACTGACAAAGGCAGCATGGCGGCAGCTGAAAGCCTGTGTCGGAGCTACAGAGAAGAAATTTCGCTCGTGGTGGATCCAAACCCACTGTAGCCTTAGAATGTGATGGCGTAGCTGGGCGACGTAACGCCGCTCCAAATGCACGTCAACAGGTGCTGCCTGGCAAGGCAAATAACGTATCTGAGATTTTCGTGACAAATTTTTGTCCAAGTTACCTTCCTTAAGTATTTATGCGATGATTAGAGACATCGTACTGACGACATTGACACACTGGGAATGTCTAGAAACAGCTCTGAAAGGTGCTGGTTCAAGACCCACCAGCGGACATTCATCCGTTTTAAGACGGCTGCAAGCAGCCTTTTAGGCCGACGTAGCCGGCTTTTTCAGGCTTGCGTTCCTCGGGAGAGGCTCGCACAAACCACCATACTGGCTGTGCAAAAGTTAAATCAGACAAAGCAATGCAGCTCCTAAACATTTAAATATTTGTGAACTTTATATGTTTGTCCACTGCGCGGCTGTGTTAGTGGCACTCAACAGAAAATCATGTATGATCCCCTTCTCAAAATTTTGTTGCTCTTGCGTCCGCTCCATTTTTTTACGTATGAAGTGTATATCATATTTATATTACGGGCTCAGCCAACAATAAACGTTAGTTACATGCCATCGCTCTGTCTTCTGTCTTCTTGCCTTGTAGCGTTTTTTGTTTCACGCCTTTATGACTCAGCTTTGTGGACACGTTCAAGCTCACGTAAATACATACATGTCGGCGCAACGATGATACTCTGTGGCCATGTCCGCTCACGGCAAGAAAAAGAGGAATGATGCCTAAATGCGAGATTCCTGATGCCATGATGCCTTACTGCAAAACAGTAAGGTGATAGAGACGCATATCCAGCTTTCCGTTTTATAGTACTTATCTACAGTAGAGCCAAAATGTAACGGTCAACATGACAGTTGTCTCGAAACTAAGACGGTCCGTGTTATCTATGTAACGTAAACATTACAGTTCAGTTTACGGCGAATCAGTCGCGGCATACATAGTTTAAGGCCGGACAAAACCACACAGTATAAGGCCCGAGTCATTCACCAAGCAAAAAGCGCGACTAGTTCGTATGTAACAATACAAAAACATAACACATAGCCTGTGTGAATGGTTTTTTCACCTAAGGTATCACTGCTCGCAAGTGCATCAGTCTGAAGTCAAAGCGTTACGAAAATTATAATAGCGTATACCGCTCTCGGCCCTACAGATACCTCAGTCTGCATGAGACATTCGTAAGAGTTGGTGGGCGGTGGATGGATGAAAAAGCATGAACATTTGGCAGAAACAGCTCGTATACCTCACATAATGTGAAAGTCTATGCTAGCGTGAATCATTTACGCGCACGACGCGTATAAATACATGTGCATTAAACGTTTATTACATGGATAGTGAGTTTGAGCGTCTCAGTTGGTTATACGAGAACGGCAAGGATTCACGTTGTTTGCACGCGCTCAAGTGAGAGCACTTCGAAGTGCTACACATGTGCTGCACTGAAATGTGTTTTAATAGAATGTTGACACGTTTATCCTACGAGTATGCATCGTTCGTGTTGAGATACGCTGGGAGATATTCCCATGCTGGGTGCCTTGTTCAAAGAAAAAGTAGCCACCAGTGAAGACGGGACACGTAATAGTGGTTTAAAGGAATTGGATGTTAGGCTAGTTGGTATTTTGACATGAGAACTATCTTGAAGTTCTGTGCAACGGGATGGAACAACAGAAAGGACGATGAACACAGACAGAAACAACTTATTTTATTGAAGCCACACCCTTATGTATATATATGCACGAGCTCCGCAGACGCACCATTACAAGAAACAAATGGAATTCGCCGAACAGGAAGTGATTAAACCAAGCGCGTAAGGAATTTCATTTCTGCATTGTTGAGTGCAATCGATATTTCGCTTACACAATCGTGCCTTACTTTTCTGATAAAGAAATGCCGCTAGCGGTTCACGGTTCTTAGTGTTTAGTTTTAGTTTTTAGCAGTTTTCAGCTTGCTCTTGCCTAATATTTTTAGGCTCCAGAAACACGGTTCATAAGTGGGACATCTGCTGCAAAGGTCAGCAAGATGTGAACTATTCTTATTAGCCATTTGTGCCGTCCCATTTCGCTGTATATCAAGATGGCCCACATGGCGTAATGGTTGATCGTCAAAATTAGAAATTTTGTTCTAAAGAAATCATAATTGACGCCACTTCTGAGCATGCTTTTGGTTGGGGCCCATATTAACCAGGGGTGTCTTTGGCGCTCTTCTTATACTTACGAACGCTTTCTTCTACAGAAATCTGGCTATATTGGCTATCGCACGACGATATTACGCAATTCAATCTATTCCACCATCAGAGCTCGCATAGATATCACTAGAGACAAGTCACGTGGCACTTTTTTTTATTGAAATGAATATTAGGAGAGGTTGGCGCCTTTATGGTGGCACCGGCTACTCCTTGTCACTTGGCAAAGGAACCAAATTTGCGTAAAAAGGGAGAATAGCGACACGAAATATGGCACTCAGTAGAACACTAGATGAATAAAAAATATACAGTCCAACAGTACATGAGTCGCACGTGGCACTATTTTGCCTCATCCTGTCTAAGGCGCCATTAGAGCCCAACTTTGATGCGTATAGCATGAATATGCGACTAAAGAACAAAGAACTAAGTGCTGCTCCCGCTTAGAACGTGTTGCAATTGTCTTTGTTGCGGAATAACCCACGAATGAAGAAACGGTGGTACTGGCTTCTATATGGTGCATTGTCTCCGAATTCCAGTCTGCGGAAGCCTGCCAAGTAAAAGAAGGTCCAGAAAAAAAAAACAGTCCTCCATTTGACTGTACCAAATGGCGAAAAAAAAAAAAAGGAGCCTCGATGGTATTTTCCGGGAAAACAAATGTTTGCTTTCTTTTCTTGAGCCTCCTGGTACTCGGGTTCGATCCCCACAGCAGGAGAAATTTTCGTTCAGCTGAAAAGTTTTACGCCAACCCACTTTTCTTTAGCTTCGTGCCACAGTCAAGTGTAGGTCGATTTTCCCTGTCATGTCATTCACGATCAATTCCATTCAGTCACACATTAGATTAAAAGGCACGTGTACTTTGGAGATAGCAATGAGACAGGATATGCAAAGGTTTTATCGCTTTATTACGCAGAACAGAAGTGCATTAACTTATACCACTCTGTAGGTCAGTTATTATGAACCATACTACCCTCATAACCACACAAGAAAAGTGAATATCGTTCCCAATAATCACTCCCTATAAAACGGAGCTTATCACAAATAAGAAGAAGCTAATTCTATGAATGTACATTTCTCTCCATATTAAGTCGGTTATATTCTATATACATAATATTGCCAGTCATCCTCTCTCTTCCCTCCGAAGCCCGCTCCATCTTCGTAGCCCGCAAATCTCTTGGCTGGTTAGCTGACTTTAGGAATGTTACTTAAACACAACGCTCTGTAGAAAGAGACTTTCGATTCTGTCACTGCTTCGTATTTAATTTTAGGATGATACGCGCACTGTAGCGCACAAAAGAAGGGCGTTAGCGTCTCAGCCTCAGCAGGACGTTTTCAGGGGACAGGTAAGTGCCACGTAGGAGTATGCCAATGTCCGTGAAGCCCGCTAATCTGACCGTCAGTTTGCTAAGGCACTCTATCCAGGCGTATGCGACTGCAACGCCCAGGAGAACGCCCACGATGGGCCCGAAGACGTAAGCGGCCGAACCACTCGCAACGTTCTGCACCGTAAGTTCGAGCAGCACGCCGGTCCAGAAGGGCACGTAGACTGGCACCGACGCCATGCGATAGACGCAGCCGGGATGCATCACGTGGTGGATCACCTTCAGCGCCATGAGGGCGGCAACTAGCGTGCACGTGCACGAGCTCGAATGCGGCACGGGCGTCGGCAAGTTGGCTCCCAACGCCAGCAGATGGCGCCAGAGGATGCAGCACAACCCGTTCAGCAGCACGTTCAGAGTCATCACCAACAGCACGGCCAGGAACAGAAAGCTGCGCCGACGACGATGCGAGGGGTTCGTTTTGTCAGCGGCCTGGCTCAACTAAGCACATCGCGCGAGTCATCCGCCGTCTGTGGTTAATTGATCAACGCGTCCACACATTCCAAATTAGCAAACTGATAATCTGGCATACGTTCCCTTGCACGCTGTTTACTTTAAGGTGCCACCAGCAACGCGCGCTTTGCGTTTGTTTCAACTCTAAACGCTTGAGGTAATAAAAAATACCACCGAATTCGTCAAATCATTTTGTCGTTCGCTCTGCTACGCAATGCTAAGTAACTAAGATGCACAGCCAATGATTGATGAAATGCTGGCGTTTTGACTTATTGGTTTATTTGTAATTGCATATATGCAGTAGCAAGTGACGAACTAGTAGCTTTTCTTTAGCTTGAGAATTTAAGCTGAAAAAGCTCACCCAGAAGCGGGCAACCCGCACGCACTGTGGCTTCACTCTCGTCACAGTCATTGCGCAATGGCGCCGCACTGCTGGGTGACGTAAGCAGAGCGTCGCCTCGAGGGGCGCCGCTGTGCCTTTGCTGCTAAAACCCCTTAAACTTCGTAAAGTAACGACACTCTCCTCCTCCGCCTTCACTCTTACTCGTTTCTCTTCTCTTTCACGCTCCCACGTCGACCGTGGCGCCGCCTGCACTGCTCAAGCGTAGCAACGGCGACAACATGCGCTCCTCGCCCCTCTTTAGACGCTCCTCGAGCAAAAATGGTGCTTATGCAAGGCGCAAGGGCCCACGTGATGCTATTAGGCCAATAGCGACGCGGTGTCGGCTTCGGCCAGAGCGCGCGAGGAGGACGCAGCATTCTTCAAAGCACGGCACTACTTTACGAAGTTTAAGGGACTTTATTCGCTGCAGCCTCCCAACGTCGGCATCGTACGCTGTGATAGAAGCAATTGCTCGCGCCACAGTTGCGCAGGTATTCGCGCTTTTTCCTATCCAAAAGTTGACATGGCTTGTAGGAATAGCTCGCTTCAATTTCCCAATAACGATGAGCCCACGGAAATTAAAAGCGTAAGAGATAATGGATTTTCGTTAATTCACGACTGATTACCGTAGTTCCATCCGTAACCCCATGGTCGCCACGATTGACGGCATGCCTCCGAAAGAAGCGTCCTTTTTACTTAAGAAAGACAGTTGTTTAAATATTACTTAAAGCTTCCGTAGAAACACCCTGTATAATATTTTCCTTACTCTCTATTTCTTGTCCTTGCAGATAATGCGAATGGGTTCAGCTAAGCCGTACACAAAGCAGGGAAAACATAAGCCTTTGTTAGGACTGCACTTTCCCGGCACGGTACCACATCAGCTTCCAGACGTTGGCTGTGTTTCCAAAGCCACCTGGGTGCGAGGCACAGAATGAACGCATAACGCAACAAAACATTTATTTACTGGTTGTTACGGTTTCATGACTTAATCCGCATTCATGACTCTCGCATGTGGCTTCTCCTTTATTTCTTAGTCGTAGCAATGACTGTCATGGTAGTCTCTTATTTTTCGTTACCTGTCGTCCATTTAGTAAGATGTGAATGGGCTCCATTTTCTTTTTGGCCTTACTTTCTTTCAATACGAAGACATTTGAGGACATGCAATCTTGCGCGAAGGCCAGTTTTGCGCACAACATAGGAGAAAATAACACAAGAGGGAAAATGTTCTATAACGTTTTACTCTCTCCTTTCTCTACGCGAAGCCTGCGTTCGTAGAATGCAGATACAAACTCTTCCAAATTAGTACCATACTCTGTTATCCAATGGCATATTATTCTGTTTTCTGCTTTACCCTGCTCTGCTACAAGACCCCGGTGTCACGAGCAGTGATTACACGATGTCGTTATTCAAAACCCAGATTTGCCAGATGACGAAGAAAGCCTGCAATATCACAACAATATGACCACCTATCAAACTGGTAAAGACGTTTTCTGAGTGTTGGTGTAATACAACTTGACTTCCGCTCAACTCTGTCACGAAAGTTACCAAAACAGCACTAACCTGATATGGCCAAGGCCTTGCTCAAGCTCCGTGCCGACGTCCCATATGGACAAAACGGCGTACGCCAACCAGTAAACATCGGGCTGGTAGAGCGTCGGGAGCAGCATTGGACGCCATACCGGAACGCTAAACGACAGCCCAGTCTCAGCCAGGGCTACAGTGTCAGGAAACGGTCCTAACAAGAAGGCTACGATGACAGCAGCCACGAATAGGAACGTGACCGGTGCGTAGGGAAGAACGCATAGGTATATGCTACGTCGGGGTCTCCGAATCCTGTAACGACATAAGAAGCCAAGGTCTTGAACTCGCAGTTTAGCAAAGAAGGCTCGTAGTGGCATCATCATCATCATCATCATCAGCCTGGTTACGCCCACTGCAGGGCAAAGGCCTCTCCCATACTTCTCCAACAACCCCGGTGATGTACTAATTGTGGCCATGCCGTCCCTGCAAACTTCTTAATCTCATCCACCCACCTAACTTTCTGCCGCCCCCTGCTACGCTTCCCTTTCCTTGGGATCCAGTCCGTAACCCTTAATGACCATCGGTTATCTTCCCTCCTCATTACATGTCCTGCCCATGCCCATTTCTTTTTCTTGATTTCAACTAAGATTTCATTAACTCGCGTTTGTTCCCTCACCCAATCTGCTCTTTCCTTATCCATTAACGTTACACCTATCATTCTTCTTTCCATAGCTTGTTGCGTCGTCCTCAATTTGAGTAGAACCCTTTTCGTAAGCCTCCAGGTTTCTGCCCCGTAGGTGAGTACTGGTAAGACACAGCTATTACACACTTTTCTCTTGAGGGATAATGGCAACCTGCTGTTCATGATCTGAGAATGCCTGCCAAACGCACCCCAGCCCATTCTTATTCTTCTGATTATTTCCGTCTCAGTAGTGGCATAGATTAGTGAATATCCTGCTGTGTTTCTGAGCACGAGATCGAGACGGCTGCTTTTGCATGGACTCTGAACGCAAGAACACAGGAGTAATTAGAGTTATTTGCGTATTAAACCGCAGCTGCTGAAACCTCCTCTGGAAACCGCACCACAGCGTCTATAATATGCACTAAATTGATTCTGGATGGCTAATACGGTAAAGTAATTAACAGTATGAACGTTCATAGCAGTTCTCCGGAAACGAAACTTCTAGTAGCTTTGCATGTAAACTTCCGTAATCGCATAATATTTGTTATCGTAAGTTCGAAATCACTCTTGTTTGGCTGATTCTGTTCCTGAAACAGGCGCAGCGAAGCTGAAAGCATAAGAAAACATTTACTTGTGCTGCTTTAAAGCTACCTCGGTCAAAACTGTTGGAAGGCTTTGAGCTAGCCGCCATGGTATTACGAAAATACATTCGAATATAAAGCAATCTCCGCTTTTGAGATCACAGACCGAAAGCTATTCAGGACAATCACATTTATCAGAAATTGTCAGTATCGATGCTGGAATAATCAACAATTGGCATCGTTATACTTCGTTTCAATATGATGCTGTATTGGAGTAGAATATCTTTTGCATATTTCCAGCCTCGGGGCATAGCAACAAATGTTATGTCATAGCGTAAGAAAGCAGGCCATCCCAACGCATATACCCATGGTATTTAGTCTAGCGACGGCAGAGAAACCACAAGCGTCTAAATAAAAGGCGTCAATGAAAGGCGCCCGTAATCTTTTTTTAGACGTGACTTCACTGGCTACCGCATACCCGTGATTACACGTCAACGAGTCAAAAGCGGAAATCGCTCATAACAAAAGCATGGATCTACACTCATAAAAACAAGGAACCTCAAAGATTTCGTTTCGTACGTGTGAATACAAAGTCTGACCGTGCCGTTCACCTGGAGAAATGTTCGACACCTTTGCAGTCCTGAAGTAACGTAACACTGGACCACCAACCACGCCAACCATGTGTTCCACACCAAAGCTCGGATTGTAAGATAACTTAAATTGAGGCCATGGTCCCACAGATTGCGACGCTAATCCATGCCTTTTACGAACTCGCTATTTGGTACGACACAATATGCACGGCAGAATTCGCCGCGCAAAACTGAGTTATCGGAAGTTGCTGGAACGTTGAAGGCAGTGGTGCTTTGGAACTGACACTCAAAACTAAAAATTTTCTACCGTGTGGTTTACATCTTGCAGATTTTGTAAGAGCGTTTTTTATGAGCTGCAAAATATCACGTTCACATCTTCGCTAGATCCAGCGTCCACATGTATGGACATAGTAAGAAAAAAAAATTTAAAGAACATATGGTACAATCGCCTTGTACGCGCACCCATTGCTTATTAAATTACCTTTTTTGCTATCCAGCTGAGTTTGGCTAAGAAAAGCCGTAACTGAGCGGCCTGACACCACCACGAAGTATTAATCTGGAGCGTGAACACGTTATGCGGCAGACGGCAACGTCAGTATTTGCAAGAGATTCTTTTGACGAGTCCCTGCTCAACTAAACCATTGCTATCTGTTCTGGAAGAGAATGAGCGAAGCGAGAATACTTTCTTTGGTAGATAGCTCAACTGTGTCACTTACTAGGCAGGAAATATGTGTCCATGACGGTGAACACAGGGACTCGAGAGTATTGCCTATCACTTTGATTTTGGCGCGCATTTTAAACATTTTTTATGGCTCATTTTGATTTTCGCGCTCATAACTGTGAGGCCGCTCATTTTGCCGCTCGACGGGCAGACAAAATGCGATGATTATGACGTTGACGTTTCACACACGTACCCGCACGAAATAAACCGCTACCAGGTACAGCAGCCTGAAGGCATAATACACCACATTTGCTCACGAAAACTAATGTTAATAAAGCTGCACAACGCCGTTACCCTGGCTGCTCTAAAAACACTGCACAACATTCCATTCCATATTTAGATGTGCATCTATTTACTTAGATTTATTGTAGTTGTTTTAGAGCGCAGCTCTCAGGCGCCCGTTCCTGGGCGATGAGAGTCGGCGGCGATGACGGCGTAACCGTGCCAACGGGCATAATGAAAGATGAAAGAGCAAACGCAGAGCCGGAGATGAAAGCCGCGAGCCGCGAACGGCGGAGACCAATGAGAGCTGTCCCTTCAGTGAAGTGCACGCGGCGAAGAAGTGTCGTTATGACCGCAGGACCACTTGATGCGTACTCGTATGTGGTCTCAGTCGGACTGCTCGTTTCGTACTATCGTCTGCTCGCGTTAGCTCTCTCTCACTCGCGCGTGTTTGGTTATCTTGGTTTGGTCTCGTTCGCGCTAGTTTCGATTGTCATGGTTTACGATTGTTTTGTAATCTGATTGCATGCGCGATGCGAATTATGTAGTACTTTTTGGTAGTCGCGCGACACCAGGGATCACACGGGGATTTTCGACGAGTCGTGTATAAAAGCCGACGCGCTGGACCCGCAAGTCACATTTTCGATCCAATTCATTGCCTCAATATATCGCAAAATAACACGTATAGAACTGCACTCAAATTTCTCATTAGGGAGTATTGTAATCATCGCTGACATTTTTGCAATATTACTTTAATCAATCATCATGAGGTCGATGATGACCACTACTATGATCATGGTAAAAAGTAAACTCATCGTGTTTAAGTTTAAGGCTGTTTACCAGAAGAGAAAGCATTCCAATAAGTTGTGGAAGGGAACACAATCTGTGTGCAATAATTTCTTGCATTTTTTTTTACTTCTACTTCTTTATACTTCGTGTGCACATGGGTTGGTAGTTATTGCTGTTTGAACCAAGCGCAAGCAAAAATATATTTCTTCATAAATGGTCTACTTCAGCCCCTGCAATGAATTGAAGAGCGTTACGAGATTGGAGTTTCTGGACAAACAAAAACTCACCTCGTAATGAAATTTCCCAGCGACGTATGCGCGAGGAAGGCACCCACCAAGATGCCACTGACAATCGGGCAAACGTTACTCTCCGTGCAAGACAGTAGAAGAACCGTCTCAAGCACAGCGAATAGCTTCCTCCTGAACCGGAACCTCCGTTTGCCGTAGTGGATTCTCACCTTACCAAATTTCGTGCTTGCAAGCGCTTCAAGTGTCATAATGATCCCGACGAAGGTCTGCGAGCACACTGTTTGGAAAGAGGACAGCTTAGTGTACTCGTACAGGCAAAACAGGATGAAAGTGTTCACGAGTCCCACCAGAACGGCCGCAGTGGAGAACAGAGCGGCAAAGTGGGCCGTGCCTAGAGCAGCTTCAAGAAGGACACCCTTGGCGATAAAGCAAAGAGAGTTTAAGGCCAGGTTCTTGACGTCACCGTGATGGAAGGCGGCGAACACAACCCTCTCCCACCGGTTCTCGTGCAGGATCGTGCTGACGCTTGCGCACCGGTCAGGGTAATCCTTGTGCAGGTACTTCCAGTGAGACTGCAATTGCAGCCACATCACTGCGAGCGTTACCCAAGGGATGCGAGGGGTAGCGTCAGACGCGACCGACCGCAGCTTGGGTGAATGCAGTGCCGAGCCTATTAGAGGGCTGGAGAGTTCGCTGGCAGAGGCACTGCCGCTCGCTGAAGATGACGTGTCTCTGAAGACTTCTGGTCTTCTACGCTTTCTGTCTAGGTTCTGGGGTGTCTCGCGCCAAGGCGCCAATAATAGGGGACTGCCCGGAGCCTCCAGTTCATGATGTGCCTTATCATCTGCGTCACTTTGTTGAGCACGAGACTGTGGCACAACAGACACATTGAGACCCCCAGGAGGTGTGGGCTCTATCTCAAGATCCTCTGTCGCTTGTTGTAGAACGGTTTTCCTTGACGGCGACTGTTTGTCGGGTTGACTCGCGCGGGCGAATGACTGCATTGTCGAAGTCGAAGCAGTATCAACGTCAGGGGGTGTGACGCTGTTCCACTGCATGCTCAAGTTTTCTGGCCTCTGCGACGATATTCGTGGGACCTTGGGGCTCAGGGGGCTATGCTGCCCGTCGGGCCAGTCATTCTCCGTCCATACAGGAGAGAGAGTCAAGAACGGCTTGGAACTTCGATGTTCTTGATGCCGTCTCACCGGCGAAAACTGGAGAAGTAGGGATCTGTACTCCACGTTCGCTGCCTCCGGAGTTTGGCACGCCTCCGACTTGTGCTCCGAAAGCGGTGCGGCTTGTTGCACGGCCACAGCTGGAGCTTCCGATTGTATTGGGCTTGACGAAGACGGCCCGGATTTGCGCACGAGAGAGTCCGCAGACATGTCGGACGATCCACTACCCACGTGTTGCGAGCTATGCTGTTCGGGCTCCGCTGTGACACTTGAACTGAGCTCAGCGGTCGTGGCGGCAATTTCTCCTCCCGCCGGTAAGTGCCCTTCGCGGTCCGTGCCCGAAGCCGTCGAGTCGGAAGACGAAGACATTGCGTCTTGCTTGTCCCGTTGCTCACTATCAGCATGTTCGGCACCCGTCTTCTCCGACATGTTTTCCTTGTGAGCTAACGACGATGGTGGGAAAGAAGTTGAGGTGACCGAAGTAAGGCGTACCTTGTGGATTTAGACTCCGGTTTACGCTGCCTGGCGAACATTAATGGCCGTTTGTATCGCGTGTAATTTGTCGAGGCGTTTGTCGCAAGCCTTATTTGCCAATTGTTAATGAGAAAGTAGGAGCGGTCGTGCGTTGCCTCATCGCGGGGTTGTATTCTTCTTCTTCGTCACCTTCTGGTGATGATGATAACGATGCTTAATTCACATTTGAACAAATGCACTCTGGAATAGGCATTCTTCGTTCCTCCTGTCTTACCTTTGCCTTTCTCTCTCTCTCTCTCTTCTCTTGTAGCACTACACAAAATGTTGTTGTTGTTATCCTGAATAATTCTGGTGCACACCCACAGTGTGGGAATGGCCCTGGGTCAGCTGGCTAACAGAAAGGAAAAAAAAAGGGAACTAAAAATGGAAATTATCAAATATTGATAACAAGTGGGGCGTACGGTAGGAACTATCATGAAAAATAACTCCAAAGGCAGAATTTAAGCTGGTGAATCAATTTAGCCTAGTAATCGATTGGATTCGGTAAGAAAAATTTTGAACTGCCAAGAAAAAACTTCTGTCGCCAAAACAAAGAACAGAGGCTCTCAAGGACTCGAACACATCACCACCGCATGATGTAGATGTTGCTGTGTTTTGCGACAGCCGATCTACAAGCTGTTATAGTGGCCATGCATTACTTTCACTACTCACCCACACATAACCCTATCACATTTAAGACTCCATGTTCGCTTCCAAAAAAAAAACTAGAATTGAAGCTTTTCCATAACAACATACCTGCGCACGCAGTTGAAGACAGTGTCAAGAGAGGTAGATATGGTAAATAAAGATAAGCTCTAACACAACAAATGAAGGTATGAACAGGATAGGAAGGCAACATACATGCAGAAAACCACAGAATATCGTGGTGCCTGTATCTTTATGTGCCCTCACCCCGACACGACGTCTAAGCTATCGGCCGATGGTCGGCGTTCGATGCACCTCTCCTGAACAGCCAGTGACGCAATGAATGAACTTATTTTGCACCAAAAGAATTTTTTCCCGTGCATGTTAAATGTAGTTAGGGTGACTCTGTTAATCTCATTACTGAAGTTCTTATTGCTGTTTGGGATACCCCTTACCGTAAGCAATAGATATATATCTGTTTTGCGCTTTTCTGCTTCAGTAAGAGATCCAGTAATTGGAAAGTAAGCCAATGTGCTGTACATATGTTACTTAATTTTACGCCCCCTCCCCCACGCTTGGCTTTCCATGTCCATGTAAACGAGATTGATTGAAAATGATATATACAGACGATGTTGATACAAACAAAATATTAGGTGACATTGTTGTTGTTGCCTCACGCAGGCACATTCTGACATCACTGCATTCTTCGTCTTCCTTTTTGAGAAAGTTGTGCCACGTGCCTAACGTAAAGAATTGCCAAGCATTATTATACTAATTTTGAGCTCTTGATGCTGAAATTAAATGTTGAAATTGTTATTTCTTACCAGATATAATTTTCGATTTCATAATAATATGTACTTATATTAAACTGCCTTGTATTGTTTTCTTCTGCACCCTTGCGCGCTCAAACACACACAAGCATTTCGTTGACTACTACTTTGGTCAATATTGTCCTTGACATGTTCATATTGACCGAAATTTAAATGAACACAACTAATCTTACTCTAAAGAATACCCCGAAGTGGACATAAGCATAAATCTTGGTGGTGGCGAAAGCACGCGATCACATTCGAACACTCGAGGGAAGAGGACGACAAAGAAGCACAGTCAGCACGTTCTCGCCAATCTGTTAAATACCTCGGAATTATTTATAACGCCTCTCTCAACTGGCGCTCACATATAGATCATTTGACTGGGAAAGGTACCCGTGCAATTGGCATATTGCGTAGGCTGAGCAGTCGTCGAATAGGAATGCGAAGAGATACACTCCTAATGATATATCGTTTGTACGTTCGCCCTGTATTAGAATTTGGTTGCGTGCTCTTCTCTGGAGCTCCAACCTACATGTCCCGTCCTCTAATCCTCTTAGAAAGAGAGGCATTACGTCTGTGTTTAGGTCTTCCTAAATTTGTTGCAAATTCTATTCTTTATCTAGAATCCCGTGTCCCGCCACTTTCGTGCAGGTTCCGGCTTTTGACGGTGCAGACGTTCTTAAGGATTTACGAATCACCACTGCGTCATCCCCAGATAATCTTTATTTCACAACCTGCGTTGTTTTTCGGTGTCATCTGGCCGCGACTACATAATCCGCAAATTATATTCGTGCAAAAATTACTTGACTGTTTGGGCGTGCGCATATGCGATGTTCATCCTATTACCGACAGAGCTGTTCCCACGGATATTCAATTTGATGATATCTTTCCTAATAATGCAAAATTACTTCCACACCGTATTCTAGACGGTATATTACAAGATCACCTGAAAAACCTTCAAACAAACGTTGTAATTGCTACAGATGCTTCGCAATGTGAAGAAAAGTCAGGTGTAGGAATATTTTCCCCGATTCTCGATTGGACATTTTCTCTTCGGCTGCCAGATTTCATACCGATTTTTTTAGCCGAATTCATGGCCGTGGTGCTGGCATTACGCAAATTAGGACCATCAATTACGTCAGCCGTGATAGTCACTGATTCTTTATCATTGTGCTCCTCCCTTACTGCTTCTAATGATTCTCGCGTAATGAGGACATTTCAATCATTGGTACCTGGTTACTTGAGAAGCGTGCGTTTGATTTGGGTGCCTGGCCATAAAGGACTATTCATTAATGAAATTGCAGACTCTCTAGCCAAGGCATCAATAAGTGGCCCGATTCTTCCTTGCTGCCCTTTGACTGCTTATGTTACTGCAGCTAGATTTCGCAGGAGTATCATTATACAGTCAGTATCAGGCTCCACAATTACTAACTCTGTGGATTACGGACATCTCCTGCACCCTTGGAACAGAGATTTTTGCCGAACACGGAAAATTGAAGTGTCCATAACAAAGCTGCGCTGCCGTATACCTGCATTGAACTTCTACCTCCACAGGTCTGGTCTGGTCCCCTCACCATTATGCTCATTCTGCGGCGAGGCGGAGACAATCGACCATTTCTTTTTGTCTTGCAGACGTTTTTCTATTATAAGAAAACGACTACTCGAAATCCCGCTTCGCTCTATTGGTCTAACTTTATCAGTGCCAGTGATCCTATCTTTTGGAGCCTCCATTGTTGGGTTCAGCAACAGAAATGTTTGCTTGGCGATCCAAAATTACCTAATTGAAACCAAGCGATTTCCATGTTAGATTGATCGTTCTCCCTCCCAACCATAGCTTTCTTTTATTTCTTATCTTTTATTAACTATTATTGTTAATATTATTATTATCTTATACCCGGTTTTCATCTGATTATTTCCTTTTTCTCCAAACACAAAACGTTCACTTTTAAACTCACACGCCCAAATTGTTAACTCCCTTGTTATCATTATTATTTAGGCACCTAATTAAACCGCCCGATTCTTGGCCAATCCCCCACTGTGGGTATGTGCCACGGCCACTCAGGACAACAACAACAACAACAACATCGAGTCCGCCTGCGGAACCAAAACTCTGCCGTGAAAAAATTTCCAAGTACGGAGAGTGCAAGGACGATATTAGTCGGCGGGTCGACGGGCTTGGCCTTCTACAGCATGCCACCGATTCCGGCGATATTCACTCTATTCTTGGACTTCGGGGCAGTCACCAGACTAGCGGCCTGTCCAGCTCCACTAGAGCACGTAATTCCAATCATAGTGGAGCCAGGGACTGCCACCAAAACCAGCAGGGTCAATTTCAGGCAAGTTGCGATACAATTGCTTCAGCCAGCATTGTGATAAGCATGTTTTCCGAATGTCCGTTCTTCCCGCGCACGTTACTTACTCGCGGATATAATTAGTTTACCTTGTCTTACACAGTTAGATAAGTGGGACGTACGCGACAATACTGCATTTTGTACTGCATTGAGCAGTACAAAAGGCAAGGACCAAATTGCTAGAGAGAAATTTTTGCGGCTAAATATATGGGTTCCACGTAAAAATTATCGATGAGACGGAAAGTTCAACCAGAAATATACTAGTTGTAGGAAGAACACGTCGGATTTGGATCCATGCGTCACCAGAGCAGCACTTGTTTAGAAATTTATTCTCGTGTTGGCTGTTGCTCAAGAGAGATGTTAACTTTGCTAACCAAGCAAACACACTAGACAAGTAGCACACAGGATAAATGCTGGCGTACTTCGGTGCGGCTCTTGGCGGTGTGCACATGTATAAAAAGAGAGCCAAGTGTTGAAGAAAAAATTTCTACAAAACGGAGTGCTGGGACAGTTTGTGCCCCAATAAGTCAGTAACTAGCCAACTAGCTCAGCTTTCGGTCTTTCTAAGTCAAGAAATAGTGAGACCAGCAGTCGTCTTGCGTACTTTCTGCATCCTGTGTATGCTTCTTTTATTGCGATCGCAATTATACGGACGCTCAAGGCGCCACCGTCGCCGTGCTGTCATGGTATCTACGCGCATGCGTAACCAAAGCGTGAAGGTTTTAAAAAATCTACAGTGAACCGCATTTGGTTTCCCTGAAAACGCAACGAAGGTAAGTGGGCTCTTCGTCACGTTCCGTTTAATCGTCTCCGCCGAAACCAAGGCGGCGTGCTGGCTTCGACTCCTCGCATTAACGCTGTACTCGCACGTGTTACGGTTCCATGCTAAGCAGCTGAGTGCGTACCACACTGCGGGGCACGCATTGGTTAGAGCGGAACGGATCAAGTTGAATCTACGAGATCACACTTTTTTTTTTTGAGACGCTGACAAACTCCCGCTGTGTTTTTTTTTTTTTTGTCTCAGCTCGTTCAGCATCGATTGTGCGAAGCCTGCGACGCCGCGGGCAGTGCTTGTCTCGACCGCAGGTTTCTCACACGCCTTCTGCACTGCGCTAAACCTTGCTGTCGCTTTCAATGCTTCACCTTCCTGAGATTGAAAGTAACCTTTTCTTTTTTATTGTGATAGCAATTATATGGACACTCAAGGCGGGTTTCTGCCATCTCAATCGACGTCGCCGTGGGGTTCCGTATGAGCGAAAGCGTGTGACGGTGAGCCTGCGAACGCGCTTCAATCTCGCGTGCACGAGCGAGTAACGCGGCCCGGAGGCGTGCTCTCTCATGTGGCCCGCGAGGCAAGGGGAGCCAGGCGAGGGAGAAGGGACGTTCTTTTCCGGCGGCTGCTAGGGTGCATCGATGTCCTCCTCACCTACCGCTCCGTACAGAATGGACACAACCGCGGCGTCTACCGCGGCGGTGCTGGCCGCGCGAATCGCGGACGCCGTAGTAGACGCCTTTGGCGGACGCCATAGGGACGCACTGCCGGCGCTAGCGTGTCTTGAAAGCGGTCTGCGACTTGGCTAAAGTGCGCGCCCGCGTGGGCCTTATCTTCAAAGCAATATGCGATGTTTACAGAGTGCGCGTAGTGGCGGTAGCTTCGTATGCGTTGTGCGTTCGACGTTTCGTACGCCTTGAAGCGACATATGGAAGAAGGTCAATTGGCTCGCGGCTGCTGCCGCGATTCCCAACTCCAGCGTTTTCAAAGACAATTTCCCCTGTCATCGAACGATTTGTGTTAATGTCTACCTGTGCGCACGTGACACTGTGATAGTTACTTTAGTGAAAACACGTTGACGGGCTAGTTCATTTGAATCCATGATATAATGTGCAAGCGCGACTGAACAACGACGAAGAAAGAAGCAGACACAGGAAGGCAACGCTGTGTCTGCGGTCTTTTTCCTTCTACATCCTCGTTGAGTCACGCTTACGCATTCTAGCATTGTTAATTTAGATAGTAATCGAATGTTTACAAGTTTATACGGCCGATAAATGTACTATCCTTACTTCGTACAGCTATCTACTAATTTGCTATCGCAATTGGTGCTTTGCCTTCCTGGCGGAACTGCGATTTTCTTTTTTGCAGCCTTTTGTCGCCCTAGTTGAACAAACGCACATAGTTTGATCGAAGATGTGCGGGTGTACGGGATGCACTTGATCAATTTCGCACGCCCGAAGTTCTCCAATCCGCAACGCAGTGGTCGGCTCGATACATGAACGTTACTGTTCTTCCTCCTGCATTCGAGTGTCATTGCCGCGTCTGCGAATCCAACCACCACCTATGTACTCAATTGCAGAACGCCGTAACCCCCTCCTTTTCGCGGCGATTCGTGGAGTAACGGTTGAAATTGCGTCAGGAGGCATTCATCAGGCAAACATGACATGGCGGATCACTGGCGTCCGTAACCATAACATGTAGCTCGCATGAAAGTGCTCCAAATTTTATATATATATATATATATATATATATATATATATATATATATATATATATATATATATATATATATATATATATATTACGCAGGTGGAATTTTGTCGGTGCATGATACTTCGCGCGGCCAACGGACCAATCGACAACCGTGCGCCAGCACGGCGTAAGCACTAGCTCTCATTAGTGACATTCGATTCGGTTTGAAGTTT
This sequence comes from Dermacentor variabilis, assembly GCF_050947875.1. Taxonomy (NCBI): domain Eukaryota; kingdom Metazoa; phylum Arthropoda; class Arachnida; order Ixodida; family Ixodidae; genus Dermacentor; species Dermacentor variabilis. The sequence continues at coordinate 114,207,891 of NC_134576.1, forward strand.
TAAATATTCGTAGCCCTCTTATAATTTTTGTTAATACCGAGTGAATTAGTCTCTATCAGCTTTTTCGTTCCTTCACTACAAAGCATAAAGCGTTCACTAGTAATCTCAGTGTACTCTTCTTCGAATGCAGTTCAAGCACGTGCCGCCAGGATAGACGCAAGCGCAGGACTCCTGGCCCCTTTAGTCGAACCAACGCGATGTGCAGCACGACACACCGCATAGCGTCCAGCGCGGAGTCCGGGGTCCCGTCCAGCCCCTCGCAGATCACCAAGTTGCCCGGCTGCCAGCAACCATCTGTGTACTCGACCCTACAAGACGAGTCCCAGGCTTTCGATCTAAAAGCACGCTCCGAACTGTGAGTTCATCTTCATCACAGTAGGTCTGCTATACCGTGAACTAAGAGTAACATATTACTGCAGTTTTCGATATGCATGCAGTACGTCCCTCAAATCTGTCAATAAACAGCAAATATATTTACATTAAGGGACGCAAGCTGCTTGCATACAGAAGCAGAACTCAAGACTCTTGCTTTCTGTAGTCCAACTAACCCTAGTTTTGGAATAACGTGTGGGCGCTTACGTGTATAGAATAAATGTAAGCAGTTTGAGGAATGTTGCAGTGCGCGTTCCCTGGAGAAATTACGGAGGTTTAGGCGATATACAAAAAAACGATTAGTGATAATTTCTAGGCGCAAGCCCATAGAGACGGCAAAACAAGAAATAGTCACCTAGTCCACTAGAGATAATTAGTAGTTCCACATGTATTACAGTCTATCAGTCTGCCTATCTCACTTTATATTCATTCTCTTCATTACACGCTCCATGTACATATTGTAGACCTATATATATACACGTCTCTGACGACCCCGGCACCATCTCTTCCCTGCTTTCCTGCCCAACAATACAATAAACGTATCCTGCTTAATCATCGTGAACGCTTACCAGTTAAAGCACTCCTACCATTATTATTATTATTATTATTATTATTATTATTATTATTATTATTGTTATTGTTATTATTATTAATTACGTCTGTTTGAAATGCGGCGGTGACAGTCATCCAGCTTGTTTGATCTAATCAAGTTTTACGACGCCTATCGCACTCCAGTATGTTGCCTGCCTATGCTTGATAATTTCTTACTTATTAAGATCTATACACCATACTTTGCAGTTACCTATGCCTACAACGGCTCTGGTTTTATGAATCTCCTCCCTGTGTTTTAGTTCAAATCCATCAAACATTCCTTGCTTACGCCGTCCACAGACCAGCTAACGCCTCCGTTCACATTGAAATCTAGCGCTTCTGGAATATGAATGTTTCACATGGGTCTATCTCGGAGAACATCTTGGCATACTGTTACGATGTGCTGAGTAATTTTAGAACTTAGGTTTCACTTGTTTGCTGCACCTGATTAGCGGGCTTGGTGCCATGTAGAACCAATCCAAGAAAAATCGATTCGTTATCACAAACCCTGACATTATCACTGCGACGCACCCGGCCAGGCTTATGGTCACCGGAATCGACAAAGGACCGCTAATTTTTGGTTCTTAAGATCTGAGATTAGGGTCACATTTTCAGATTTAAGTGAGAGTGCAACCATCGGTGCAATTACCACTGAAGTGGCCACCACGAGTGCCGCCATATTTGCAACACTATTCTTTAGAGTACGTAAGCATTACGCACGTTGACCTTCTCAAATAACGTACGTTAACGTTGCGTACGTAAGCCGTAGAGATCTGACAGCGTACGGAGTATGCACGGTGACGATAGTGGTATTACTTCAAGTAGGTAGAGCATTTACGCTTCTTTGCCGAACGCTATTATAAACTCAAATAACATCAGCGACTACTAGGAAGGCACGACGACAGTCAACTCAAATGTATTTCGTGTCTGCCGCGAATCCTCGTTCTTCTTGGTTTTCTTTTTTTTAAAAATGCCTTAAAACATAAATTTCCCTGTAAATATGACTAGAGCGATACCTGGCGTACAAGGTACAGGAACAGGGATAAAGTGCCTTGGAAGCGCTGTCGACCTATCTGTGTCAAAGGTAGGTCCGCTTATAGAAAATTGTCCAGCCATTCTGAGGCACTCTACCACGGTTTTTTTAACTTCTATATCACAATGTGCTACTCCATATGTCGGCCCCCTTTTGAAAGGAGCGCCTGGTATAGAAGTTACATAAACAGGAATAAAGTGTCTCAGACAGGCTGGCCAAAGTTTGCATAGCGGGACCTATCTTCGTCAATGGTAGGTCTGCCTACTGAAATATGGGCCAGCCATTCTGAGGCAATTTATCCCAGTTCATGTAACGTCTATACCACAGTGTGCTATTCCACCTGTCAGCCCCGTTCCTCCGAGGAACGCCTGGATCTGCGACGGTTCAGCCGCCACAGACACGATGAGTAGTACATGTTTTTGTCACAGATTCGTTCTTTTGGCTTCAGAAGTTCTTATCGTGTTCTTCGTAATGAGCCTAATCTTTCTAAAATTTCAAGCACTCGTATTTTACTTCAAGGTTAGGTGACAATAAGGGTCAGCGAGCATACATAGGTAATGCATTTTTCTCCATTTAGAAAGCACTAGTTCGCTTAAAAATTTATCAAGATATGAAGCCACATGGTTATTTGAGGTCGGAGTTACGAAGTTTAGTCCGAATACTACGTGATACCCCATCCCCTTCTGATGTTGCCTGTAGACACTAATATCACAGTTAATTCTGCTATTTCTCGTAGAAAAATGCAAGCATAAATTTCCTATTAAGTACAGGTAACTGTGGCGTAGTGATTGGTTCATCTGCCGCCACTCACAAGTGCCCCATGAGTTCCCCCAATGTTCGCCTTCGTTGACTCAGAAATTTTTGGTTGTTTATTTGTTGCACTTTACCTGCCTATTAACCAAATTTCTAAGGAGACATACTTTTGCTAAGAGCATGAATTCAAGAAGTCTGTGCACGCATGTTTATTCATCACTGCTTCTTGCACTCATAATGGAACATTCCTTTGAATGCCATCTATTGTCAGTTATAAAGTCACTTTGAAGCCGGAGGTCTGTTGTTTACTCATATCAGTGTACTATCGTTTTTATGCTGGCTAAAGTACCATGCCTGCAGCTCCCGTAGGCAAAAGCATCGGATTTGCCTCTGGTACTTTTTTGTTTGCAGGATACACTTTGGAGTACTCGGCGGTATACTGTTTATATTTGTGGTCTGCTTAATATCTCTTATAGGCATCGCAACAGCGATCGAGACAGCCCCCTGCAATACCTACATATACCGGTTTTTCAATGGGTATACGCTGAAAGGCGGGGAAGTTCAGCCATCCCATTAGCCCAAAAACGTTTCCACAGATTAGTAATGTTGACGCTTCTAATTTTCACAGCGTAATTCCGGCCAGCCTCGCAGCGAAAAGCGAAACTGAGCAGTGGAAGAGCGCATCTATCACGCCATTATTAGACGGCCATTCATGAGTGAAGTCTTCACCATCCAAGAGTGCTTGCGCCTCCCTGTCGAGCTAGCATCAAACGACTGTCTTTTTCAAGCTGCGATAGTACTAGCTTCATTCCGGTTGTATTAGTCGCGATAAATTAGCGTCGGCTAAAATTTGCTTAGTCCGTTTCTTCTTCTTTTTGTTTTTCTTTTTTGCGCGAACATGGACACGAAATAGCGCTCACAAGTCACCACAATAATTCGGTAGACTTGCTCGTCCTTGTAAAATCACAGTCGAACTTTCAGCGACGTTGTCTACAGCGCTCATCCTGCCTAAGCCACCGTTCCTAGAAGCTATCCCCGACAAATGCGGTTGCACCGCCAATGCATTGTGCTGATTGTAATCTCCGCCCGTTTGTACAATCCATCTCGGCGAGTAGAACTTTCTGTACGGCCACAGGCACATTCAAAAAGGTTGCATGTTTCGAAAAAGAAGGTTTGTGTGTGTGTAGGGGGGGGATGCGTGTGTGTGGGTGTGTGTGTGTGTGTGTGTGTGCGTGTGCGTGTGCGTGTGCGTGTGTGTGTGTGTGTGTGTGTGTGTGTGTGTGTGTGTGTGTGTGTGTGTGTGTGTGTGTGACTTTATATCATTTCAGTGAAGCATTTACTTGCATTATACTTTCGTACTTAGGAAGGTACCCTAGCCGACTTGCCCAGCTTGCCGCCTTGCTTCTGTTTAGTGACTCGACACCTCTCTAAAACGGTGTCCCTATCTGTGGAAGTGTTCACTCTGCATGAATGTGCCTGCCCACAGATTTGACATCACTGTCCTCCCCGTCTTGTTATCGGCAGTCTCTCCCAAACCACCGACAACCGTATTAAGTCCCGCGGGCAGCCCACGCAGCGACTCCGCTCCCTGCCAGGACGAGGACGACTGCGTGGACGGGGTTTAACGGCGCAAAGCGCCTGGTTTGCCCGTCCTGAAGAGTGCCTGCAACTCTGCCGCCACGCCGGTCACAGAGAAGCTGTGGGCGTCGAAGAGCGCCACCACTCCGAGGTGAGCACAGAGCGAACGAGCGAAAAGCTGGGTGATTCGGTATCTGTATATTCAGTCATACCTCGAGTAGCGCATGAAACACACTGACGAAGGACCGGATGTGACGACCGCCAACTCTCAACTGGTATTCTTACTGAAGCAACATCTACATGTACAAACTTTACAAGCGCCATCTATTAGTGAAACTAATACAATGACAAACAATTAAGGAATAATATAAACTTTGCAAACATACACCAGCTGGCCTCTTCCATCATTTGGTGCCGCGACACGGGCTGGAAAAATGCACAATTTTTTTACGTCAGCTAAATTAGTGGCAGACTGACTAATTTATTTATACCTTTGAAGAGGGCAATCAGCATTTTGCTAAGTGCTACTTAAAACCCGACGCTGCTTGTTTTGACATCATTGTTCTCGCACATGGAGACCGCATGGATATCTAGATTTTGTTTTTGTGAAATTGTAGTAAAGTAAAAATAATCTTACACACCCTCATAGCCGTCTTGATGCTTACCGTGTTGTTCATCAAGATCTTTAAACAATTTAACCGGAAATTGAGGCGCCAGATACACGGACAGTGTGTCCAGACATAATGCCACTCGAACGAGAAGAAAATCAACAAATTGACTCCGCGTGAACTTGGAGTCTCCAATGTTTGTGGTCAAGCGCACTCTCTTTTGATTTTGAAGGCCATCGCGCTTCATCGGGGAACTCACAATAACACAAGAACCAATTTCGTTTTTTTTTTCATGAGCATGCACTGCTCTGCGCAGCCGTAATGCAGCGCGCCGTCAATGCAGCTACCACTCTAGTTACCGCATGCAGAGTACTGGGCTGAACGAAGCGCTTGACCAGAGTCTTAGACTCTAGACTCTGGTTTGACGAAGATAGGTTTACTAAGATTTTTATGTTCTTGCGTGCCAATTTCGCAAGTTACTTGCGCTATCGAATGATCTACACAGATAACTATCGCAAAGGCATAACCCTTAGAGCCCGCGCCTTCCGGCCACGTGGTATTGCGGTGCCCGTTGTGCCAGTAGACGTGGTTGTTCCTCGTTGTTATTTGTGACAAAGTACAGACGGACGCAGTGCGGGATTAAACCAGCATGTGTACAATGAAAACTGATCCTTGATTGCATCAGGGTGCCTACGCGTCCTGCGTATCCGTACAACAGGCCGACGGCATCTACGTCACCCCTACGTCATACGTCGACCCGCTGTTGGATTCGAAAGTTGCTTTAAGCGTGCATGACGTACGAGTACGTTCTCCTTCAGACCCTTCTGCGAACTCAGATGAAACCCATCCAGCCTGGACACTGGGGCACGCGAATCACACCACAATGAGTCTTCGCAACCATGACAATCATTCTCTCGAAGTCTACCGGAGTGCTTGAGTGGTGGTTTTAATGGCTAAATTCACGCTTGAACATACGACTCCACCGAAGAGAGGAAGGGGTCGGATTGGTTTTAGCGGCTCATGTGACCCTGTAAATGCCATTCCGGGGACCTACGATTTCCGCAGGACCCAGTTTCGCAACCCCTTGCATGAATAATGTTTCTTCCATAAAAAAAAATTACAAGCCATTTCACTCTATGAAGGAGGATGACCAGCCAAGCTATAGCCCATCACGCAGGATTAAAATAGGGTACATGTATTTATATTCATCATTTGGTTATGGTAGCGAAGATAAGTTTGTGATTACAGCGATATGTACTGATTTGTAGGGTTGCAACCTTGGACGGAATCTTGGACAAAGTTAAATCTATACTGGACTATTGTTGAGTAGTTGAGTGACTCGGATGGGCGTGGCACCTCAAACCAAACACTTCTAGCACAAACAGAGTGAATCATTTCTTCTATGCTTTTGAACTGTCCACATTGAAGTCTGCAACGACGATCACAGGGGAACTGTCATCCCGGGTAATCCATGCAAAGTGCGTGGTTACGAACTTCTCGATGTCTCACCTAGGTGTGCCTGGAAACAATGAACGTCACGATTCCGTCTTTCTTTTGTACGGCATAGTCACCCCCACAGTCGGTGGCATTGTATTCGCGCGAGTCAAGGGCGTATGTCTGTAAGTGCATACGTTTTGTACTTTGTGTGTATGGCAATGCCTCATACTCGTACGTCCATGTGCTGTTCACAGACGATTACAGTATGTCGATCGATTTGAAACAGTGCGTCTTCATTTATTTATTTTCTTGCTTATTACTTTTTTTTTCATTATTAGGGGTGGAGTGCTTTAAACCTGTTTCACTTGAGCTGCGAATTGGCCCGGTAATGCACAATATCCAGGATCAACCGAGGCTCGACTTTTTTATTGTTGACGCACAAACATGAAAAACACATGCAAATCTTTTTTTTTGTTGTTGACTTCGTTTATTATTACCAAATGTTAATTTTATTAGTCGCCTAGTCCTTAAAGCATGACTAATCTCCTCCGCGGGTCGGCCCAGAATTGCGCTATCTCTGGGACGGGCCCATATTTCTTGCCTACGGAAGCGACAGATGCATTCGGGGCTAGACGTATACAGCTTGGTTGTAAAATATCAGTTGACAGTTTTCACTGCGCTCGTACAGGCTTTCTTTTCGTCGATAGGCTGCGTGCGCTATACAAGGGACGAATACGAGTGATTACTGAGGAATCACGCTAGTCTGGAGAAGATAGCGGCGTACGTTACCGCAGAAACGAGGGTTTCCCGATTCTAGTTTACATTAAAAGAAAAAAAAACATAGTTGGGATAGGCATGTAACGCGTCCAATTTTTTGGTTTATTGCAGTCATATACTGCTTCTGTTGGAGTTACAGAATCGGCGTCAACGGTTATAAAATCAAATTTTGACGTTTTACTTGTCAGAACCACGATATGATTACGAGGCACTCTGCAATGGAGTCTGTAGGATAATTTGCACCACCCGGCTTTCCTAAACGCGCACCTGAATTTAAGTAAGCGAGCGTTATTGCAATATGCTGCCATTTAAATGCCACCACTACGGTTTGAATCCAACCCGCGACGTAGAGCTCAGCAGGGCAATGGCCTAGTGTTGCGTACTCCAGGGTGGCGTAACGCACTGCCGCCGAGTTGTAGCGACGTCTGCCTATCGAAGCTCTACCGACGTTACTATTGGGTAGCGTGGCGTTGCCGGTGGGCTGCAGGCATCCGGTAGACCATAGCGACCGGGCAAGGACGCGAAGATTTCTACTGCGAAACTTGCACGGTTTATTGGAAGACGATGAGAAGAGAATCAAGTGACTAAAAGTACATTTCGGAGCCCCATAAATAGGCTCTCGACAATCGTGGGAGGGATCTTGCTTCTGTCGACGTCCCGTGACCGCCAAAGAGTCGGATTGGCGGAAAGAGGGCCCCGCCTCCGTTTATACCACGCCTCTGGTAGTACCGAGCCTCCTGGAATTGTAGACGCTTGTCCGTCTCTTTTCCGCGTTGCTAGTTCGTGGAAGTTCTCCTGTAGAGTTTTACCGTTCGACGAAAGGGTCCCTCTAAAGTCGCACACACACACACACACACACACACAAAAGAGGCCTGTAAACACTGCGGGGATTCTGCCAGACCGGCAGACACTTGAAATGGTCATGGCGAATTAGGAAGTCACGCTTCATTTCGACGAGGCATGATGAGAGAAGGTCGGGTGAAATTCCTTTCTGCGCGTGGTGCCAGACGCCAACCGCAACACTAGCCACTAAGCCACGGTGATGTACAGGTCGTGATTAGCTGCATATTCTGTGTCACAACCTTGGCATCTGTAATACAAGTGGTGCCAGCATGTGTAGCTAACCAGTTTAGAGCAGGCCTCTCACAAATATTCTCGAGTACGAGAAGAGTGCGGGTCTTGAAGCAATCAATACGGTATCTAGAGTGGCCGTCATACCAAATTCTGAGGACGTAACCGCACCCCGTTAGATCTCTCCAAACCGTTGTTTATTTTCCATGGCGCTCATGCTACACATAAAAGGCGGCCGCCTCCTGTGACCACGAAGACTAACAACTAAATTTAGTAAGGATCTGTAAGCGCGACTAACTCAGGTAATAGCTAGTAATAGTTCCTCAGACAGGGGATACTTATTTATAAAAAAGTTCTGCTTAGTGCTACTTAGTTGTGCTAGCCGCCGTTGTTTCACCAGATACACACACGTCTGCACGTTCCCGACTGCGTACGCCTCACTCGTTGCCTCGTGCTTAGCAGTTTAAGCGTCTCCTATGAACGCTTGCGTTTTCCAATGGTGTTTTAATATATATGAAAAGATTCGCTGTAATACGCGGCGCTTTCTTGCTGTCCATTATGCTCGAGTAAAGCTCTTCACCCTCTATCTTTCGTTCCCGCGCACAGATGACGACCTCGACCATTCACATTTACAAGCAACCTCAAAATTTTCTGCGTAATTGTCATTCGTACCCACATCGCTTTTGCAGGCGTTCAAGCTCAAACAGTCCTCCGGCCATCGTGCGGTTCACGTTCGTGCGTATACAGTCTGCCTAGAAACCACTCTTACGACTGTCGCCGCGGAGACCACACACGTGACGACGGGGCAAAGCCCGTGGCAGAGTGCGACAGTGTGTCACGGGACTGCCCGCGACCAGGAGGACCCTTGTGGGACAGCAGTCTCGACGGTCACTGCCAATGGAGACTAGGAGGTGGAGAAGCTTTTAGCGCGAGGAGGATTCTATTCGGACACTGTCAGGGCGCGCATTTTTCGCCATCAAGGCGTGCATATATTTCCTTGTTGCGGTCTTTATAAAATGTTCGTAGGTAACTTTAAAAACTGTTTCAAAGGCCTGTTTCTGTCGCAGGTCTTGATTCAGTTTCTGTCGTAGGTCTTGCAATAAAAATTAGATGTGTCGAATCCCTGACTCTTACATGACAGAACGAAAGTATTCTCAAGTCCCGCGGTAATTAAATATAAATCGCCGAGATAAGCGCAAGTGTCAGTGTTTTTAAAGGCGAGAACAGTTGTGCGCAGCCTTCACCTACAGTTCACTAAAAGCCGTAAAGCTCACTTTCCCCAGCAAGACGAAAACAGATGCGGACCAGCCTTGGTACATCTTCATGTGAACAGTAACATGCGGAATACTTTATTTGAAAAACGCACCCTTTCCGCTTTTGGGGACCCTTTGATAATGAACACCAACACGTGTACACAGACCACTCCCGATTACAACATTGCTTCCAGCCGTCACATTTCCCCGCACTATAACATTATGAGAAAGACTTCATATGGCAGCGACATGGTTTTGCTCCAACGCCGTGAGTATTAGTAGTAGTAGTAGTAGTAGTAGTAGTAGTAGTAGTAGTAGTAGTAGTAGTAGTAGTAGTAGTAGTACAAACATTTATTTAACCATAAAATAATGAGCAATTATCTGTTACGGTTAAATGCACAGCTAGTCGAATTTCGCTCACCTAAAATGGCCTCCATAGCGCTGGTCAAAATCAAATCTGCAGCACTCCACTACGTGTGTTGTTATTGTAGAAAGTCAAAGAGATCATTCGCGCATTTTGTATATTTTTTTTACAGCGGAGCTGTTTATGTCCAAGTTCTGGCGGATCTCGTCTCCGTTAACATAAACCAATAATACTTCTTACGTGGGCCAATCCCGAAGATAGTGCAATGCCGGACGGACTAGCGGCGGAGGTAAAGCAGGCGTTAAGCACTCCCCATACGTGCACTGATTCCGCATCCGAGGTGAAGCAGGCGTTAAGCACTCGCCATATATAGGCCTATGCCGAAGACAGTGCCATTCCGCGCCGTGAAACAGACGTTAAGCACTCCCCATATATGGGCCGACCCCGAAGACAGTGCAATTGCGGGCCGACCCGCGGCCGAGGTGAAGCAGGCGTAAAACACTCCCCTTGTGTAGGCCGACCCGCACACAGTGCAATTGCGGGCCTACCCGCGGCCGAGGTGAAGCAGACGTTAAGCACTCCCCATATGTAGGCCTATCCCAAAGACAGTGCAATTCCGGGCCGACCCGCGGCCGAGGTGAAGCAGGCGTTAGCACTCCCCATATGTGAGCTGATTCCGAAGACAGTGCAATTCCGGGCCGACCCGCGGCCGAGGTGAAACAGGCGTTAAGCACTCCGCATACGTGGGCCGATCCCGAAGTTAATGCAATACCGGGCCGACCCGCTGCGAGGTGAAGCATGCGTTAAGCACTCTCCATACGTGGACAGATTCCGAAGACAGTGCAATGCCAGGGCGACCCGCGGCAGAGGTGCGCTTAGCCATGAGGGGTCGGAAGAGTGGAAAGGCACTGATTTTTTTTATTTCTTTACAGTTAGAAACTAGTGAAGCAAATATGAGCTGCTTGCGTCGTTTCAACAGAAGGGGTACTAGGCGAAGCTTACGGGTTTCTCATGCTATGTAAGGCCAGCTCATTTTAGAAAACGGATCCAAAGCAGCGCGGGCGGAGCTTGCGCACATGTGTTCGACTCTGAGATAGTTGGTTTGTCAAAGCATAGGCTTCGTTTTCGCATCAGAAGGTTCACTTTTCTGCAGTTTCCCACTTGCATATATCGTTGCTGCAGCCTGACCTCGTTTCGTTTAAGTGTTTGGAATCTGTTATAAGCCGTAATTTGCTCTTATTACTGCAATGGTCGCTCACGACACTATGCTATTATCAGCAACCTTTCCACCATCGTGGTTGCAACCCTCATCCGATTCCTGCATGTGAAGAGTTAGAAGCTATCTAGAGGCTCGCAGCGCCTTTGGCTGCAGTAATGACGAAGCCGACTTGACTGCAAGGGTTGCAACAACCTAGCAAGTTATCTAGTATATTCTTTAACCAATTTGAAGTATTTTTGGAGCGAATTACCATAAGTTGTTAGTTGGCGAAATCCATTTATTTTACTGACAAACTCCCAGAGAAATGGAGTACTTTTAATAAAGAACTTTTTTAAAGAATAAAGAAACCATTTGGATAAGAAGTATCCAAATGGTTTATTTCCATGAAGATAGCTGCCGTCGTTGAAAACCTAGGGCGCTTTAAAGATGCCATCGCTGACCTGAAAACGTATCACATGGTAAGGCGCTCATAGGCAGCGATATATATATATATATATATATATATATATATATATATATATATATATATATATATATATATAGAGAGAGAGAGAGAGAGAGAGAGAGAGAGAGAGGCCTAATCCGCACGAATTGTGAAATTATGCACGAATTTTTTTGCACACTGTGTTCGGAGCTGTGTTTGGAGTTCGGAGCTCACGATTGTGTGGTACACATGTGCCCTTTTTACGCGAACTTGTCGTTGACATTAAGAACAAGCTCGTATCTTTCTACTCGCCACCGCGTGACTCAATTGACTCAATGCCGTGCGACTCAAACGCTGTAACCTGTGAAGCCGGCGACTCCCCCTTGGCTTTCATATAGTTCAAGCCATTGATGCTTCGCTTTGAAACCTTCCTTTGCCAATTCTACCAATCCTTTCCAAAGTAATCGAAAAGCAATGCTTGCCGCTTGCTTTCCGCCAACGACCACAGGCGTTTTAATTCAAACAGCTAGTTCTACGCGCACTAGATATAATGGAGTCCAAGATTAGAAGAATAGAAGGACTTTCTGAAAAAACAGGAGAGAAGTGTGTCGTCAATACATAATACAATCACACAACACGTACAATTTATTCACGGAAGTTTATTGGCCAAGTTTCCCTGCCACAATCGCAGTAGGTTTCCTAAGTTACATTATTTTTGCATCATTCTTTACAATGAGTTGATACCAAGTTCATTAAGTGCCACAAATCTCATTCAAGAACACAATCTGGAACAGCCACCCTTGTAGTGTATTACAAGCTTCCTTAATTCACGTCTAACCCATGTTATTCGAACGCTAAACATGTACATGTAGCAGATGTAGATGTGGAGCCTTGTACTTCCTAATCATCTGGGGGCTATTCAGTAAATGTCCACTTAGTGGACATGTCCATTTCGTCTGGTGCTCAAGTGGCGATTGGCTGGGATGGGGTAGAAGCAAGAACGAGGCAGACGCCCGCAGTCACTCCCCTCCGCACTAATACAGCTCCAGCCAATCAGCAGCCGCCGAAATGAACATTTCACAGAGTGGACACTTACCCTCCCACCCCCTTTGTGAAGTTTGCTCTTCGTATTTGCGTACAAGAATAAAGAGATGACCAGGGGCTTTTACTCTCGAAAATGAGCGTAAGCACCTGCTTCAGCATACAACACGATGTTGGTGCTTGCTGGCTTGGAGTCCCGGAATGGACCAAGCTGTAAAACGTTTGACGAGTGACGAAATGAGTCGCGCGCTATTGTCAGTCACGTACGACGATTTCAAGTCTCAGTTGATTTTCACGCTCGTACGTCTCCCATTTCTTTTCGGTGTACGCAATCTGCCGTAAGGGATTAAGTTCTTCCACCAGCGGTAAATCAATGTAACTACCATTGTGTAATATAGACACCCTAACGACGCGTGGTACATTGCCGATAGTTCTCTGCTCACTACTCCAATGGAATTGGAGGGAGTAGTGAAAATTATACCATAACCCGAATAGAACTCTGCACCACGCGCCTCGTCTATGGAAGCTAGCCTCTGCATGAAAAGGCCACGAGATCTTTAATATTTCTTCGGTGTTTGATAGGAACACAAGATAAACTGCTTCTTTCACTTCTGCGCAGCTTGGCGGGCATGAGTCTCCCATTCTTGCAGTCGAGTCGTCGATTCTCGGTGGCACTGGAAACACCTGAACTGTAGGAAAAATATCGTGTACATTTTTTCTTACCGATCGATACATGCATTGAAGACAGGACACTGATTCTCTGGCACATATTTCCAAATTTCGAAGGATGTCTCTCGTTTCCTCCCGCCATGCTGCCTCTGCATCAGAACGCCTTGCTCTACGGATAGCCTCACTTTCTCTTGCCAATGAGCTTTCCTCTGCATTCCGAGATAGCATGCGCTGATGCGCCTGCGAGACATCACCAATTGTTTCGGAGAATTTTTCGGTGGCCAGCGCAACACTGGCCTTCAGGGACTGGAGGCTTGCCGCCAGTGCGGCGTTCAACTCCTCCAGCGGAGGAGCGCCTTGGATTCTGGCAGCTTGCGTGAGCTCGTTCACCTGGCTCTGAAGCGTCGAGATGTCGTCTTCGTAGGTGTTCTTCCACGGCTCCACGACATCTCGCCGAGCCGCAGCTACGTCATCGGTAACGACGGTGGCGCTACCAGGCGAGGAACAGTTGCTGCACCCGCCGATGTAGTGGGCTGCCAGCTGAGCATTCGGGACGTTCTCGCCGCACTCTTGACACGGGAATGAGTGGAAGGCGCACTCTGCCTCGAAGTGTCGCAAAAGGTCCGCCAGGGGGCCGACGAAATTGCAGCCTTGGGCTTCGTTCCAGCAGTAAGCCTTGAACAAAAAGAAAAATGGAAAACAGAAAGGGCAAACTGATGTTAAACTAGCTTCTCTGGCATAATGTTTTGGCAATGATGCTCGGGTGTATCACGTGCATTGCGAGCGAAATTAAGGATAAGAAGCGCTTCGCATTGCAAGCAAGTTGAGGATAATCGTCGGATTATCGGGAAGACATGTGATTAATCGTGGGCATATGACTCGTGGGGTATGATCGACGAAAACTGATAGTTTTAAGCCGTGCATGTAAAGGTAATGGCCCTGGAATCACTGTAAAGTAGCGGCGAAGGCCTACGTGACAAATTCTGGTTTTTGCTCGTATTACGTCATTTAGTATTTCTGCTAGTCTAGCCACGTCAAAGTTTTATATTTCACGTTACAACCAGCATAGTTTTTTTTTACAGAAAGCCGATTTAAATGTGTATATGGCACACAAGTCCTATTCAAAAGCTTTCGAGCCCCCCCCCCTCCCCCTTCTGATCTTTTCTTCAGCAACCATTAATTAGGAGCCTTTGGGAAGCTAGTCACAGAGTTTCCGCGCATTCCTGGAGAGCTCGTTTGTAACCAGGCTCTACAAGTCATCGAGAGGATACTTTGTTCAGTTTTCTTAATGCCAAACTAGGCATCTTGTGCTTAAACCCGATCCTTTACACCTGGTACAGTCAGTTACCTAACTATACGGGAACAATAATGCTTCACACATACATGCGCCTGCGTTTGATTATTATTGCGATGGGAATTATATGGGCACTCCGGGCGAATTTCCACCGTCGGCGTCACCGTGACGCTTCGTATAAAGTGCTATTGCGATAAGATGGCAGCCACGCGCTGCGCGCTTAGGAGAGAGCGAGGAATTGCGCGGCTGAGCCGAGAAGTGCGGTGGCTTGATGCGGCCTAGTCTTCTGGCGCTGGCAAGGGAGGAAAGGGGGAAGGGTGTGCGCAGTCTTCTCGCGTTGGCAAGGGGGCGGGATGGGTGAGGGAGAGAGGGGCTCGGGCCATGTTAGTGCGCCTCTCCTCTTCTACTCCAGCAGCTGTGGCTTAAGCGCGGCAGCGCACGTCCTATCCTGGAGCCAATCTGCGCGGGGTTCGAAGGCTATCCGATCGGAGATAGCTGATAGCTTGGTGTGCGCTGTGTTCTCACGGACCCAGTTGGAGCTGAAGCGAAAGGCAGCACGAATAGGGATTCGCTCAGCGCTGCTTCATCTGTTCATCACGCCAGCGTTCTGGGAGAGTGTCCGCGGCCATCGAGCGAAATGTGTTCCCTGTTTGCCTGTGCGCGCGTGACAGTGTGCTTGTTAATTTAGTTAGCAATAAGCGAATGTTTACAGCAGTTTACAGCGGTTTACGCAGCTGATAAATTGACTAAGCTTACTTCGTATAGCTCTCTAATAATTTGTTATCGCAACCAATGCTTCGACCGTCCGGCGGAACTGACTATGATATTCGATTCAATCTTCGATACTTGCTATTTGTATTCGGTCCGTTTTCGAAAAACAAATGTGACATTCGCCTAGCTCTACACTTATGTTAAAATGCACTGTAAGCAATACAACACAATGTACTAGATACTACATAGCGTTAAGTAAAGCAATAAAAGTGGCTAGTTGGTGCATACGTTCATGATTACGTTGCGCTTCGAGCATCTGCGGCCTTGTTCTCTTATTTGTCATACATTTCCCAATGTAAAACTCAGTGTAACGTAATAATAATCACGTACATAGTGTAGTGTCACATATATTTACATTTACTTATTTATTGATTCATTCGTTTGTTTACAGAATATTGCGGACGCGTTGTCCAAGACGCCTGGACGTGGTACAAAGAACACAATCTCAAAAAAATTTGCAGAAACGCAATAAATAAAAATGAATACAAATCTGTTAATGGTGATGATGCAATGATTCGGTTAATTCCATTCTGCTATCGTTCGCGGAGCAACACAATATAAGTTACATGTATCACTTCTTGCAAAATTTGCCGTAAGCGAATGAGGGTTGTAGTCCTTAGTATGTCAGGTTTTAGTGCTCGCGTAGGAAATGAGCTCCAATCGGTACTTCTTCCTTGAAAGTTCAAACAGTCATTCCTGTTAACTTTCAATAATGCGACAGGGGATTTTGTAGCTACAGATTTGCTGCAAATGAACCCTCTTACTGTTTATCCTCTCATTCTTTCTAAGTTTTTAACGTTAGCTTTTCAACATTACATCTGCAGTATCGCTTGGTGAGTGACAGTTTCTACAAGGGCTAGAGCTATTGAAAATCGTTCAGTGATAGGTATTCGGGAAAAGTAACATTTGCAGCTGTATTATGCCATAGATACGCTACATGTAGCGGAATATCTGGTGAAATGGCAACACTGCCTTTCTATGAACGGTTGCGAGTAATTCGGTCCCGTGATATGGGACAGAAACATTCGCTGTGCCTATGTTTTCTTTTTTCCTTATACAGTGAAAGCTGTTGCGGGCCAATAGTCGTTTTGACGTTGATGAAGGCCGCCAGTGACCATCGCTAGAATAAGCAAGTGCTATGTGAGAAGACGCGATAAAGAAAACCAGCCGTGCCTCGCACAGTTTCGAACGCTATTGACAAGAACACCCATGAAACTCGAAGACGTGTGTAACACGTTGTAGTTAGAGAATGCCTCAGAAGATGTCGCTACCGGAGTTGTCGCTGCACTTTGGGGCTACAACAAACGCGAGCTGGTGCTAGAAATTTGCAAAAGGTGTTAGGGTTGGCGTCTGACACCACGTGGCGACAGGTCATTCACCCGACCTTCCCGGAACCGGAGCCCACGTGCACCGGAGGAGTCATTCACCCGACCGGATTCGTCGCTGAGAGGATCGATCTCTCCTTACCGTGTTTGGTATTGCAGGAGGAGGGGCCCTCTCTCCGTGCGTGTCACGTGTCATCGATGGACGCAAGATCCCGCCCACACTTGTAGAGAGCTATTTAAGGGGCTCCGAAATGTACTTTGATATACTTCTTACTTGAGACTTCATACTTCATGATTTTCTTATTTTTTTTTCAACTACCATTGAATAAACAGAGCAAGTTTCGCACTAGCAAATTGTCTCGCCCCTGCGTGGTCGCCATGATCTACCGGATGCCTGCAGCCCGCCGACAACGCCACGCTACCCAATAAGCAATGTCGGTGGAGCTTCGATAGGCAGGCGCCGCTACTTCTCGGCAGCAGTACGGTACGCTACCCTGGAGTACGCAACAAAGGGTAATGGTGTCAGCGCTAACGTTCAGAAATCTCATTCTGTGCTAAATCGGATGCGAGGGAATGCCAACGAAAAATGTGACCACGGATATGTACAAAACGGCAATAAAAAATCAATCGCGAGTTAAATCTGTAGGATAACGCAAATGGCAGTGCCTTGCTATTTGAGGCCTCAGCTGGCTCCCTCAGGACAGAAACATACCGGAGAAAATATGCGCCACAGAGTAAGGCATGCGCGCGTTACAAAAAGAGAAAAGGAAGAGGAAGCACGTAAACGGCTCGATAAATCGTAATGGTACGTCACTATACATTCAGCGACACCCCTATGGTATGTGCACCTTACAGAAGCATTCAGATTCAGAAATATGGAAGGATTAACTGTGATTACAATGCGTAGGTATGCGAGAACAATGCGAGAACCGGTGATTACAATGCGTAGGTAATGGTAGAGTTTTGTGATAAAGGTTTTAATTGCGATAGATTAAGATCAAATTGGCAAAAAGCACAGATGGCGATATATATAAAAAATTTTTGGTTCCGCCCGTAAGGTTCCGCTCGGCCGTAATGGAAAATTATTAGATACCTGTACTACGTAAGGATAGTAGATATATAGGCCGCATAAACTTGTAAACATACGCTCACTAACAAAATTAACAATGACAAAATATGTAAGAGTGCTTCAACGAGGACATTGAAAGAAAAGAAACATAGACACAGAGACAGCGCTGTGTGAGCGTTTCTGCTGCTTTCTACATTCTTGTTCAGTCGCGCTTACCCATTCTATCATGGATGCTAACCAACTAGCCTGTCAACGTGTTTTGAGTGAATTAACCAGCACGGTTCCACATGCACACAGGTAAACATGAACACATCTCGCTCGGTGACAGCGGAAACTGTCGGTGAAAACGCTGGAGTTAGGAATCGCGGCAGCAAGTTCGAGCCAATTGACCTCCGTGCATCTGTCGCTTCAAAGCGAACGAAACGTCAAAAGCACAGCGCATACGAAGCAACCGGCACTAGGCGCACTCTGGAAACATCGCAGATCGCTTTGAAGATGAGTCCCTGCAGCGCGGGCGCGCCCTTTGGCCGCGCCGCAGATTGCTTTCAAGACACACGATCGCCGTCAACGCGTCCCTACGGCATCTGCGATTCGCGTGGCCAACACAGTCGTGGACGCGGCAATGTCTCCACTCTGTACGGAGCGGCAGGCGAGGACACCGAGACACCCTGGCAGCCGCCGGAGAAGAACGCCCCTCCTCTTTCGCCTGAGGCCCCTTGCCTCGAGCCCCACAGAAGAGGGCACGCATCCTGGCCGCGTTCCTCGATCGCGCACGCGAGCTTGAATCGCGTTCGCCCACTTCCTGACACTCTTTCACTCATACGGAACCTCAAGGCGACGGCGACGGCAGAAACGCGCCTGGAGTGTCCATATTATTGCTATCGGAATAACACTCAGTAAATCAAGCGGGCGACGAGAGCACTTGTAGCCGCCTTGTTTCAAATGGGGATGTCAATAAGCATTGTCATCATCATCATCTGCAGCTAACGCCTCCGTTGATCTGATCCGTGAAAATCACAACGTTCAAGGACAAACTACAGCTCTCTATTACCTCTTAGCTGTTCTCCGATACCATATCGTGGAAGAAAGCTGAAGAGCAGGGCTTCACCACCAGTCACTATAATTGGCTGACGAAAGTGATTGGCAGACGCATTGCTCTGCAGATTATTCACAAAGCAGCACGGAAGGTAAAATAATTAAAATGAAACAGGACCCTAATAACGAAAGGAGGAGCAAGGTAAAGGAAGGAGGCAAGAGGCCTCTTTCCAATTCACTATCCACGAGCGCCGCTTCAACAAACAACCGAAGACGACGGGCAACAAATCTTTCTTTGAATAAGTTTTGCTTCTTTTTCAAGAGATATATTGGCCGCGCACCTTTGAATGTTTTTTACAGTCGATATAGCATGAAGCAGTGCAGGACTTACTGCGCACAATTTTGAGCGAGTTGTTGCTTGAGTGCTCAGCACACAAACGAAACTACAACTGTTTCTATAACTAACAACGATACCAGCTTGGCAGATTCCGCAGCGCTCAACGGTGGTTCCCAGCACCGTCAAGAGGGGTAGCCACACGCAGAGCGTAGAAGATCGTCGGGTTTTTCCCTGTGCATGGAGCGTGTGTACTAAAATGGTCACCGTCAAACGCCACTACGCGTTGCTCTACATAGTTTCGAAATTGACTTCGCGCGACTCGCAACAACAGTGCTGAGGGTAAATCGATGGGTTACAGAGAAAACGGAACAGAGAAATAAGAAAAGTAAGCTAAACTAAGGTGCATTTGTTGTTCATATATTGCCGACAGTTGGTTGATTCTCGGTTCTATGTGAACTTTTAAATGTGGAAGCATTTCTATGCTTACCCAACGAGGTACCTGCGCGTCACGTAAGACGAGTGCAATGGTTCATACCTCCGTAAGCAGGCATGTTGATTTCAATCAACCATACAACACACGTAAGTGCCTACAAGCTCTAAACAGGCATCCGAACCATAAGTGAAGCATTGCATAATGCATATAAGAGTCGGATCACGTTCGATAAGATTGATAATGGCACCGGGCCGCATGGACATGAGCAAGTGTCGCGCCGCAGCAGTTCATGTCGCCACGACGCTCTCGCATTTACCCTAATGGCGCCAAGACGACCAGAGCCGCTTACTGAAGAAGAGAAACGCTGAAATGCAGAGTAACAGTGTCAATACAGAAAATGCCAGAAACAACAACTATGCGCAGAGCGGGTAACTACAGCTAGACGTTCACGAGCACAACCAACAAGAGGAAAGACACCCTGCCGCTGCCGCTGGACAAGGACGTTCCATGAAAGGCCTCAATGCAGAACAAGCGCGGGAAATAGAGGCGCGCAATAGCCAGCGTCAACAGGAACAACGCGCCGAAGGCACAAAGAGAAAGAGAGAAAGTTATGCATAGAAAGGCAGGGAGGTTAACCAGAGGCGCTTCCGGTTGGCTACTCTGCACGGGGAGAAGGGTGAAGGGGGATAAAAAGAGAAGGAGAGCGGAAGGGCGAGATAGAGAGAAATAGAGACGAACACGAACAAACCGCGTACACTACAGAGCAGTAGGGGGCGGCGTTCTTAAAAGACAGTTTTAGTATAGCGTAAAGCAGCAAACGCAAAGAGTTAGCGTTAGCGTTAGCGTTGCGTGCACCACACTGCGCATGCGCTATACGTAAACGCTGCTGGAGCTCTTACGTGCGTACGCTATTTTCAGGATTTAGCGTTGAACGCTAACGCACGCAAGGGGAGCCTTACGTACGGCAAGATGGCGGCGCCAGTCGAAGTGAGAGCGGCCCGCTTCGGATCTATCGAGTCGTCTACCTGCACTGCTAGGCTCTATCCTTCCCCACTAATGCTCGTGTTCGCCTTAGATTTGTGTGATGATGCTTCGGCAGCGGCGCACAGGTGACAAATGGGCGTTGTTTGCGATATACGTCCTCGATTAGCCGGGCAGTAGGCTTAACTAGAGGGTTTGCTAATGTTTGCTCATGTTTGCTGTATCCGCCTCGAGATGGCGCCCAAGTGTATTTCGCTCGTTCGCTTGGTGTAAAGCCGCATGTGAAGCCGATGCCTGTCATGTTTTCCGCGGCAAAACACAGTAGTGTGGTCGGTGCTGTGGTCACAATGCGTGTGCGTTTTACCAACGACGACGATATGAACCTCGTGAAGGAGGTTTTCGCCTTGAACCCATTCGGATGGACGTCAAGGTGGGCGTCAGTTGCAAAAAATTGGAAAGAAGCGGGAAATCCGCTTTCTGGAAGCGAAATTGCCGGCGAAACGTCCCCTCCGGTATAGCTTCGACGTTGAGTGGATCTTGAGGACACGTATAACCTGCGCGGTCGCTCTCATTCCCGAAGCATGAGGGCGTTGTTGCGATTCGCCTGCGACACGTGGTTTTGCCGGCGCGACTGCGGCGGGGCGGCAGACATTTTTGGCCCGATCGTCGTCGCCACAACACTCATCGCCAGGTGTTTCCAGGCGCGACTGCGGCGATGCGACCGCCTAGGGATCATCCTCGCATTCCAGTCATTGTGCCCGAAACAGGCGATGCCAAAGCAGGGATCTCATTCCAGTCATTGTGCCCGAAACAGGCGATGCCAAAGCAGGGATCTCGTTCCAGTCATTATGCCCGAAACAGGCGATGCCAAAGCAGGGACCATCCTCTCATTACAGTCATTGTGTCCGACCGGCAGCGCCACGACAGGGTGCTACGAGATCGTGCTCGACATGGTGCTACGGCATCGCTACGACAGTGTGCGTCACCATTAGCCCATTGTACATTCACGTGCTCGTCTTTTGAGGGGTTCCTTCTTGCCCTCAACTGCGAGAGTATAAAAACAGCTGCCCCCGGACGCCAAAAGGGAGGGCTCCGATTTCTTCTGTTGAGTAAAGTGCTCTCCCGTCTCTCTACTTCGGTCAAACCTGACCGCCAACTCTTTGCGATGTTAAAATAAACAAGTTGTTTTGTTGTTACCAGTCGACTCATGCTTTGCCGGGACCTTCGGATGCTTCCAGTTGTACCCCAGGCCGCCAGGCCAACGCTACCCTTGGGGCTTGCGACCCAGGTACAACCACGGGCGTCAGCGCCGAGTTCCCAACCGATCGCGCCAGCGGTGCGAACCCAAACATCTGGTTGGCAGCGGTGAGATCGCCTCCGACTTCAAACAGCGTCTATGTCATCCCAACTTAAAAAGGACACGTAATATGAGTCCCACAGAACACTCGATCGCGGAATGCCAAGAATAATCGGTGTGTTTCGCGACTCTCGACAAAACAACGCTCAAACCAAACACCTACATGCGTGATTAACGCAGCGACTGTGGCTTTCGATTAGCTTGACTTAGGGACACACTTGCGGATTCCGCATTGGATAAGCTCGAACATTTCGTGTGGATTTGGCTTTCCAGTACTTTGTGTTTTTACATCTAGATGGCACTGTATTTGTTTGCGTTAACGTTAACGCTTTTCTCCGTTCCGCTATTCTAAAACACTACCTTGTGCCGCGCAGTGCAGTCTTTCTTTGCGTTAGCGTTGCGTCGCACGCTAACGCTAACGCAAGGATTTTACGCTATACTAAAACTCTCTAAAGTCTATCGTGAAGCTCCGCAGGAACCTGCACAAGGAATAGTGCACACCCCGCTCACCATATGTAGCGCTAGTTTCGCAACAGCTTCGCTAAATTACCCATAATTCACCTTAACACCAAAGGTCGTGAGTTCAATTCCCACCACTGGTCGAGGGCGCGAATGCCCAAAGTCGATCTTAATTACCTGTCTAATTAACGTCGCCTTAATTAACACGAATGGTATTGCGTTCGAGTGCTGTAATGAACTACCTTAATTATACCCGCCTCATGACGTTCGCTATCGAACACAAGAAACCGATCGATGAGGGTTGATAAGGGTTTATATTGGTCGGATCGGGTTCCATAACAGCAAGAATGACACCGGGCTGCGTGGAGGCGAGCATGTGGGCAAAATGCTCACGCATATGTAGGCAACTACCAGAGGAGTTTCTGCACGTCTTTTTTTCTTCTTTTTTTTCTTCTGTCGGGCTGCAGCGGCACCCGCACACAGCTCTCTCTCGAATACAACGCCAACGAAAAACCTCATATCAGATGGAGAGGAAGAATGAGAAGGAAAGAATTGTTTTATTTATTATTTTATTTTATTTTATTTCAGAATACTGCCGGCTTCCATTCGGAAGCCCAGGCAGGAGCGGTACTAACATCACGTGATTTCAAACTTTTTGCTCAAGGGGATAGAAAAAATGAGTAACAAAACAGCCTAATAGGCGAGGCAAACATATGCACATACACAAAAGAAATACGATGATGCCGTCGCATTGCTGTCAATAGGAAAGGCGTAATAAAAGAGACATCAGAATATGTAACAACCAAAAGATATAATGAATGCATGACATTACAAGCACGTCTGTACTGCAGATAAGAAGGAATCTGGAGTGGCTGAGTTGACCACGCTTTGCGGAAGAGCGTTCCATTCACGAATTGTCTTGGGCAGGAAGGAAGAAAGATATGCGTTTGTTCTAGCACGCGGCAATAATATTGTTTGATTGTGCTTACCTCTGGTCAGTCGCGATTTATTAAATTGCATGTAGTTGTCAAATCTCATTTTAGTGTGGTTGTTAACTATGTTATACATTGTTTGTAGACGGTGCATTTTGCGACGAGTTTCTAGTGTCTGGAGCCCAGATGTCTGCCAGCGGCGAGATCGCGACAACGGAGGCCAGCAGCAAAGAGATGCAGTTGACAGTATGCTGAGCAGCTCAACGACGATCCGGGAGCAGTGCAACGAGCCCTGTGTGATGACTGGTTGCCTGCAGCGGAACGACTGCGTGGAATTCCTGCCTGCGAGGTTTGGTGAGTGCGGGACTTTCTTCTTCTGAGCTTTGCCAGGCTTTTGTTAGTGTTAGAAACAGAGCTGGTAATTGTGGTTGTCGTTGCTGCCGGGTTAGTTTGCGGCAAGACAATAGTAAGCAGTAGAGAAAGCAGCATTCAGAGCAGCCATGGATTTGAAGTCGTTGCGCAAACCGAAATTGTTGGAGCTTGCAAGAGAGTTGGGTCTGGATGTCTCAGACAAACTAAGAAAACCTGAACTGCTAAAGGCTATTCTTGAGTTAGAGGCTGAGGATGACGAGCTGTCGGAATGCCTTGAGACTATTGAGGAGAGGTCAAAAAGACAGGAGCGCGAACTTAAAGAGCAAAAAGAGAAACAGGAGCGCGAACTTAAAGAACAAAAAGAAAAAGAAGAGCGTGAACGTAAAGAACAGAAAGAGCGAGAGCAACAAGAGCGTGACCGTCAACACGCTTTGGAAATGAAGCGTCTTGAGGTAGAGATGGAACGCGCTCGTAATGGAAGTCAGGCACACGGTGCAGGAGAACGCGTATTGTTCAAAATGACTGACCTGATGCGGCCGTTTAAGCTTGGAGAGGACATTGGTTTGTTCCTGGTTAACTTTGAGCGAACGTGCGAGAAGCAGGGGTTCTCTCGGGAAACGTGGCCACAGCGCTTGCTCACTTTGTTACCCGGCGAGGCGGCCGACGTAGTCGCTCGCTTGGATAGAGAGGAGGCAGAGGATTTCGACAAAGTAAAATCGAGTCTGCTAAAAAAGTACCGGCTGTCTGCGGAGGCGTTCCGTCGGAAGTTTCGGGAAAATGAGAAAGGCAGAAGTGAGTCATATACAGAGTTTGCGTATAGGCTTATGTCGAACATGCAGGAGTGGCTCAAAGAAGAGAAAGCGTTTGGTGACCACGATAAAGTTCTGCAGTGCTTCGGGCTAGAACAGTTTTATAGTCGGTTACCGGAGAACGTGCGATACTGGGTCTTGGATAGGCCAGACGTTTGTACGGTGGCTAGAGCCGCTGAGCTAGCCGAGGAGTTTGTGACGCGTCGAGCTCGCGGAGCTAAGGACGGTCAAAAGGGTGAATTTGGCTCCAAGTCTGAGAGGCCAAGGTTCACGCCCATGAGATTTAGGGGGGACACGCGTAGTGAGGATGCGAGTGAAAGCAATCCGACCAAACGTAAAGAGACGGCAGCCGAAGCCGAACGCAGAAAGCGGTTCGAGATGAGGCGAGCGGGCGTTTGTTATACGTGCCAGAAGCCGGGTCACTTTTCGGCGCAGTGTCCGGAAACAACACCAAAAGTTGTGTTTTTTTCAATAGGCAGCACTGACGAGAACATGAAGCTTCTCGAGCCTTACATGCGAGACCTCCTCGTGAACGGGAAAGAGTGCCGAGTGCTTCGCGATTCCGCAGCTACGATGGATGTAGTTCACCCGTCTTACGTAGAACCCCATATGTTCACGGGCGAGTGCGCATGGATCAAGCAAGCCGTGGAAGCTCATAGCGTGTGTCTGCCGGTAGCAAAAGTGCTTATTGAAGGACCTTTCGGAGCGCTTGAGACAGAGGCGGCAGTGTCATCTATGCTGCCACCCCAGTACCCGTACTTATTTTCAAACAGGTCCGATCACCTCCTGCGCGAGAAGGGGCTTTTGTTTGGTGAAGCTAGTGTTCAGGCCTTAACCAGATCGAAGGTTCGGGAGCTCGCTGCAAAGGCGGTAGTTGCGGGGCCGACGTTATCAAACAACGAAAAAGGGTCAGAGGCGCAGCAAGCTGATATTCCGAGCACGCCCGAACTGAATAAACTAGAGTCTGTAACGTTAAAGGCGCCAGATACTGGAGAGGAAACGCCCGACGCGGGAAAGTTAGAAGAGCTATCTACTGATTTGCTCATCGCACCTACGTCAGACGGACTTGATAGGTTGCTAAAAGTCAGCCGGTCGGCTTTGATAGCCGAGCAAAAAAAGGATGGCAGCCTGGAAAACGTGCGCTGCAATGTCAAAGAAGGTATCGCCAGGAAAACTGCGCGTTTTGTGGAAAGGGGTGGAGTCCTGTACCGGAAGTATCTAGACCGCAGAGGAGTGGAGTTCGATCAGCTGGTCGTGCCTCAATGCTATCGTCAGGATCTGTTGCGCTTGTCACATGGGGGTTCGTGGTCCGGACACCTAGGAGTTAAGAAAACTAAGGACCGTCTCTTGCAAGAGTACTATTGGCCAGGGTGTTTTCGGGACGCAGACCATTTCGTGAGGACATGTGACACTTGTCAGCGGGTGGGCAAACCAGGGGACAAATCAAGGGCGCCGTTGAAATTGGTACCTATCATAACGGAGCCTTTTAGACGGCTCGTTATTGATACTGTGGGACCTCTGCCGGTAACAGCCACGGGGTACAGACACATTTTGACTGTGATCTGCCCAGCGACAAAGTTCCCTGAAGCAGTGCCGCTTAAAGAACTCAGCTCAGTTGAGATAGTTAATGCACTACTGTCCATATTTGCGCGAGTTGGTTTTCCTGCAGAAATTCAATCAGATCAGGGCACAGTGTTTACTAGCGCTTTGACGACAACTTTTCTCGAAAGGTGTGGGGTAAAGCTGTTACACAGCTCAGTGTACCACCCACAGTCGAATTCCGTTGAGAAGCTCCACTCCGTCATGAAGCGCGTGTTGAGAGCGTTGTGTTTTGAACATCGAACTGACTGGGAGCTGTGTCTGCCTGGGGTGATGTTTGCTTTAAGGACCGCGCCGCATGCGGCTACGGGGTTTTCGCCAGCTGAACTGGTGTACGGTCGCTCGCTTCGATCTCCGCTTCGCATGCTTCGAGAATCATGGGAAGGTAGGGGCGACGACCCAGTCGTGGTGGAGTACGTGCTTAAGCTCCTCGAACGCTTAAGAAGGGCACAGGAGTTGTCAGGTGAAGCAATGGCAAAGGCCCAGCAGAGGGCCAAGGTTTATTATGATCGGACAGCCAGGGCCCGTCGTTTTGAGGTTGGCGATGAGGTCATGATATTGCGCACATCGCTAAACAACAAACTAGACGTGCAGTGGGAGGGCCCAGCGCGAATTGTTCAGAAACTGTCGGACGTTAACTACGTGGTAAGTCTGCCAGGAAAGCGGAAAGCACAGCAAGTTTACCACTGTAATCTGCTCAAACCTTATAGACAAAGGGAAGCAGTGGTGTGCCTGATGGTAAACGTTCCTGAAGAGCTTCCGGTCGAGCTTCCGGGACTAGGCTCAGTGACGAACAGGGAAGACACCGGTCAAGTCATTAGTGACCTTATCAGTAAAGCACCGCTGTCGCCCGAGCAGAAAACCGAACTACACCAGCTATTACAAGAGTTTCAAGGTCTGTTCTCTGAGAGGCCTGGTAGGACTTCTGTACATACTCATGATATTGAACTTACCTCCCCAGAGCCAGTACGATCCAAGGCGTATCGGGTGTCACCCCGCCAGAGCGATATTATGGAGGCTGAGGTAAAGAAAATGCTACAGCTCGGTGTTATTGAGGCAGGTGAGAGTGATTATACCTCCCCTTTGATTTTAGTTGAGGTACCGGGCAAGGAACCTCGTCCTTGCGTCGACTACCGCAGGCTTAATTCCATCACTAAGGATCAAATTTATCCGATCCCTAACATCGAGGAGCGCCTTGAGAAAGTTAGTAGCGCTCAGTTTATTTCCACCCTAGATCTTGTCAGGGGTATTGGCAGGTTCCACTTACAGAAGAGGCTAGTAGGTATGCGGCGTTCATTTCACCAATGGGAACATTCCGTCCTAAAGTGTTGAGTTTTGGTTTGAAGAACGCGCCATACTGTTTTTCAAGCCTCATGGATAAAGTGTTACGGGGACAGCAAGAATTCGCTTTACCGTATCTAGACGACGTAGCGATATTCTCCGCATCCTGGTCTGAGCATATGGCACACTTGCGGGCAGTGCTAACCCGCCTGCGCGAAGCGGGCTTGACAGTCAAGGCTCCTAAGTGCCAGTTGGCACGGGCCGAGGTTGTCTACCTCGGTCACGTGATTGGTCAGGGTCGTCGCCGCCCCTCTGAAATAAAAGTGGCCGCTGTGCGAGACTTTCCGCAACCGCGCACCAAGACCGATATTCGGTCGTTCTTGGGTGTCGCCGGCTACTATCAGAGGTACATCCCTAGGTACTCTGATATCGCGGCTCCCCTGACGGATGCTCTAAGAAAAACAGAGCCTCAAACAGTCGTCTGGGACGAGACAAAGGAAAGAGCTTTTAGCGCCCTAAAGAGTGCCCTAACAAGCCAGCCTGTGCTACGATCGCCAGACTATACAAAAGGGTTCATTGTTCAGTGCGATGCTAGTGAGCGAGGCATGGGCGTTGTACTGTGCCAACGGGAAAATGGAGAAGTAGAACACCCCGTCCTGTATGCTAGTCGTAAGCTGACCAGTCGTGAGCAGGCGTATAGCGCCACCGAGAAAGAGTGTGCGTGTCTCGTGTGGGCCGTTCAGAAATTGTCATGCTATCTAGCCGGCTCGAGGTTTATCATTGAGACGGATCACTGCCCTCTCCAATGGCTGCAGACCATCTCTCCCAAAAATGGCCGCCTCCTGCGCTGGAGCCTCGCTTTACAACAATATTCCTTTGAGGTGCGTTACAAAAAGGGGAGTCTCAACGGTAACGCCGATGGCTTAAGTCGAAGCCCCT
This sequence comes from Dermacentor variabilis, assembly GCF_050947875.1. Classification (NCBI taxonomy): domain Eukaryota; kingdom Metazoa; phylum Arthropoda; class Arachnida; order Ixodida; family Ixodidae; genus Dermacentor; species Dermacentor variabilis. The sequence continues at coordinate 114,236,074 of NC_134576.1, forward strand.
AACGTAGGAATCAGCCTCAAAATTGTTTGTTACTGATGTTTTCTTCCTGAGGCAGGATTTTTTTTAACATATTGCTTTTGTTTAGTGTTTCAAAGTGATGATATGCTTTCTAGTGCAATTTTTCAATTTGTGGACGCGTTCTGAGTGATGCTAGACTACTGTAAGGAACTAGGCAGTGGTATAAAAAGGGGAAAGAGCCTGGCAGGGCTTAGTGAGGGTTGTGCCGTGCTTGCTGACTGAGCGGTTGAGTTTCAGCGTAGTTCTAACGCTTGCCGGGAACGAGAACAAAAATGTGAACTCTCCCGAAGTCACTTTGCAGTGTCCCGTGCGAACCTGAACAAGAGAACGAGGCCTTCTCTGTGCGCTGCGCTCAAGAAACGTCGAGGGACGCCCGACTTCGGTTATGAGCATCATCGAGCGACATCCCTCCGGACAGCGGATGCAGTCCCCTGTCCATCGGGATCTCCTTCCCCCGGCGGGGCGGTCTGTTGCGATTCGCCTGCGACACGTGGTTTTGCCGGCGCGACTGCGGCGGGGCGGCAGACATTTTTGGCCCGATCGTCGTCGCCACAACACTCATCGCCAGGTGTTTCCAGGCGCGACTGCGGCGATGCGACCGCCTAGGGATCATCCTCGCATTCCAGTCATTGTGCCCGAAACAGGCGATGCCAAAGCAGGGATCTCATTCCAGTCATTGTGCCCGAAACAGGCGATGCCAAAGCAGGGATCTCGTTCCAGTCATTATGCCCGAAACAGGCGATGCCAAAGCAGGGACCATCCTCTCATTACAGTCATTGTGTCCGACCGGCAGCGCCACGACAGGGTGCTACGAGATCGTGCTCGACATGGTGCTACGGCATCGCTACGACAGTGTGCGTCACCATTAGCCCATTGTACATTCACGTGCTCGTCTTTTGAGGGGTTCCTTCTTGCCCTCAACTGCGAGAGTATAAAAACAGCTGCCCCCGGACGCCAAAAGGGAGGGCTCCGATTTCTTCTGTTGAGTAAAGTGCTCTCCCGTCTCTCTACTTCGGTCAAACCTGACCGCCAACTCTTTGCGATGTTAAAATAAACAAGTTGTTTTGTTGTTACCAGTCGACTCATGCTTTGCCGGGACCTTCGGATGCTTCCAGTTGTACCCCAGGCCGCCAGGCCAACGCTACCCTTGGGGCTTGCGACCCAGGTACAACCACGGGCGTCAGCGCCGAGTTCCCAACCGATCGCGCCAGCGGTGCGAACCCAAACATCTGGTTGGCAGCGGTGAGATCGCCTCCGACTTCAAACAGCGTCTATGTCATCCCAACTTAAAAAGGACACGTAATATGAGTCCCACAGAACACTCGATCGCGGAATGCCAAGAATAATCGGTGTGTTTCGCGACTCTCGACAAAACAACGCTCAAACCAAACACCTACATGCGTGATTAACGCAGCGACTGTGGCTTTCGATTAGCTTGACTTAGGGACACACTTGCGGATTCCGCATTGGATAAGCTCGAACATTTCGTGTGGATTTGGCTTTCCAGTACTTTGTGTTTTTACATCTAGATGGCACTGTATTTGTTTGCGTTAACGTTAACGCTTTTCTCCGTTCCGCTATTCTAAAACACTACCTTGTGCCGCGCAGTGCAGTCTTTCTTTGCGTTAGCGTTGCGTCGCACGCTAACGCTAACGCAAGGATTTTACGCTATACTAAAACTCTCTAAAGTCTATCGTGAAGCTCCGCAGGAACCTGCACAAGGAATAGTGCACACCCCGCTCACCATATGTAGCGCTAGTTTCGCAACAGCTTCGCTAAATTACCCATAATTCACCTTAACACCAAAGGTCGTGAGTTCAATTCCCACCACTGGTCGAGGGCGCGAATGCCCAAAGTCGATCTTAATTACCTGTCTAATTAACGTCGCCTTAATTAACACGAATGGTATTGCGTTCGAGTGCTGTAATGAACTACCTTAATTATACCCGCCTCATGACGTTCGCTATCGAACACAAGAAACCGATCGATGAGGGTTGATAAGGGTTTATATTGGTCGGATCGGGTTCCATAACAGCAAGAATGACACCGGGCTGCGTGGAGGCGAGCATGTGGGCAAAATGCTCACGCATATGTAGGCAACTACCAGAGGAGTTTCTGCACGTCTTTTTTTCTTCTTTTTTTTCTTCTGTCGGGCTGCAGCGGCACCCGCACACAGCTCTCTCTCGAATACAACGCCAACGAAAAACCTCATATCAGATGGAGAGGAAGAATGAGAAGGAAAGAATTGTTTTATTTATTATTTTATTTTATTTTATTTCAGAATACTGCCGGCTTCCATTCGGAAGCCCAGGCAGGAGCGGTACTAACATCACGTGATTTCAAACTTTTTGCTCAAGGGGATAGAAAAAATGAGTAACAAAACAGCCTAATAGGCGAGGCAAACATATGCACATACACAAAAGAAATACGATGATGCCGTCGCATTGCTGTCAATAGGAAAGGCGTAATAAAAGAGACATCAGAATATGTAACAACCAAAAGATATAATGAATGCATGACATTACAAGCACGTCTGTACTGCAGATAAGAAGGAATCTGGAGTGGCTGAGTTGACCACGCTTTGCGGAAGAGCGTTCCATTCACGAATTGTCTTGGGCAGGAAGGAAGAAAGATATGCGTTTGTTCTAGCACGCGGCAATAATATTGTTTGATTGTGCTTACCTCTGGTCAGTCGCGATTTATTAAATTGCATGTAGTTGTCAAATCTCATTTTAGTGTGGTTGTTAACTATGTTATACATTGTTTGTAGACGGTGCATTTTGCGACGAGTTTCTAGTGTCTGGAGCCCAGATGGCAACCTTAAAGAGGCGACTGAAATGCGCCAATCATAAGCATTGTCGATAAGTCTAAGAGCTTTTTTTGTACTCTTTCGATAATGTATATACCAGCGTTTGTGTGAGGGTCCCAGACTATATCGGCATACTCGAGTATTGGCCTAATAACTGTCTTATATGCGGTTAATTTGGTAGCACTAGTGTAGTTTTTTTAAACGATGCTTTAATAACGATAACTTTTTCGTTACTGCCGCGGAAACATACCGAACATGAGCGGTATAGCTAATCTTGAAATCAATTGTAATTCCAAGATATGTGAATTCCTCTACCTGTTTAATGTCCATATTATTTATCGTGTAGGTGCAAATTAGCGGATTTTCTTTTACGTGTAATAACCATGTGCGCGCATTTCGAGATGTTTAGGGTCATATGCCACTGGATACACCAGTCGTGTATTGCTATTAGATAGTCAGTTAAGCTAGATTGGTCATCCACAGATTGAATGCTTGAATAAACAATACAATCGTCCGCAAAAAAGCGGCACCCCACGGAAAATTTGCAAGCCAGGTCATTTAGGTAGATAAGAAAAAGAATGGCCCTAAAACCGAGCCCTATGGAACGCCCAAAAGTACAGAGGCGAGCGATGAATTCGAAGCACCTATGCTGACAAATTGTTTTCGATGCGTCAAGTAGGAATCAAGCCAACGCAAAATTTGTTCGCTGCGTATGATGCTGTTTAGCTGTATCATAATTTTTTTGTGTGATACCCGATCGAAGGCTTTCTCGAAATCTAAAAAAAGAATGTCTACCTGCCCACCTTGATCCAAGATTGCCAGTATTTCGTTGGTCATATGAAGTAACTGCGTAGTGGTTGAAAAGCTACGCCTGAATCCGTGCTGACTCTCACTAAAGAGGTCATTATTTTCTAAAAAGGAACTTAAATGCTTAGAAATAAAGTGTTCCATAACATCAGAATCGGTGCAGAGTAGGGAGATAGGTTTCAACCTAAAATCATGGTTGTCCTCGCTGTTAGAGTGCGACAAATGTTCGGTACAGACCTTCAGGTTCTGCTTCTTCCTTTCTGGGAGCTGCTGCTTCTGGCACTCGTCCTCGCAGAAGGGTTCTCTGTCCAGGGGGCAGACGCTTCCGCCATCTTGAACGACGGAGCCTCGCTGGCACTGCTCGCAGATGGCGTGACAACAGGGCAGTACAACCGTCGTGCTCGGAATCACGTGGCACACGCAGCAGGCGTAACGAGTCAGCATCAACTCGTCGACGAACCGAGTCGGGCGCCAGTTGACGCCGCTTACCGAATCGCACACTCGGTGCAGAGCTCGCCGTCCGTGATCAGGCATGGCAACAGCGGAGAGAATGCCGGGGCCTCACACAGAGGCCAGCGCTTCATCCGTTTCTCCACTGTCACGTGACTCGCGATAACGTAGTCGGGTGACGCAGCCACGAGAGAGGTGCCGCCGATAGCGGCGATCGACGCCGCCGCACAGAATCGGTGCCCTCTCCCTCCCGCACACCCGCGTTTCAGGTTGTGCGCGCTCTGCCAGGAACATATCACTAAAGCAAACTTTGCACTCATCTGTTGCATCGGACATGGGCCCTCCAGCGGTGTTCTTGCAAGATCCCATTGCGACTTCGCCTATCAGCACACCTTAGAGTCACGGAATAACCTTATTGTATTGCACGCGGGAGTCCTCGCCTCCTTGTTTATTTGACACCATAGTGGAAAACTGCACCTTATACAGATCTTTCGCGCGCATAGAAACAGTTCGGTGCCTGTTTGTCTGTCGCAAACAGGTGGGCATGCTTATCACCGACCTGCCCCACAGGCGTCGGATGATGTGGTCTAGAAACACTTACTTAGCTGAAGAATGTAACCGTCCATGGACCTATAAGGGACGCGGAATGTCGCTAGCGCTCATCTGACCACGTATTCCCGTTTTGTCAACGGCGCAGCTCTCGCTTGTCTGCGCCGCCGTTCTCCGACGCCTGTGCGGTTGTGTGAATTGCGAGAACGCAATCTGAAGACTGCTCCCAAGTATTAAACGGAGGAGTGCAGTCCTGTGCATGTCCTTGTTCGCGCTCTCTTAATTTTACTCTATAATATGAATTAATTGGCTCAGCAGCAAGCCTTCTTACCCTTTACTACGCTCGTACATGGCCGACGGAAATGCGCACCCCTCGAGAACCGATTATGAACTTCCGCTCTTGCAGGATTACAGCAGCAGATACAGAGTTTTGCAATGAAGAACCATACAAAACAGCCAAGTCGCACTAACGAACTGTCATTATTCATTGGTCTGGGGCAGTTAAAGCTGCATCTACAGGGCGGTTACGGGAGCAGCGGTTCAAGCGCGATTAAGTGATAAGGAAGCAAACATTCTTGAGGAAAACTTTCTTTAAATTAAAACCAAGACACAACTTGTTTTCATTCAACGAAAATAGAATTCCAGATCGCCTTTATATGCATGTCGTGAGGGAAAAATGACAACTCTCTATCGCTTTATCACTACCAAAATAGACTACTTTTTTCAGCGCCCGCTATAAAAAAGCCTTCTCACTTTGCTATCAATTCAAATGGAACGCAGCTTTTGTAGTGTGCAGAATCGCGCGCTCGTAAAGTTGAACTCCACCATACCCCCCCCCTCCCTCTCCCACTCCCTTGTTGGGTTGTTTGCTTTTCAACGTTTGTCTAAATTCTGGTGGCGTTATGTTAGCGATGTGTGTTTCAACGTCGGTCAACGTCTTCTGCCGAAAATAGTGAGATATGACCGGCAGATAATTGTTGACTTGGCTGTTTTCGTTCGGCTGCGCTAACCGACGGACGTGGCATCCAACGATGCCACCAGCACTCAGCACCCGAAGCATTCCTCGGCCGGAAAAGCAATGATAATAAAGAATTTTAGTGCGTCCGGCGTTCCGGCAAGCGCGGGCGGTTTGCCGGATGAGCCGGGAGCGTAAACGTGAGCGGCCAGATTGGTGGCGCCAGCTGGTGGTGCAAAGCTCAACCACCTAAGCACAGAGCCAATTACTACATTCTTCTTAGCTGGGATGTAAGTTTTCAAGAGCGGCGTATTCGTTTTCACAATTACGCCACTATCGAAAATTTGCACCAGCGGCGAAGCAGAATAAAGTAGGTTACTGCAATTTTAGCTCTGTGTTTGTCTGGTTGAGCACTACAACACCAGGCGGCTGCACCGCTCCGGTCGCTCACGTTTACGCCCCGACCATCCGGTAATCCGCCCAAACCGCCCCGTTTGCCGGAATAGCGCACAAGCTCAAAGTCTCTATTCTGTGGATGGGTGTGATTGCCACAGCGGTACGACTGGCGCATTGCTGCGTCGCTTTCCGCGCTAAATGCTCGAAACAGCCATCGAGTCGAATGGCAGGGCATTTGAAGATATCGCGCTAAAAGCGAGCCACCTAAATATATTTTGTGCATTCAACAGTGAAAATAAAATCACGTTTTTCCTTTGATTTCTAAGTCACCCTCGCCAGGCCACAGAGCCACGTTTTGAGGCAACAGCAACGTAACATCCCCAAATTTCGATTATACGCTGAAAATTGTTACGTGCCCTCAAGAGAGCGTTCTGCCGTAAAAATCTTTTTTTAAAATTGGCTCAACATTTGTTGAACCGAAATTTCGAATTCACGCGAACCCATGATCTTGGGAAGGCGATGTTCCCTGCCAACATCTACACTCTCGCCACTTGCCTCCGCCTCGTCTGCGCGAACGAAGTTATTCCCTTCGTTCTCCCATCGCAGGCTGCGTAAAAAGATTTCCGAGCTGAATAAGCTGATTGAGGAGCACTGTAAGCTTTTGTCTAGGCAACAGAGGGATGAGGTATGCAACTCGGTGGACGAGCAGGTGCGCAACGGGAGGTAGTGGGGCTTGCTTAAACATTTGCTGAACGACTCCAATACGAGGGTTAGTCAGGAGCACGTCCTTGCTAGAGCTGTACACGAAACAGTGGGGTCTGCCTCGGAGGAAGAGCTGGTTGAAAAGCTGGCCAACAACTACCCTCCTGTTGCGGGCCCGGATGCTCTTCTGACGGAGCAGGCCTACACGGGAGAGAACAACTTTTCCCTAGATGAGGACTTTTCTGTGGAAGAGGTACGCACGGTTTTGCATAACCTGAAGAGCAAGTCGGCTCCCGGACCGGACGGGATTTCGAACAAGCTTTTGAAGAATCTGGATGATAGGTCAATCAAGTACCTTACTGGGGAGGTTAACGCTATGTGGAGAGACGGGGTGGTTCCGGAGCAATGGAAGACAGCTCTCACGGTGCTGATTCCCAAGGCTGGCAAAGTCTCGAGCATTGATAACTTAAGGCCTATTTCACTCACTTCGTGTGTGGGCAAGGTGGCGGAGCATGCGGTGCTTAATCGGCTTACAAGGTACCTTGAGAAGAACCAGGTCTACCCCCACACTATGATGGGTTTTCGGGCCGGGCTGTCGACTCAAGACGCAATGAAGCTCATCAAGCATCAGGTCATTGATGGAGATGGAAGGGGCGTTAAGGCCATTCTAGGGCTGGACCTGGAGAAGGCTTTTGACAACGTTCGGCACTCTTATATTCTTAAGTCCATTTCGGATCTTGGCCTCGGCGCGCGCTTTCATGACTATGTCAGGTCCTTCCTGTCAGGCAGGAAAACTACATTGAAGGTTGCGGAGCTGGAGTCAAAGAAGTTAAATCTTGGAGACAGGGGCACTCCTTACAGCTACCGTCAAGCACAAGCACAAAGAAATTACTAGCGCTAGGCGTATACAACACCTTTGAGGAGCTAGCAAGTGCCACGCTCATAGCGCAGAGGGAGCGCCTCAACAAGACTCAACAGGGAAGCCACCTTCTTCAACGGCTAGGGTACCCGCTGACACCTCAGTACAGCAAAGAAGAAACACAACTCTTGCCTAACCACATTAGAGAGAACATTGTAGTAGACCCTATCCCCAAGAACATGCACCCCACCCACAATCAGGAGAGCAGAGCAGCGCATGCCCGCATGTTGCACAAACGTTGTTTCAGAGACCCGGATACGTACTACACGGACGCTAGCCCGTATCCCTCGTCGCCACGTTGCGGGCTCAAATACACAATCGCCGTTGTCAATCAGGGGAACCTGGTAGCCTCAGCCTCCATCCGCGCCACATGCAGCGCAACAGCAGAAGCAGCAGCAATCGCTCTCGCACTTCGCGACGCCGAGAGCAAGGGAAGGTCCGCCCGTGTCCTTACTGACTCACAAGCGGCTTGTCGTTTATACCTGAATGGAACACTCCCTATACAAGCCATTCGAATCCTGGGTCGCACACTACAATGGACCCATGGTATCGTCTGGTGCCCCGGGCACGAAGGCCTGCGGGGCAACGAAGAGGCGGACTGCGCAGCTCGAGGTCTCACTAGCCGAGCGGCAGACCCCACCGTTCTTCAGACCCCGACAGACCGACGAGCGACCCACGAGTTATTAACGACAGGTCAACAAATACTCCAGGACCAACGGCTCGAAAGAACGCAATACGCTCCCCCACACAAAGCTCTCACTAAACTCCAGGCAAGGGACTGGCGCCGCCTGCAAACTAACACATACCCACACTTGTCTCGTCTACACGCAATCTACCCAGACAGTTATACGTCCCGAACATGTCCCTGGTGTAGCAACCACACAGCCACACTCGCGCACATAACACACGAATGCACCGACCGTCCGGGCGACGCAATTTCGCCACGAGTCACAACACACACACTGACTACGTGGTCTTGGGAGGCGAGACTCTCCGAACTGGACCTGGGAAGCCAACTGGCGACCCTCGACCAGGCCCGGCGAGCCGCGATCGCCAGTGGAGCCCTGTCAGAGGGAACCACCCAGGAATAAACCGCGCAACGGTTTCTGGAATAATAAAGTTTCTCCTCCTCCTCCTCCTCCTCCTCCTCCTCAGGGGGCCGTCATCTCGCCCACATTATTCAATCTGGTCATGGTCGGATTGATCAAGAAGCTCTTGGAGATTGAGGGGATTAGGCACACCATGTATGCAGATGACGTGACCATATGGTGTCCCGGTGGTAGTGAGGGCTATATCGAAAGTGTTCTGCAGGAGGCAGTAGATGTAATTGGGAATTATTTGGACCCGACGGGCTTAAGGTGCTCCCCCTCCAAGTCGGAGCTGTTGCTGTACAGTCCCACTAGAAGGGGACCCAAGCCAAGGGAATGGATCCCCGTGGACCAGCTGAGCATTCAGCTTCGTACAAGAAATGGTGGTCTCATACCTAGGGTTGATAAGATCACGGTTCTCGGGGTGATTATTGAGTCGAACGGCGCCAACACGCTGATGATCCAGAATATCATTGCCAAGACAGAAAACGCGGTAGGCCTAGTGAAGAGGCTGGCCAACAGGCAGATGGGGTTCAAGGAGGTAAGTCTGATTAGACTTATGCATGCATTTGTATTTTGTCACTTTACTTATGTTGCGGCCATGCACAAGTGGAAACCATCCGAGAAGTAGGAGCTGGACACGCTGATTAGGAAGATCACGAAGAAAGTGTTGGGAGTGCCAATGTGCACCAGCACCGACCGACTTCTCCAGCTGGGAATTCATAATACCTTGCATGAGAAAGCTGAGGCTCAGGAGAGGACGCAGATGGTGCGTCTCTCTACGACTAGCGCGGGTCGCCAGATTCTGAGAGAGTTAGGTGTTCCTCGGGAGAAGATTTCGCAGCTTCATGTCGGTATTCCCTTGAAGGCCCGTAATCGGTATCACGTCAAGCCTGTTCCCAGGAGCATGCATCCGGAGCGAAATGTTGGTAGAAGAAAGGCCAGGGGAGCATGCCTGCTGAGACTCATTCGTGATGAGAATCAGAAGGTTGGCTTCGTCGATGCTTCTTTTAACGAGGAGAGAAAGGTGTTTACCATAGTTTTCATGGACAATGGGGGCAGTGTCGTTAACGCTGCTACCGTTCGGACTGATAGGCCAGAGTTCGCGCAGCAAGCGGCTATTGCGCTCGCCCTGGTTGACAGGCGCAGGCCTTTTGTATATAGCGATTGAAAGTCGGCCGTTAGGGCCTTTGAGAAGGGCTCGGTGGCTAAGGTTCCTTTTAAAATTTTGCAGACATGGGAGATCTCCCAACACTGCTTATGTTGGTTCCCTGCTCACCTTGGAATGATCGAGGGAGCCCCTCCGAATCTCAATGAGTCCGCTCATAAGCCAGCGCGAGATCTTACCCTCCAGTCTGCCCCGCGCAACGGCGTGGCGGTACTCCCCGAGAACAGAGACTCCCCTTCCACATACAATAAAATCACGAAGTATTACCTTCTTAACCGCAGGGTTTACAGTTTGCCGCATCCTAAACTAAACAGGGGTCAGGCACTTACATTACGCTTACTACAGACTGGTACTTATCCTTGCCCACGGAAACTGAACATGTTTTATCCGGAGACGTATACAGAGCCTTATTGCCAAGATTGTGGTGCTTTAGTCACGCTCGAACACATGCTCGGGTCTTGCGAAAGAATGGAAGACTCGGCGATCAAGGATGCGTCCAGGTGGGAGGCTGCACTTTGGAACCCGGAACTGTATGAACAATTCTGGGCTGTCCAGCAGGCTCACGACGTGGCCGTGAGGCTTGGCCTTCCGGTCCCGACGTGGGAGCGGCCCGCTTAGTGGTTAATTATCACTACTTGCAGGACCAAACAAATTTTTCTTCCTTGCTTCTCCCATACCTGAGAACGGAGGATCGCGTCATGTGCACGTCACAGTCCCCGCCTTCTTCTTCATTTGATCTTACGTTCTTGCTGCGTGGCGCACTTGCGGTGGTGGTCTAGCGTGCGCCCTCGAGCTGTTGCGATTGTTACGGGTCGCCAGACAACACCACGTTGTTGTCTGGCTGCTTTCCGAAATGAGTCGTTCAGTACGCGCATGTTCGCCTCTGTTATGGCCCGCACCCTTTCTCTAGTGGGGTGAATGTCTTTGGCATCAATCAGGTGACCTAAAAATTTCACTTTGGGCACAGCGAAGCAACACTTATTCATGCTGAAGTGGAGGTTTGTGCTAGCAAGACTTTCCAGAACCAGCTATAGCCGAGCTGCACGTTCATCACTGGTTGTGCAACTGATGATTACATCGTCCAAGTAGACGAACATGCGAGGGCTTCCTTGAAGCTGGGATTCCATGTACTTTTGGAAAATTGCTAAAGCTGCCGCTACTCCGAATGGTAGTCGCTTCACGGAACAATCAGTAATAGGGTTTGAAAGTTAACTCTCACAGGTTGCAAAAAACCGCGCCGCGCAAGCGCATTCAGGTCCAGGTTACACTGCCGCGAAAGAATAGCACAGCAGTCCCGTGCAGAGAATTGCAACACTCCCGCGACGCGTGTCCCACGCTAGAGCCACTGGATGTCGCGATGTCACCGGGGTCACATTTGTCGTCGAGTGTCCGTAGTACTCGTATGCGATCGTTTTCATTCGCCTACCTGTACAAACGGTGGCGAACATAGTGCTCAAAGCTTCAGCGCTGGAAAGGAGGTGAGGGAGCCCATTGCAACGGCTAGACGAAGAGAGGAGGCTATTGATTGATGCGAGAACTTCACAAAGCTAGTTGTTAAATTGAAATTAACTTATATAGTTTTACGTGCTGAAACCACGATCTGATTATCAGACACGCCGTAGTGGAGGACTCTGGAAATGTCTTCGCATTTCGCCCCCGTCGAAATGCGGCCGCCGCGGCCGCTATTTCCGCGAACCGATTATTAGGCGTGCTCACGATAAGGCAGACAGAGCGTCAGCTCGACCACATGGGAGAAATAAACAAGTTTTTCTAATATTTTTCATTATGAAACGAAGCTTGCAGTATTTGGGAATAATTTCGTCCCTGTGCCGTATGGCCAAGCTAGCATACATCATTTAAATATTTCCGTCTTTTCGGTCTGCTTCGTGGTCATCGCAAGGGTTGAATTCACGTGGTGTTTCGGTTGGGCATCTTGCTGGTGTGTCACGCGCTGATCATGAATTCGAACCGCAGCCACTGGATTTCGATGGGGGTGAATTGCAGAAACGCCCGTGTACAGTGCATAATTGTGTGTGCGTTAAAGAAGCCCAGGTCGTGAAACCTGAGCCGAAAACCCCCACTACGACGCGCCTTATAAGGATATCACGGTTTTGTTGCCAAAAACTCCAGGATATAATTTTGAGAATGAATTGTAGTTGAGTTGTTTTGCATCAGATAAATATATTCAAAAGATATGCGACAAAGGTACATTACAATAACTGGGTCTGTTGCTCCTTTAGGTTGCTATGTAATCAATCTTAATAATCCTCGAGCAGACGTTGTGAAAACCTCTGGCATGATGGGCAGCTGCTCGGGAACATCACTGTGTCGTTGGCGCCTGTCTATCGCTTTATGTGTACTACGAAACTTCCACATAGTACCTAGGGTCCTTCATTTTATGGTTAAACCCGATATTTTCCCATTTTTCCACCCCGAACAACATTGATAAATTCTATAAAATATATACAAAAATATATGTCCAGCTTCTGCCGGCCCTATCTTATCAAAAGCTTGTTGCTTTTAAGTAACTGCGTTTACAAGAAAAGAATACTGGGACATTGCATCAAGTTTCCCGCTCGTCGCACGCAGGTGAACAGCGGTTGTGTACTGATCAAGAAGCCAATTAACGCAGTGCTGACGTCGCTGTACATTGGGAATGGCAGCTGCGACATTGAGCGTATATTTAACTAAATAGGTTACGTTCAGAGAAGCGTGTCTAATTAGCGTAGTTAGTATTCTATTAATTTTGTTGCAAGAATGTGTACTGGGACCAGAAGAACAGGAGGACCACATAGAAAGATTAAAGGCTCGTCAGGTCCAGGATGGACACAAAAATGCTTCCTGTGCGCATCGCGTAGGAAACTACAGTTAATATAATCGGATGCACCACATCTCCAGCAACGCATATCCGTGTGCTCAGTTTCTTGCGCTTTTTACCTCTGGTAAGAAAAATATGTGAAAGTGAACACGGGATCGTCAGACTGATGTCATTTGTTTCCTTTGCTCATGTATTCTCTCTTATTTTAACTTTAATAATACTCCCTCACAACGAACATTTGTGGAGATGAGTTCCATACATGATTTGCGAGAAGCTCTGTTTGAAATTACATTGCAGATAGAGCTGAAGTAACTAACATGAACTAATGAATTAACAGTAATCTCAACGGGCGCTGGCAAAAATGAGCCTGCACTCAAGAATTTGATGGCTGCACTGTACTCGCTTGCAATCGCAATCAAAAGCCCACGTTTATCATTGAGGTGAAGTTGATATGCCAAGAAAAAAAGAAAGATGTGTCATTTTATCTTGCATGGCGTTGACTGAAAAGAACTTCGCTTTTTAAATGACACTTGAGTGCAGTGCGCATGCTCAAGTGTCACGGGTATGGGTTCACACGTACCGTCTGTCGCAGCTAACTTTAGCAAAGCTACTCAAATGAAAAAAAAAAGCACAAAACGCATTGCAACATACAATTGCGAGACCTACGCTGCTTAGTAGTGAAAGCTTTGACGACGGAGCACCGTTTGCTCTAATATCTGATCTCGCATTGTATTTTCTAAATTCTTCTTTTTCGTTGAGGAGCTCTGCTAACTTTAGCTGAGACACCGCATATGTGACCACACGTCTTTCAGGTAAACCAGATGAAACTAGGCGCTACGGGTGTCCTGTCCTTCCTTTCGTCCTTGTCTAGTAAGCGCGTTTACACGCTCGCTGATACATGTGCCTGTGAGTGACTTCGCTTGTTTAAATAGAATACTTGCGTTAAAAGGGAGCGAATTACTTGTGTTCCTCCTTTTCAAAGATTACGAGAAAAATCCCGAACGTTGGGCTACCAAACAAATACCCCCGAGTTCTCCCCGCTTTTCCGTTTTAATTATAGCACCCGATTTTTAGCCCCGGAATTTATAAAATATAACTTATAGAAATATAAAAACCGAAAGTGACGAACCTTTCGTGTACTGAAACGTTGTGTTCTAGAGAGATAGAGGGATAGACTGAAGGGGAGGAAATACAGGGAGGTTAGCCAGTTTAAGTACCGGCTCGCTACCTTGTGCTGGGGGAAGGGGTAAAGGAATAAAGGTGAAAGAATTAAAAAATGTGAGAAAAATTCACACACCAACTTTCGAAAACGGTCGCATTATTCACAAGCTCTTAATAACTTGCGCAGAGCCTTTAAGGCCTTGAGTGCCGAAACCCGTCTGGACTAGTGTCCTGGAACTCTTTCTTCTTTGAAGCGGCGATCATCCAAACTTTCGAGCGCGGTCTAGATGTTGCGTAAGTGCTATTAACCAATATTGTTTAATATTTTTCTGGAGGGGCTCTGTCAATATGTCATTTTCGTTTTGCCGCCAGCGTTTCTCCATATGTCCCTCGGGCCTGTATTAGAAGATAGACGACAATAAAACAGTTTATATTAAAAAAAATGGAATACTGATGTTTCATTTGCTGAAACCACTACCTCCTATTGAGGCACCCCATAGTGATGGGCTCAGAATTAACTCTGGCTATCTGAATGTTTTTCAATGTGCATGTTATTATTCTGCATTTCGGCCTAATTAACATGATTCCGCCAACAGAAATCTTTGAACGCAAGACCTTAGCCACTAAAAAAAAAAAAAAAGAACGGCCCGTCTCAAATATCTTATATGAATTGCCTAAAGCTTGTGTTTTTATTTTTCGCTGTGTGTTGAGTGTGTACCCGTTCGAACTTAACTCTATTTTTTTTACTAAGCTTCATGCCTGATTGTCACATTGCGTCAGTGGCCATCTGGTTGTTTATGCTAATCAGTATTTATTTTTTGAACCATCACCCACAGTGACCATATATAGGCAGAGTATAGCAGTTGGTTCCAAACTCCCCTACGGTAGCAAAATTTATATGAGAGAATTCCTAGCAGTCTCCATGGTATCGATCCGAAGCATACAAGATAGTGCGTATTCAGCACTGTGCTGAGACGCTAAATTATCTTCTAATGACGTTATCAGCCTCACAGTCAGACGAAAGCGCGCGGCAGTATAGTCGCGCCGGCGTCCGCCGCCGTAAGTTCGTCATGAATGTTCGCTCTACGTGGGTGGGCCTTCACTCGCGACTTATATGCTTTTAGAAGACGTGCGCTAAAGAAAAGCTGCGGCCTCGCTGCGCGAGCGATTGAACACCGAGGACGTACCGAGGCTTCCAGACAAGGCGTTGATCGTTTGAGGCTTGAGTTTAGCTTCGTTCAGGCTACGCGAGACGAGAGTCACAGGCAGTGGGAGCTCAAGCTGAAACAAAACACCACATATTAGAGAGTTTTAGAATATGGGCCTCAATAGTTTGGGGCCCCAAAGAGCTTTGCGTTTGTTAGCGTTGGGGCACGTAGGAGTGAAGAGTTTTAGAATAGGGTTTTACGTTTGCGGATAGCGTCTTGCGCTGACAGCGCCACTACGGCGTCAAAGAAAAGCTATTAGAAATAATTAAATAAAATATACAATTTTATGATAGGAATAATAATATTGACTTGCATGCATTCGCGTTTAATTACAATTTAGAGGTTATTCTGTAAGCAGCAAACAATTAGTTGCGCTTAGCTTTGAGCAAACCAACTTTACTAGCCTTCACCAGCCAAGCTTAGCCGTGTTAGGCCTGCGAGCCATAAAATCCACAATCGAATTCAAAATCAGCGGCGACTAATGAGTCATTCTTCATGACACACGCTAGTTGAGAGAAAGCGATAACCGCAGTCACTTCTCCTAGCTTGCGAACTTCACGCGTTACCGCGAATCGAACCCAGTTTGGTGCTAGGTTAGGGCCGTCGCTTCGATGGGTGCCGCCATGTTTGCCGACGCAAAACTTTTGGGGCCGCTATTTGGGCTCCCGCTAAATCGGTGAAATAGCGTTCCCAACGCAAAACCCAAAGGCAGTTTGCGTCTTGCGCATGCGCAGTGGCTTCGACGCTATTTCTTTGGGGCCCCAAAACGTTTGGGGCCCCTATTCTAAAACTCTCTATTGGCACTCGCCGCGGCGTGCTCGGTTGTCGATGAGGCAACGCGTTTCACCTACGTAGAAGCATAACAGAAGGCCGAAAAACTTGGTGCAAGTGCCAATTACTCGTGAGATCAAGGTCGATCTACCCAACTGAAAAGGTAACTAAGCGGAATAAAAACCACAGATAGAAGAAATTTGGACAAAGACAAGCGCTGCTCACAACTGGCCATGGGAAAGAAAGAATTGTACATATATGTTCTGTCGCGACGCATGTGCAAGACAAGCAATAAGACCGCGCACAAGTACTCCACTTGTACAAACACACTGTTTCATTCCATTAAACAGTTGTTAGCGGCGCTTGGTTTTGTCCCCTTTTCTTTTGTCTGTGGTTCATACTGCGCTAACTTATTTTGTTCCGTTATGGAAAACCAACTAGCCCAACTGTCAACTCTTCTAGATCTGCATGGGTTGCGAAACTTGTAACTAAAGACGCTAAAACGGTGGCAATACTTTTGCCGGTGCAGCGGACCACGACAGAAGCGCGACCCTGTGAAGGGGAGGATGGGGCGAACACTGAAACAAAAAAAAGTGTGTAAAAAAAAAACTAATTTCAAGAAATTCTAATCAGAATACCGCCAAATAAAGCAACAACTTGATTAAAGATAAGTTTGACATACTAAAACAGGTAATGTTAATTTTTTTTTAAATTTCCCAATGTATTGGCTGGCTTTTAGTGACCCCTACTGACCAGTGCTTCTGGCGCAAGCGATAGCTGTCCTGTGAAAGATTCGGTGCAGCTATTATGTCATGGCGAATTGCGCTGCTCACTTGAGCCCTGTGGTTTCATGCAACTTTTTTTTATTTTCATTGATTTGCGTGTTCATTGAAGGCGTGTGCTTGTGCTTCACCTGAGATAGCACCAGGCGTATTCATTGGGAAAAGGGGTGAGTGTTGACTGTTTGTTAATGTGCTCGTTGACACTGCTGCATCCGACGCGCCGGGTCCCACCGTCACGATGACTGTGTGGCGCTACGCGAAGAAACGGCTCGTTATGTTCGTTCGCTCTCCGTAACACAGGCTGTGAATGCAATAGAGGCAGCAAAAGAAGCAGGTTGAAATGCTTGATAACTGATAATATGGTGCAGCGCAGTCTTGTCTGACAACTCTTGGTGAGCAGCACGTGGTGTCGCGCACAATTGCGAGGGCGTCAATGACTGTGTGAGGCTTCGCATATATTGCTACATTGGGAGTGTGCGCTGGCCATCTGCTTTTCATATATCGAAACATTTTTTTTTTATTTATGGATACTGGGTGCATAGCTGTATGCGAATATAAGTGGAATAGCTTTTGAAACCTTTCTGGCACTGTAATATATATCGATCCTATTCCATGCCATTGTTAATGAGCCTATTGAAGCAAGTGCCGTCAGTAACAGTCTAATTGGCTCGCCTTAAGCCACAATTCCCTCGTAGAATAGAATGACATGCTGTCGCGTCAGTTGAGGCGAGTTGCGATGAGGAAACAAAATAAGAAAAAGGCGGCTCGCCTGAAAAAAAAATTCTTGCATTCGGGCCAAGCAGCATTAGAGCTCGACATCACTTCTACCACGGGCGGAGTGTGGCGTCATGCTTTTTCTATATTATTTTTTGTTCATAGAGGTTGTGCCTACGACACACAGACGCCGGTGGTTGTGACACACCGCCACTTTCAAGACATGTGCGCTTCTATGTAAGCTTTGCTGCCAGGTTACACATACCTTGATGTTCTTCTACCACATGACCCCTTTCTGAGTCGTCATGACTCATGCACCTTACGAGATATAAAACCGAATCGGTTTATTAGAAAATATAATTATTTAGTCCCCTGTGGGGCTTGCCGATATATCTTCTGGATATTAAAGGTGCGGGGGATTCATTACACTAAATATGCATGAATTAAAGTCGAAAATGTGAATTCATTATACGATCGTGTAATCACATTTTCGCCTAACATATATACTTTACATGGATGCCTGAATATGAGAGTCTATCTAAATGCCACATAGCTTGGTCGTTTGAAACATTATAAAAATACCGGAAACAGTCGTTATAGCTTTCGAGCTGGAAGAATAGATAAATTTATAAAGAGAGAAACCTGATCACTGATGTACGAGAAGGCGAGGTACTGCTTCATGAAGCAGGATGTATGTTATACAGGTAGGCGTATCTCACTTCTTAAGTGTCTTAATGAGAAACAAATGAACGCAATCCTAAAGCACTTTCCCTGAAAGTGTCGAACATAGTGAAACATGTCCAAAACGCTGTGAGCATCCTTTTCATAGACTTAAGAAAATGAAACTTAACTATTACCCCCTGAGACGTAAACGTTGTGCCTAGACGAGTGGGCCATCGGGAGCGTGGCGTTCAGTTTGATTTACAGCCATGACCATCTGGGCTGTTTTGCTAAAAGATACGGCGATGCCTTCCATTCGTCGCACTAATCGGAAGCACTACGGGTCTGATTGCGTGTCTTCAGTCACGCCTCCTACGTATGCTGCGTTGCTGCACCGCGCCTTCACCCAATCACCATCGCAGAGGTACGAACTCGTAGCGGACCTCCAAAGTGGAGCGTAGGTAAACTGCGTCGTGAGGAACAAAAAATTCCAGACTGCTGGGGGTGGGGGGGAACGGAGAGAGTGCAAATACCTTGTCTGTTCGAATGGGGCACACTAAATGGGACTTTTTATATATGTTTATTCATCAATAGTTACGTTCCAAATAAAACAAATTCGAGACGCTGGCTGTTTCATCATTGGCATTTCATACAGAGCACGCGCCGCCGCATGCCGGCATTTACCGCCACACGTGTGTGGACAGAGGTTGCAAAAACATCTCGCAATTTGCTCGCCGCTAATTCATTATTTCTATCATAAACGGCCGGCTCATCGTACATACTGCGCCCCACGTTGGAAGCAGGTTAAACCAAGATGCAGAGTGATACGCGAGCGCGATTTGAATGCCTCGTGTAAGTTTTCCTTGAGGCGTACTTGGCTTTAGAAAATTGTCCACAAATGTGGACACCCGTAGCGAACTGCAGGATTTTCGAGAACGCCCACAGCCATCATCTTTCTTTTTTATTTTTTTTTTCTAGCAGCCACCTCAACTGAGGTATGGCGCCCTCCTTTGAAAGCTGAGAAAGTCGCGCGATTTTAACGCCTCGCAAGTTGTCCCTCAGGAGTACTAGGATTTAGAGATAAAAAGTTTGTCTACAAGTAAGAACACTCGTAGCTAAGAGGCTAAACGAGTACCGGCACTAAATCCCGAAGTTGGAAACTTCCCAGATCGGTTTCTGTGGACAAAAGGAACAAAATATCAGTAGTGTGTGTAGCGTACTTAAGATATTTAAATTCAATTCGACATTACATTCGGCTAGTCAACCGCCATACTGAGCACCTTGCGACATCAGCGCGGCGTGTCTTGCTAACATTCGAGACCAAAGCAACAACGTTACGTCACAATTTTTTGTTGCGATTTTTCCTGACGTGCTCCGAGTAGGCCATGCTGCTCGCGCTTTGGTTTGTCTCGGGACTGGGACTACATTCAACATAGGGTGCCATGCCTCTACGCCGGCTGTGCAACCAGTGTTTTTCAGTTGTCGCCCGCGGTGGGACGCTGTTCGTGTCGTGCGTTTACCACCTATTGCGTAGAATAAGAAACTTTATTAATGAATGGTCCGGCAGTTTTTGTTATGGCGGCCTCAGGTGGCGGCTCGAAGTCCTTGGACTCGGGCGGCATCTTCAGCTTGCCGCCCGGAACTCGGAACTTTTGAGAGCCGCCTCCCAGCGGCGGCGTTGCCCACGGAGAAGGTCCCCAGCGGCTCTCGCATCCGGGGCGGCGTCGGGAAGAAGCGAGCTCGAGGCCTCGCGTACTCTGGCAACGGCCGCGATTACGGACGCGCCGCGAACGGAGGTGGTTTCATTACCGTTGTTGCCAGCATGTTCCGTGAAAAATATAATTGAACGCCTCACTCCGCTCTATCTTTTTACTGAAATGTTGGAGGAAGATGCCATTTTATTGTTCGGATGGTTCAATATAACAATTGGCCCTCTTGCCTGTTTCTTGAGAAAAAAGAAATGAGAATTAGTCTTTTATATAGGGGTGCAGTGGGCTAGATGGGGAAGCCCCCACTATATTATCTGGAAGCCTGCTGTTGCCAAAGTCGCGCTAGCGTACACTTCTGTAGCTGCCTATCGGCAGCTGCTGAAAGTAAATCAGTCGTGCCGGCCGGCTTGCCACGTGCGATCGAAAAGCGGTTGGTTTGAAGGATCCTGCACTTGAAAGTGATCGTCCACCTCAAGTATTAGTTAGACGTTAGCTATTTACTACAACAGAAACGAATAAATCCAAACATTTTGCGCTAGTACTGCTTTAACAGGTTCGCTGCAAGAGAAATGACAGGCCCAACTCTCCCGGCGTTTCGTACTGCATGAATAAAAAAGGAATCTGGAACTTTATTCGCAATATCTGAAAAAAAAAACGAAAAACGGTCCCAGATTCTTGCTATAGCGGCGAAGTTTTGTGAAAATGAAAACATTCTTCAATAATAGACCAACAAAACTAATTACATATATCTCTCTCGGAATAAATAAAACATCAATATACTGTCCAACATCCAGCAGGATACAAGAGTTGGTTTGTAGCCCCACACGGCAAAACTGGACTGTGGAATAAGTGCCGACGCGTCACGGGACGAGTCAAGCTACGTCACTCGCAGTCGTGTATGACGATTTCAAATCTCAGATTCCTGTTACACCTATCTTTCATGGAAACATTGCAATAGAACACTTGCGTCCGCGCGTCGCATTCTGCATCTTCTCGTTTAAAATAGAAAAAAGTAAACGGCAGCTGGCCCGTTTCCGTTACGCCAACGGCGTGCGGCAGGCAGCTGCTCTCTGCACAAGTGCAAGTATTGCCCCAATCTAATCTCAGACCCCATCCTCGTTTTCCTTCATTGTTACCCAATATACCGAAAGTCACTCTGCACCACGCGTTTCGATGACGCAACCGAGACGTTATGGTAGCGTTGTTGCATCTGTCCAGTTCGTTGGCGTCCGATATAACCACGAGATAAACGATTTCGTTAGCGTTTGCGCAGCGAAGTGTGCAGGTGCTCTCCCGGAAAGACGTGCGCTTCTCTCTGCTTTGCGACACCATAGATGACCGAGCTGCGGGAAGGTTCGCTGGCGTGCTGTGTGCTTTGAGCAGGCGTTCGAGGCACCACAGAGACTGGGCAGTGAGGACTTCCATATTTTGAAGGATGTCCGTCGCCTCCTTCCGCCTTGGCGGCTTTGCGCCCGAACAGCTTGCGCTTGCAGTCGCCTCAGCCTCATGTGCCGGAGAACTTTCCTCCTCTCTCGAAGCGAGAATGCGTTGATGCAGCTGCGAGGCTTCGCCGATAGCGTCCGAGAATTTCGCGGCGGCCGCAACCACGCTGGCGTTCAGAGTCTGGAGGCTAAGCGCCAGTGTGGCGTTTAACTCCTGCAGCTGAGCACCTTGGGTTCTTGCAGCCTCCGTGAGTTCGTTCACTTGGCTCTGTAGCGCCGGGATTTCGTCTTCGTAGCGGTACTCTGCTTTGCCCTCGATCCCTTGCGCAGTCGCAGTGACGTCACCGGTAGCGGAGGAGGAGGCGGCGGCTTCAACTCGTATCGAGGACTCAACGAGCGTCGCAGATGAAAAGTTGTTAGTACTACACCCGTCAATGTAGTGGGCGGCCAGCTTAGCGTTGGGAACGTTGTCCCCGCAACGTTGGCACGGAGAAGTGTGGAAGGCGCACTCTGCCTCGAAGTGTCCCAGGAGTGCCGCCAGGGGGCCGACGAAATCGCAGCCGTGGACTTCGTTCCAGCAGTGGGCCTTTAATGGAAAAGGAAAGCAAGCAGGTTATTTGGTTAACAAACTTTGCTTTTATAGTGTATGCATGTTTCCATATACAGGGCGTTTCAGCGAATATTTCAAAATTTTTTAAAGGCCGCCTGTGGTCGATAACTCGATTCCGGTTTATGAGCCGGTCTACTTCAAACTGCGGACGCTACTTGCACAAGAAATCGAAATGCAAAATCGGTTAATTAAGAAGAATTCACTAATTAACTTCTCATATAATCATCTTATAGCCCATATTGCAATTTACAAATTCTAGCCGTGGAGTCCGCATGGCGGATCCACTTGGAACGAATTTTCAAGATGACACCAGTTTCGAAATATAAATTCCCGAACTTTGCGGAAAAATGCATTGACGTTCCGGTTACTTGGGTGCTTCATACTTCATACAAATTAACTGGAACGCCAATGCATTTCTCGGCAAAGTTCGGAAATTTACATCACGAAACTGTGTCATCATGAAAATTCGTTCAAAGTCGATCCTCCTTCTGAACTCCACGAATAGAATTTGTAAATTGCAGTATGGGCCATAATGCAATTCGTTAAAAACTTCATGAATTTTTATTAATTAGTCGATTTTGGATCTCATATTTTTGTGCAAGTATGGTTCGCTGCTTCGAGTAGACCAGCTCATGAGTTAGAATTGTGTTATCTACCACAGGCAACCTTTAAAGATTTTTGAAAATGTTCGCCGAAACCGACCCTGTATACATATATTCTCTTAAGCTCCAATGTACAATATATTCTGTACTGGCTTAAAATTTTTTTTCTGCCGTTTCTCGGAAGCGGTCACTCAAAATATTTATTTTGGATGTGAAGTCCGGTGAGCGGTGGAACTGCACAGAAGTGGTTTACTCATATTCTTGTCGCCGGTTTCAAGTAAATTTACCAATAAAGTGATCTCAGACCTCTGGGCTGTCACAGACGTGGAAAGGAACTTTGAGCTGAAAGTCATCGATGCAGCATCATCATAGCAATGTACTACACATACAAAGCTCAATGGTTGTCTCCGTTTAGGCAATTAGTTGTGGTTTTTACAATAGGAAGCATAAGGGGATGGCTACTTCTTCCATGTACATGAATATGCAGCATTTGGCATGTAACGGCGGTATTTAAATAACGTTTAAAAAACGGCGCTAAAAACGTACACCGGACAGCAGAATAGAGGATGGGACGCACACGGCAGCTGACTCACAACTGCGTTTATAGAAAAAAAAAAAAAAAAGACACGATGGCTTTTTAAAGCCCTACATCAAGCGCGCGCGCATCCTCGATCTCAATAAAAGCACTTGTCATTCCCAACACACCGCCTCGTGGTCGCGGGTGAGATTAACACCGTTGTTCAGCCCGGTTCAGCAAGCCCATTTCCTTCGAAGGTTAGGGTTACGGAAGGCTGACTGACACGCCCACCGCCTTTTCTCAGTGTATGAAATGATTCCACCACTTTCCTTATCATGCCATCGTTGTGCACAAACAGAATTTTTGTGTCATGAAAAAAAATAGTTGTAAGTCAGCGCATGTAGCGCCGTAGGCACACGGCGCAGTAACCTTCGTGTTGCCGCTCGCATCAATGCGAACGAAGTCGTGAAAAAGAAAGCCCAGCGCGGACTCTGTACCCGTCGCAGATGGCTTTCAAGTTACAGTGGCCCGGGCCGCTGATTCGTCGCGCCGAGTAAGGGCACATTCACACCGGCGACTTGAGGAGGTCGCGCGACCATTTGCGACTCGCAATCAAAAAGCGACCGAAGGCGACTGATGTTCACACCGGCAAGCCCGGCTGAGCGCGACCCGCAAGTCGCAATCCCGGAGATTATCGTTCTCGGCGAGAACTCTTGGAATCTACGCGGAATTTGAACGCGACGCCAAAGGAGGCCGGATGTAGACACACGAAAGATCACTTCCGGTGCACCGCTGATTGGTTTATCAGTTTTGCGACCACGGTCGCGCGACTGAAAAATCGCGCAGAGAGCGACTGGCCCAAAATGGTCGCTTTTCAAGAAAGGCGACCGTTTGCGACCATTTGCGACTGGTCGCTTTGCGACCAACTTGGTCGCGCGACCACTGTCAGTCGCCGGTGTGAATGTGCCCTAAGATTGAGATGCGATCGCCGACTCACCCTCACACTCTTTCATTCGCACTTACTGCATACTGCGAGCGGGGACGGATTTTATTGCCCTTGGACTTTATGCGGAACCTCACGGCGACGGCAGAAATGCACCTGGAGTGTCCATTAAATTGCTATCGCAGTAAAAAAAAAGAGTATTTTACTCTTTTCATCCTACTTTATACGGTGACGTTGACTCGCACTTAATCTTCCCTTCAATTACACCTCGGGGTGACGGGTAGCATTAGTATTGACTGCGCTTTCCCGGGGTGGGCGTTGCAGAAGCGTTTGAGGCTGCCGTTCCTCAATTTACATTTATTAAATAGCTTCAATGAAATAACAGTTCAAAAAGGCCCAGAATTGTCATTTTCGCTTGCAACGGAAATGTAATAAAATAAAGCAGTGGCCTAGAAAGGAGGGTGGCTAGTAAAGCACAAGCGCCCTCAATTAGCGAGGCGAAATTCCCGATTTCTCTAAATGAATATACTTCTATTGTTTATTTTTTGGGGTATCATTTTGCTTTTAAAGGTACAATTTAATGGGCGCTCAGGGGGACGAGAACTGTAGAAGATATTTTGGAAATGCATTTTTTTTTACGCCTTATAAATTTTGACGATTTATTTTTTAAGAAATAGGTGGTTGTCGAGCATCTCAGTGGTTCCGTTTGGCACTGCTATTGTTTTGCATGCGCGAGTCGTTGAAGTTGTCTACGCTTTGTGAACTTGCTTAATTTCAATTCACCGGATGCGGTGACTTGAACGTCGGCGGTTTTAGCGGCTGAAAATGGTGCTCTCGCAGGGCAGGGGGCAGGGTTGCCAGGATTTACATCTCACCAAATTGCCTACTTTTAGACGATTTGACGGCGAAAATCGTAGGTGGTGACTTAGCTACTTTATGCCTACTTTTGGCGGTGGTGATTGGTGCAGGTAGTGTCCAAATCGCACACTTCATCCGCCGGTTCCCGCAAAGCGGCAACCCCAAATTCCAGATGTCGAAGTCCATGACTTCGTGTTTTGCAAGCGCCGGAAGTAAATCCGGCAAATTAAAACATATCATACCCACCATATGCATGAGTGTGCCTCTCCGACTCGTCCAGGGCAGACCAGGAATGCCCGAGACGCTTCATACGCAACGTTCATTGGCTGAAACCACCGCCTCGAGCAGTCACAACTGTCAGGGACAGATAATTGAAGTAGCTCTCTCTGAGTGACAGGAATCAGCTAACCTTGAAGGGAATACTTTTGCGTGCTGCATTGGAGGCATGCGATTATTGGTGTCCTAATCCCGGCCACAGCAACGGTCACCTCGATTGCGAATCTCGAATACCATGTGTTTCTTGGGGCCAGAAGCTACTGCAACAACCAGAAACGCGTCATGGCAGCCATGAGACTACAGGTACCGGGCCTATGCAAGCTTCCTAAAAATGCTTGTGATTGCACGCCAGGGAGGGCCGAACGTGCGAGATTTCATACAGTAGTAGTAGTGATTTTTAAGATGAAAGGAAGAGAAAAGTGCAGTGCCGTAACTGTCTCTCAAGGGAGGGCACCTCAACAGCACTGCACGGGGTAAGGGGAGTGGGGAGAAAAAGATTAGAGAGAGAATGAAAGAGAGCGAAAAAAAAACCAAGAAGGTTAAAGTTTGCATGGGGACGCTTGGAGCGAAGTCATTGTGGTGCAAGGGCAACAGGGTGCATCGAGTTTTATCCTATAGTAGCTACCGACACCGCTTTGGCTATGAGAAAACGCGAAAGTGTGCGACGAAAATTATTTAAGAACCTCAGCTAGTCATTATGGCAAATTATACAATAATATATGATAAGATGTTTTCTTTTTCAGTTATTATTGTTTGCCATCAGTGCAGCAGACTACAGGTACTTTTTGCCTTCTACTTTTTATACTAGTTTAAGAAATTCGCATTGTTGGTTTGACGCATCGTGGCAACTTTTTGTTTTTTGGGCTACCGATTGAAGCTCTTGCCGAATTTGGCGACCTTTCTGGCTACATTCCGGAATTTTCGGCTACTTTTCCTCCCAAAGACGTGGCAACCCCAGCAAAACAGCAGTTGCAAATGGGGAAGCAATTCCTGGCCATACACCTCGCAGTTGCGTGACATGGCGTCTTCATAGCGAGTGTTACGTTTCGCCTACGACGCGCGGTTTAGCCGGCGCGACTGCAACAAAGCGGCAGACATTTTGGCCCGTTCGGCGTCGCCGCTACGCTCCCCGCCAAGCGCGTCCAGGCATGTTCCGATGCCACGTGTCTTCATGTGCGTGTGTGAGTGTATGTGCCATTGTGCCCGACCGGCGGCGATACGACAGCAGGGGTCACCTTCTCCTCCCAGCCATTGTGCCCGACCGGAGGCGATACGACAGTAGGAGTCACCTTCTCCTCCCAGCCATTGTGCCCGACCGGAGGCGATACGACAGTAGGAGTCACCTTCTCCTCCCAGCCCTTGTGCCCGACCGGCGGCGATACGACAGTAGGAGTTACCTTCTCCTCTTTGTGCCCGACCGGCGGCGCCACGACAGTATGCGTCACCTTATCCCATTGTACAATCACGTGCTCGTCTATTGAGGGGTTCCTTCTTGCCCTCAACTGCGAGAGTATAAAAACAGCTGCCCCCGGACGAAAAAGGAGGGCTCCGATTTCTTCTGTTGAGTAAAGTGCACTCCCGTCTCTCTACTTCGGTCAACCTGACCGCCAACTCTTTGCGATGTTAAAATAAACAAGTTGTTTTGTTGTTACCAGTCGACTCATGCTTTGCCGGGACCTTCGGATGCTTCCAGTTGTACCCCAGGCCGCCAGGCCAACGCTACCCTTGGGGCTTGCGACCCAGGTGCAACCACGGGCGTCAGCGCCGAGTTCCCAACAGGTCGTACCATCGGTGCGACCACAACAGCTGTCTGCCAGCGGTGAGATCGCGACAACGGAGGCCAGCAGCGAAGATATGCAGTTGACTGTATGCTGAGCAGCTCAACGACGATCCGGGAGCAGTGCAACGAGCCCTGTGTGATGACTGGTTGCCTGCAGCGGAACGACTGCGCTGAACTCTTGGCTGCGAGGTTTGGTGAGTGCGGGACTTTCTTCTTCTGAGCTTTGCCAGGCTTTTGTTAGTGTCAGAAACAGAGCTGGTAATTGTGGTTGTCGTTGCTGCCGGGTTAGATTGCGGCAAGACAATAATAGGCAGTAGAGAAAGCAGCATTCAGAGCAGCCATGGATTTGAAGTCGTTGCGCAAACCGAAATTGTTGGAGCTTGCAAGCGAGTTGGGTCTGGGTGTCTCGGACAAACTCAGAAAACCAGAACTGCTAAAGGCTATTCTTGAGTTAGAGGCTGAGGATGACGAGCTGTCGGAATGCCTTGAGACTATTGAGGAGAGGTCAAAAAGACAGGAGCGCGAACTTAAAGAGCAAAAAGAGAAACAGGAGCGCGAACTTAAAGAGCAGAAAGAAAAAGAAGAGCGCGACCACGCTTTGGAAATGAAGCGTCTCGAGGTAGAGATGGAACGCGCTCGTAATGGAAGTCAGGCACACGGTGCAGGAGAACGCGTATTGTTCAAACTGACAGACCTGATGCGGCCGTTTAAGCTTGGAGAGGACATTGGTTTGTTCCTGGTTAACTTTGAGCGAACGTGCGAGAAGCAGGGGTTCTCTCGGGAAACGTGGCCACAGCGCTTGCTCACTTTGTTACCCGGCGAGGCGGCCGACGTAGTCGCTCGCTTGGATAGAGAGGAGGCAGAGGATTTCGACAAAGTGAAATCGAGTCTGCTAAAAAAGTACAGGCTGTCTGCGGAGGCGTTCCGTCGGAAGTTTCGGGAAAATGAGAAAAGCAAAAGTGAGTCATATACAGAGTTTGCGTACAGGCTTATGTCAAACATGCAGGAGTGGCTCAAAGAAGAGAAAGCGTTTGGTGACCACGATAAAGTTCTGCAGTGTTTCGGGCTAGAACAGTTTTATAGTCGGTTACCTGAGAACGTGCGGTACTGGGTCTTGGATAGGCCAGACGTTTGTACGGTGGCTAAAGCCGCTGAGCTAGCCGAGGAGTTTGTGACGCGTCGGGCTCGCGGAGCTAAGGACGGTCAAAAGGGTGAATTTGGATCGAAGTTTGAGAGGCCGAAGTTCACACCCATGAGAGCAAAGGGGAACACACGTAGTGCGGATGCGAGTGGAAGCAGTGCGACCGAACCTAAGGAGACGGCGGCAGCCGAAGCCGAACGCAGAAAGCGGTTCGAGATGAGGCAAGCGCGCGTTTGTTATACGTGCCAGAAGCCGGGTCACTTTTCGGCGCAGTGTCCGGAAACAACACCAAAAGTTGTGTTTTTTTCATTATGCAGCACTGACGAGAACATGAAGCTTCTCGAGCCTTACATGCGAGACCTCCTCGTGAACGGGAAAGAGTGCCGTGTGCTTCGCGATTCCGCAGCTACGATGGATGTAGTTCACCCGTCTTACGTAGAACCCCATATGTTCACGGGCGAGTGCACATGGATCAAGCAAGCCGTGGAAGCTCATAGCGTGTGTCTGCCGGTAGCAAAAGTGCTTATTGAAGGACCTTTCGGAGCGCTTGAGACGGAGGCGGCAGTGTCATCTATGCTGCCCCCCCAGTAACCGTACCTATTTTCAAACAGGTCCGATCACCTCCTGCGCGAGAAGGGGCTTTTGTTTGGTGAGGCTAGCGTTCAGGCCTTAACCAGGTCGAAGGTTCGGGAGCTCGCTGCAAAGGCGGTAGTTGCGGGGCCGACGTTATCGAACAATGAGAAAGGGTCAGAGGCGCAGCAAGCTGATATTCAGAGCACGCCCGAACTGAAGAAAATTGAGTCTGTAGCGTTGAAGGCGCCAGATACTGGAGAGGAAAATCCCGATGCGGGAAAGTTAGAAGAGCTATCTGCAGATTTGCTCATCGCGCCCACGTCAGACGGACTTGATAGGTTGCTAAAAGTCAGCCGGTCGGCTTTGATAGCCGAGCAAAAGAAGGATGGCAGCCTAGAAAACGTGCGCTGCAATGTCAAGGAAGGTATCGCCCGGAAAAATGCGCGTTTTGTGGAAAGTGGTGGAGTCCTGTACCGGAAGTATCTAGACCGCAGAGGAGTGGAGTTCGATCAGCTGATCGTGCCTCAATGCTATCGTCAGGATCTGTTGCGCTTGTCACACGGGGGTTCGTGGTCCGGACACCTTGGAGTTAAGAAAACTAAGGACCGTCTCTTGCAAGAGTACTATTGGCCAGGGTGTTTTCGGGACGCAGACCATTTCGTGAGGACATGTGACACTTGTCAGCGGGTGGGCAAACCAGGGGACAAATCAAGGGCGCCGTTGAAATTGGTACCTATCATTACGGAGCCTTTTAGACGGCTCGTTATTGATACAGTGGGACCTCTGCCGGTAACAGCCACGGGGTACAGACACATTTTGACTGTGATCTGCCCAGCGACAAAGTTCCCCGAAGCAGTGCCGCTTAAAGAACTCAGCTCAGTTGAGATAGTCAATGCACTACTGTCCATATTTGCGCGAGTTGGTTTTCCTGCGGAAATCCAATCAGATCAGGGCTCAGTGATTACTAGCGCTTTGACGACAACTTTTCTCGAAAGGTGTGGGGTAAAGCTGCTACACAGCTCAGTGTACCACCCACAGTCGAATTCCGTTGAGAAGCTCCACTCCGTCATGAAGCGCGTGTTGAGAGCATTGTGTTTTGAACATCGAACTGACTGGGAGCTGTGTCTGCCTGGGGTGATGTTTGCATTAAGGACCGCGCCGCATGCAGCTACATGGTTTTCGCCAGCTGAGCTGGTGTACGGTCGCTCGCTTCGGTCTCCGCTTCGCATGCTTCGAGAATCGTGGGAAGGCAGGGGCGACGACCCAGTCGTGGCGGAGTACGTGCTTAAGCTCCTCGAACGCTTAAGAAGGGCACAGGAGTTGTCAGGTGAAGCAATGGCAAAGGCCCAGCAGTGGGCCAAGGTTTATTATGATCGGACAGCCAGGGCCCGTCGTTTTGAGGTGGGCGATGAGGTCATGATATTGCGCACATCGCTAAACAACAAACTAGACGTGCAGTGGGAGGGCCCAGCACGAATTGTTCAGAAACTATCGGACGTTAACTACGTGGTAAGTCTGCCAGGAAAGCGGAAAGCACAGCAAGTTTACCACTGTAATCTGCTCAAACCTTATAGACAAAGGGAAGCAGTGGTGTGCATGATGGTAAACGTTCCTGAAGAGCTTCCGGTCGAGCTTCCGGGACTAGGCTCAGTGACTAACAGGGAAGACACCGGTCAAGTCATTAGTAACTTAGTCAGTGGAGCATCGCTGTCGCCTGAGCAGAAAACCGAACTACACCAGCTCTTACAAGAGTTTCAAGGTCTGTTCTCTGAGAGGCCTGGTAGGACTTCTGTCCTTACTCATGACATAGAACTTACCTCCCCACAGCCAGTACGATCCAAGGCGTACCGGGTGTCACCCCGCCAGAGCGATATTATGGAGGCTGAGGTAAAGAAAATGCTACAGCTCGGTGTTATTGAGGCAGGTGAGAGTGATTATACCTCCCCTTTGATTTTAGTTGAGGTACCGGGCAAGGAACCTCGTCCTTGCGTCGACTACCGCAGGCTTAATTCCATCACTAAGGATCAAATTTATCCGATCCCTAACATCGAGGAGCGCCTTGAGAAAGTTAATAGCGCTCAGTTTATTTCCACCCTAGATCTTGTCAGGGGTTATTGGCAGGTTCCACTTACAGAAGAGGCTAGTAGGTATGCGGCGTTCATTTCACCAATGGGAACATTCCGTCCTAAAGTGTTGAGTTTTGGTTTGAAGAACGCGCCATACTGTTTTTCAAGCCTCATGGATAAAGTGTTGCGTGGACAGGAAGAATTCGCTTTACCGTATCTAGACGACGTAGCGATATTCTCCGCATCCTGGTCTGAGCATATGGCACACTTGCGGGCAGTGCTAACCCGCCTGCGCGAAGCGGGCTTGACAGTCAAGGCTCCTAAGTGCCAGTTAGCACAGGCCGAGGTTGTCTACCTCGGTCACGTGATTGGTCAGGGTCGTCGCCGCCCCTCTGAAATAAAAGTGGCCGCTGTGCGAGACTTCCCGCAACCGCGCACGAAGACCGATATTCGGTCGTTCTTAGGTGTCGCCGGCTACTATCAGAGGTACATCCCCAGGTACTCTGATATCGCGGCTCCCCTGACGGATGCTCTAAGAAAGGCAGAGCCTCAAACAGTCGTCTGGGACGAGACAAAGGAAAGAGCTTTTAGCGCCCTAAAGAGTGCCCTAACAAGCCAGCCTGTGCTACGATCGCCAGACTATACAAAAGGGTTCGTTGTTCAGTGCGATGCTAGTGAGCGAGGCATGGGCGTTGTACTGTGCCAACGGGAAAATGGAGAAGTAGAACACCCCGTCCTGTATGCTAGTCGTAAGCTGACCAGTCGTGAGCAGGCGTATAGCGCCACCGAGAAAGAGTGTGCATGTCTCGTGTGGGCCGTTCAGAAATTGTCATGCTATCTAGCCGGCTCGAGGTTTATCATTGAGACGGATCACTGCCCTCTCCAATGGCTGCAGACCATCTCTCCCAAAAATGGCCGCCTCCTGCGCTGGAGCCTCGCTTTGCAACAATATTCCTTTGAGGTGCGTTACAAAAAGGGGAGTCTCAACGGTAACGCCGATGGCTTAAGTCGAAGCCCCTAACGTAGGAATCAGCCTCAAAATTGTTTGTTACTGATGTTTTTCTTCCTGAGGCAGGATTTTTTAACATATTGCTTTTATTTAGTGTTTCAAAGTGATGATATGCTTTCTAGTGCAATTTTCCAATTTGTGGACGCGTTCTGAGTGATGCTAGACTACTGCAAGGAACTAGGCAGTGGTATAAAAGGGGAAAGAGCCTGGCAGGGCTTAGTGAGGGTTGTGCCGTGCTTGCTGACTGAGCGGTTGAGTTTCAGCGTAGTTCTAACGCTTGCCGGGAACGAGAACAAGAATGTGAACTCTCCCGAAGTCACTTTGCAGTGTCCTGTGCGAACCTGAAAGAGAACGAGGCCTTCTCTGTGCGCTGCGCTCAAGAAACGTCGAGGGACGCCCGACTTCGGTTATGAGCATCATCGAGCGACATCGCTCCGGACAGCGGATGCAGTCCCCTGTCCATCGGGATCTCCTTCCCCCGGCGGGGTGGTCTGTTACGTTTCGCCTACGACGCGCGGTTTAGCCGGCGCGACTGCAACAAAGCGGCAGACATTTTGGCCCGTTCGGCGTCGCCGCTACGCTCCCCGCCAAGCGCGTCCAGGCATGTTCCGATGCCACGTGTCTTCATGTGCGTGTGTGAGTGTATGTGCCATTGTGCCCGACCGGCGGCGATACGACAGCAGGGGTCACCTTCTCCTCCCAGCCATTGTGCCCGACCGGAGGCGATACGACAGTAGGAGTCACCTTCTCCTCCCAGCCATTGTGCCCGACCGGAGGCGATACGACAGTAGGAGTCACCTTCTCCTCCCAGCCATTGTGCCCGACCGGCGGCGATACGACAGTAGGAGTTACCTTCTCCTCTTTGTGCCCGACCGGCAGCGCTACGACAGTGTGCGTCACCATTAGGCCATTGTACATTCACGTGCTCGTCTATTGAGGGGTTCCTTCTTGCCCTCAACTGCGAGAGTATAAAAACAGCTGCCCCCGGACGAAAAAGGAGGGCTCCGATTTCTTCTGTTGAGTAAAGTGCTCTCCCGTCTCTCTACTTCGGTCAACCTGACCGCCAACTCTTTGCGATGTTAAAATAAACAAGTTGTTTTGTTGTTACCAGTCGACTCATGCTTTGCCGGGACCTTCGGATGCTTCCAGTTGTACCCCAGGCCGCCAGGCCAACGCTACCCTTGGGGCTTGCGACCCAGGTGCAACCACGGGCATCAGCGCCGAGTTCCCAACAGGTCGTACCATCGGTGCGACCACAACACGAGCCACATATCGATACACCGCGAGCCATCAATATCATATATCCGCCCCCTCCCTTTGAACGGGACACGAAACGCCTGACATCGGAAGGAACAAGACACAAAACACGGATGTTTACCAGCGGTGGCGAAATTACTCTTTACTGCCACAGAAGTGAGAAATACTCACCTTCAACTTCTGCTTCTTCCTCTGCGGAAGCTGCAACTTCTGGCACTCGTCTTCGCGGATGGGTTCTCCGTCCAGGGGGCAGACGCTTCCGCCATCTTTGTCGACAGAGCCTGCCCGGCACTGGTCGCACAGGGTGTGTGAACAGGGCAGCAGGATCGTCGTGCTTGGAATCACCTGGCAGACGCAGCAGGCGTAATGATTCAACGTCAACTCGTCAACGAAGCGCGTCGGGCGCCAATTCACACCGCTCACCGAGTCGCACACTCGGTGGAGAGCCAGACAACCGCGGTCGGGCATGGTGGCGATAGAGACAGACGGCCTCGGCGGCCTCACCCAGGCAGACGTTTCACGTGACAGCACATAACATCGTCAGATGGCGCGGAGGCGGGCGCCGGAGGCATAAAAAACACTTCACTACCCCCTCCCCCCCACCAGCCCACGTTTCATGTGCGCCCTTCACAATCTCTCTTACCGTGGCGCGCGGTGTCGATAACAGATTCGGAACGGAAACTTCACTCGCCTGCAGACCTCAGCAGTGGGCCTTCGCCGAGTATCGCACATTCTCTTTACCATGCATTCGAACCTTAGCATCGCCTCATCGTGCAGCAACTTCAGTTTGCGAGATATATGTGACTTTGCTCTCATGCACAAGCACTTACTCGTTTATTGTTATAGGCAGCAGCGCCATGTAGGTATTTTTTCAGGTATGTCAGAAAGTATAGCGCACAATCTGTGCCATTGCCCTGCTATCAACGGTAAAAAAAAAAAATTGTCCCTGCTCTCACCTTAAACCCGCCAACGATAGAATGTTTTCGAAAGGTCCCGCGAATCAAACCGAAGTGATCAATCATGCAAAACCCGACTAAAAGTTCACAATTCTTGATTGGGAAAGAGAAATGGATACAGAGAACGAAGGGGCTGAGCCCCGTGCACCGCAAAAAGGAAGAATAGTGTGGAGCAATTGGCAAAAGCACTAACATAGGTGTAGCGCATGCGAAAAAAAAAAAAACGTTGAGTTGAGGGGGTATTGGAAAGTAAACATTGCGCTCTTTATATCGCCTTTCCTATTAGGT
Source organism: Dermacentor variabilis (assembly GCF_050947875.1). Lineage (NCBI taxonomy): Eukaryota > Metazoa > Arthropoda > Arachnida > Ixodida > Ixodidae > Dermacentor > Dermacentor variabilis. The sequence continues at coordinate 114,270,076 of NC_134576.1, forward strand.
ACGTGTAAGAAATTTGCTTGGGCATAGATTCATTGAAAGCTTTCATAATAATTCCATTGTGCTTGTCAAGTTTCGGGAAGTTATCGGCACATCGTTCTTGTAGTATACTCAACATTTAGCCTGCTTCCCATCCTGATAATTGATCTTCGCTTACGGACTTGGTTCGACTTATTAAATTATCATATTATTTTTCATGGCACTTAAGGATTACGCATAGGCCAACCCAAGAAACAGGAAACTAACTCTTCATGAGAAAGGGGATTATAGCAAAATTACCAGATAATTAGAATATTTCTGTCCATTCTACTTAGCAGATATTGCTCATCATTTTGCCGAGACCAATTTGACAATCTTTCGAAATAAAGAAAAAAGGCATTTAGAAATAAGATAAATCACTTTATCGAAAGGTAAAGTGCCAGCATAAAACTCACCAAGCGGTTTGCGTCACTTCCATTTAACTCTGCGCTAAAGCGTATAATCAACAAAAAGAAAACGTTATACCACCCTGCATAACAAACTAACCTTCCAAGGCGGAGAAGATGTTAATGAAGAGAACGGAGAAGAGTTTCGGCCAGAAGAGCGTGTCTCTAGCCTGCTACTCCTTACCGAGGTAGGGGGAAATGGGAGAGAAAGAGAACGATTAGAGGTGGGTGACAGGTGACGATGCAATAGTACAACGAGCTTTTATTCATACATAATCTAGTGCCCGGATGTGCGCTATAGACGCACTACGCTGAGACATAATCATGACCATACAAAACATTGTCGCTCAAACACCTCTCTCACAGCGTTCACAGCACACTAGTCCTTGAAACGGGAGTGTAAGCCCACCTCACATAGAAAGCTGGAGTGGTTCTATGGCGCGTCAGACATGATCAATTCATTTCCACGTGCTCAGAATCTTCTCATTCGAAAAAGGGCGTGAGTCTAATGGTCAACAATCAAATTAGGTGTCCTTCACTCAGCCGCATATTGAGAGAGCACATGCGAATCATATGTGCTATTGTCTCCGGAGTTTCACGGACTCTACAATCAGTGTCCCGTCCCTGTCCACACTTATCAAGGTATCTGCGAGTGTGCGCCGCACCAAGCCATGATCAACAGAGTAGGGTTTCCTGATACTGCAGCAGCCGAAGTGGAAGCTGGAATCACAAACCAGCGTCAAGCGTATCAAGGCGCTCTTGCGGGTGATCGGGGTCATCCATGAACGTCCTATTGTCACGCCATAGAAGTTTTGAGGAATGGTGTTGTAAGGCGTTGATGTCATACCAGGAAACATTAATATTTATAATCCTCCTGTCAATGCGTGCCATTTCTGCTTTTGCTTCAGCTTGCTTATTTCCATCTATTACACAATGTCTATGAATCCAATGGAGCATAACGGTATGCCCGAATTAAGACGCCTCCGGAAGCAGAGCCATGTTGTCGTAAACCAGAACGCCATACGTTGTCCCATGCTTCATATTACTTGTCAGAGTGCCGGCTTTGGTCACAAATTAGTGGGCATTTCGCAAGTCATCGTTGTAGTATGCAGCGGACTGCTTCTCGAATGCCAGTGAACATAGCTGTTGTAAACGGTGTCATATGTGCAATCTTGAAATGTTGTGTGATGCCCACTCCAGTTTCCATTAAAGGTTCCGTGGAAGAGGGCTCTGTTACAGAGCCCTGTGCAAGGAAATGTCTAGTATGTCCTCACACGAAAGCAATGCAGGATAGCGCGAAATGCTCCAGCCCCGCGGCCGGTGTTTTCCACTTTATTATTCCCCGGATCCTAGGGCTCTCCATCCGCTTTGTGATTGTCCAGCTTGTTAAGTTTCGGTATTTGGTGCGGTAAAAAATAGAGTAACCACGTAATTTACACGATCAGACGTGCTTTTGTTTAAATCTTTATTACACATGAAGAAAATATCGTCTTCGGGGTTATAAATATTTCTCAGGAGAATCATGCAAAAACCTGAAGTCGGCTGCCCTGTCAGGTTATTGCTCAACCTCGCCTATGGACTACATTTCTCCCTCTTAGTGCTTTCCCACAAGAAAGGAGCGCAAAGACTTTCTATATGATTGCACTGAAAACTTCATGCGACCATAGTTCGATCATTCAAACGAAAGAAGATGCTGTCAACACTCAAGATGTCGCAGTAAGCTCGTGTGGGAAGTTTGATACGTCACAATGAGTTTTTTTTTGTTTTTGTCTGCGCCCTTTGTGACATCAACCTTCCTCCTATAAATTTAAGAGCATTTGTTTTGCTATTACAGAATCGCAGCCCAATGGACGTGAAGCAGATGTTCTCTATCAGTGTCCATTTATTTCCCACATTTGTGGTATATTGTGCTGACATAGAAACAGGTTTCGAGGTTGCCAGTATGGAAGTATAAAAGCCGCTTACCGTCACCACGGGCTGCTGTTATTTTAACGTCATCTTGATCTCGATCTTCTTTCTTGTGCCAAGAAGTTAGTGCAAAGTTTTTTTTTACTGAAGCGTGCATAGGCTTTTATTTCACTGTACATACACGGTTGAAAAGACACCACGTACCGAAAAGTGTGAACAGAAAACAAACTATTACTGCAAAATGATGTGAAGGTGCACAAACGATCCATTAACAGGCGGAACACCGCACTGCGACACACTAACAACTGCACGCGTGTCCAGCGTCCAGTTTTGCGCAGCCGGTCGCTAGCCTCGCTTCACAGAGAATGCAGCCAACCTCTATGCATGCTCAGCAACTGGCTCACTACAATGCTTTATTCGCCAACGTGTTTAGCATAAATTTACAGTTACAACGCTGAACTTGAAAATATCTGGACAGCTCTTTAAAAGGCTCGCGTTATCGAAGCTTCATTTTTGGCCCAAGTCTATTTGTAAAACCGCGCCGTGATTCTTGACTGTGCTGGTAAGTAAAAAGTGCCGGAAAATTTTTTTGAAATTGCTAAAAATTTCAATAGTTTCTTGCCGTGATTTGAGTCAAGGTGCTCATGCATGCTGCACAAAACTCTCGGTGTTATAAACAAACCCATCAGAGGCGGTAACCTAACGATAGCAGCCAAACGATAGGCTTTCTTTTTTGTGTGTGCGAATGAAGCACTAGAATTGGTCGCAACTAAGGTTTACTAATAGCTTAACTCTGTTCAGGGCCCGAAACACCTTTTCATAAAAAGGTCAAGCTTAAACTTCAAATATCCCTCTCTTATGAAGCCGCCCGCGTCGAGCTTATCTTGTGTTACACCGAACATCACAGAAAAATGTGGAATACAGTTATAGTGGTAATCGTGCGGCGTTGCACTATTAATGGAAAGGTTATCGTGTGGATTGCTGTTTAGTGCTATCAGCGAGAAATTGTCCCAGGAAATGTGAGAAGACTCCGACATACAGATGTACCGCACTTCCACATATAAAAGTGGCAAAAACAGCCTGCACGCGGAAATGAATACCTTGAAACAGATATCCCTTACTCGGCCAGTTCATACACCCGGCAATAAGGCGGCATTAGAGTTCAATAGTTTATCAGCGTTTTCCACAGTTATATAGTAGACAGTGGATGTACCTATGCTTTGCCATGAGACATGATAGGGCACCACCTCTACCGACAGGTCGCGTGGATGATCCCAAACAAATAGTCGATCTGCCTGTGGCTGCTTTTCTTGGCGAAATAATTCTAGAGTGCTCATAAATGCGGGAGCGAAGACTTCCAACTTTAGCAGAATTAGCTTCTATTCCCAAGTGCCACGGAATCTTCCATTCCCCTGAAGCGGCTACAACAGCGGCCTCTTCATTCTCCGGAGATACGCATTTCCGCGGCAAAGAATCAACTGCTCTTTCCAGAGACCGATGTTGCTGCGTGAGCGTCGCAAAAAGATTCGCCTCAACTTTGTTCACTTCTGCCTTCAATGTAGTTTCAGAGTCTCTAAGGACACCAGTGCTTTTCTCTAAGTAGGCGGTTTCGCCAGCCGTTGATTCGTCGGCGAGTTTGTGAATTTCAGTCTCAACTTTCGGCACGTGATCAATCCCTGGTTCCCAGAGAAATGCCTTTAGTTTATTCAGACCGGCATTCCGTTGACGCGTGAACATAGGGGTGATTTGGGCCTCTATTCCTTACAACTTGCATGTCAAGCTGTTTTCACAACTTGCATGTCAAGCTGTTTTCTAAGTCCCTGACCACGCGGCTGATATCCGGATTTCGCGCTGCATCCGAGATTCTGGATAGTTCCAAGAGCCCGTTAACTTTTCCCTGAAGAGCAGACAGCTGGTCGTGACACAATCCTCTCAAGGACGTGATTTCCTCCAGCGTGGCACTCACACCACGAATGGTCAATGAACTTTTCTGCAGGTTCGGCTGTGCGCCACTTGCAGAGGGATCACTTCGAGCGCACCCTGCCACGTAATGTGCCCCGAGGTCTCGGTGCAGTATCCTTCGTTCGCACCGCGGACACTTGAGGGCGTGGAGGGCACATTCTGTCTCGTAGTGTTGCAAGACAGCTTCGATTGTATCTATGAAGTCGCAGCCATCAGCCCTATTCCAGCAGTGTGCCTGGAAATTAAACGGAAACAAAGAAGAGAAGGCTCAGTGTTAGCACTGGTGCAATCGGGGTGTATATATTCGAAAAGAAACAGAACCGATCAATAAGTAAACTTTGTAATAGGCTCAAATTCAGGCACGTCAAGGGCTCTCGTAGCCCGGTATAGAAAAATAACTGCTCAGATTGCAAACGTCCCGCGATTTCAAATATACATTTATGCAAAGACGTAGCTAAAGACGGGATAAATGATGCGGATTTAGAGACGTCTCAACGGAAGCACTGGCGACCATATACTTCTTCGGCTTTAGCAACAATTTCGTATCATGGAATACTTTTGCTGTTATCGCAGTCCTTACTTGTTGCCATAGTAACGTGACGAGCAGTTCTATACCACGCAGTGAAACGCTATCCTTTTGAAGCGTGTTGCGGAACTATGACTTCGGTGGTCCCTGAAAATTGTTTTATGAAAGTGCCTTGATAGCTTATACGCTGGTGGAAATATTGACGGAAATGCATGCCATAGTGCTCCTTTTAAATTCGTATTTGCGTCCCATGACCATAGCGCCGTGAAGACCACAAAAAGCTGTTGAGTGTCTGCAAAAAGAGCTGCCCTACTCGGACGCGGAAGCCTGAATGCGCAATTAAACACAGATGCTTACGTGCCTTGCAGGATGGGGGTTGTGTACAAAATTCCACTCTCGTTTGGAAGGTACTACATTGGCCAGATGTTTGAAAGCGCGTCTCCAAGAGCACAGTAATAAAGTGGGCAATATTTCCACAGATGGTCATCTGGCGGCCCATTGTAAAAAGTGTGTTGCTCAACAACCTTGCCATCCATTGCTAGATAAGACGATCATGTTGTATCGGCACCGCAATGACCTGACAAGGGAAATCAAGGAAGCATCCGAGACTGCACGGGCGGGTGATCTATGCATCAGCAGGCCGCTTGTGGCACTATCATCAACAGAGCTTTAATTCATCGAATGACGGCATGTGGCGTTTTTTCTCAAGCTTTTGTCCATCATGCCATTAGCAGAATAAGTTGCGTAAGCATAGCGCGCAAAGGATGATCCACAAAGACAAGCGCTAACTTTCAACACAGCGTTTACTTCGGAACAGGAGCATATATGCTCCTGTTCCGCAGTAAACGCTGTGTTGAAAGTTAGCGCTTGTCCTGTCTAGTCTTTGGGGATCATCCTTTGCGCGCTATGCTTCCAGTGTAACAAACGTAATCACTTCCGTAGGTCACTTCTGACTACGTGTTTACGGCAAAAACATACTTCGTGCTTACTCTGATCATACAAAATAATATTTAAAGCATTGTTTCATTGTTAACTTCCAACCGCCTTTATATCTACCGCCGCGGCACGCCCCACAAGACACCCTGAAACGTTTTCTAAACAGTACTATTTGAGCTTTGTACCTTCTCCTAACTACGATTCTCGTTCCATCATGCAGAACGAGGACTTAACCTCTCACCTTCAGATTTATCGCTCTCCTGGCAGGGAAGTCAATCCACGAGCACTCGTCCTCTTCGAATGTCTTCATATCCAAGGGGCACACGCAGCGGCCATCTTTATCTCTCGCCACGCTACAGGCATCGCACAGAAAGTGCGAGCACGGCAACAGCACCGTCCTCTCGGGTACCGTGCGGCAGAGGCCACAGATGCGCGAATGTGGCACGTCTTCGGCAAACCACGTTGGTCTCCAGTTCACGCCGGTGACGGCATGCCCGCTCAACACGTGTACCACACTTGTTCCCTGGCCGTGCATGGTCGCAGCTCGACTACGTTCTTTCGCACTGGTTTAACGGGGCGGCTGCTTTCTGGGGTTCTTATCCGGCTTGAGTTTTCGCAAGTCAGCTGAAATACAGCTATGACGACGTAGATTTCATATCTACTTGACCTTTCTCGCGTAACTATCACCAAGGCTGTTTTATCTATTCTCGTTATTCGTGTTCCAGCACTTTGGTCAGATATCACGGCGTTGGCCTCACCTGCCTCTTCGAAAACGGTGCGCAAAAAATGAAGCATACATTCGTAAGCGCACGTTGTCTACAAACTTCGAGATCGAGCAACGGCGGTAATTCAAGCGTAGAGAACGGAATTTTCCATCCCGTATAAGCACAAGCGCTGAAAGCACGAAAATATGATGAATATAACGAAGTGCAGGCTACGGTGACAACGATGGAATGAAGACCGAATCACTTCGATGATGCAAGCACAACGAAACTGGCGTGAGGACAATGAAATGACTATTCTAAAGTGATTACACTGGTGTAAAGACGGCAGCGTGGCAAGTAGGGCATGAGGACACCGAATTGCGGCGAGTGTATGACGACAAGAGGATGATGAAGCTGGAACGACGTGGACGGTGGCCCGGTGACGGCATGACGAAAACGATATGACAGCGAATGCTTGACGGAGGCTTTTCGGTGGTGACGAGATGACGTTACTGCCTCGACAACGACGGCGTGTTCACGATTGAATGACGACAGCAGTATTACGCTGAACTGGCGGATAAGGAATGACGACGATGGAACCACAAGGATATAGTGCCTAGAATATAACAAGGACAACGTGATGACGACGGCAGGACGGTGACGGTATGACAACGAATGCATGATGACGACGCAATGACAACAATGGCATGAAAATAGTACGAGGACAATGAGGTCACGAGGTGTGCATTGCAACGATGGCGAGACTACGACGGCAAATGATAGTCGTATGATGAAGCTCAAGGGGTGGCGATAAAACGAGCCCGACGGCATCCCGACGATTGTATGGCGACAATGGCAGCCACCACGGCAAGGCGTCGATGGCATGCGGTATATTAACAATAGAATGACGACAGCATGATTACGCTAGCATTAATAAAAAGAAACGACGTCGATGGAGCGACGAAAGCAATATGTTGATGACGGCATAACGCCTGTGGTATGACGATCGTGAAGTTACGAACGCGGTAAAACGACATCCTGACGACTACGACACGAAGGCAACGGTATGACGACTTTATGGCGACGACGGTTGTTGAGAGTGGGATAACAATGTTCGAATCGAACGACGACGACGACATCACGGCGACAGCGCAGCAACGAATGTCTGATGACTGTACGACGACAATGACGTGAAGACGACGGCGTGACTAGTGTCGGATGACAAAGCCGGAATGAAGGTGGTGCAACGACCACGGCGGCAACACGTCTAAGAACGCGTACCCACTGGCCCAAGCCAGGAAAAAACTTGGGCCACTGGATCATCGAAAAAGGATAGATAGATAGATAGATAGATAGATAGATAGATAGATAGATAGATAGATAGATAGATAGATAGATAGATAGATAGATAGATAGATAGATAGATAGATAGATAGATAGATAGATAGATAGATAGATAGATAGATAGATAGATAGATAGATAGATAGATAGATAGATAGATAGATAGATAGATAGATAGATAGATAGATAGATAGATAGATAGATAGATAGATAGATAGATAGGCTCAAGGCGCAGGAAGTAGGCAAGGAATGCTAATCTAATAAATATCCTGCGGATTCAACGCGCTATGGCAAATGATTCTTGCGAAGCTTTCAATAGCGATGGTAATAAAGGCTGCACCTGCTTAGCGACTATGTACATGTACGGATCGCGCCTCTCAGTTGGACTCATTCTCACTGGGAAATGTCTCGCTCTGCACAAACTTGTTGCTCTCGATCACGTACATGCCGCGCATGACAGCGAAGTAATGATGACGATCGCGCGTGATTACACTGAAATTCCTACTAAATATAGCGACGATATAACGAGCACGACCATCGCCTCCGTGAGGCGTTACGACGACCGAATGAAGGCTACTCTGTGACTACGCAATGCGAATAAATGCAGGACGACGTTGGACTGCGAACGACGGACGGATGGATGATTGTATGACGATGACGGCTCGAAGATGGAGGCGGGATGATGACGATATGACACCGCTGTAACAGCAACAGTGAATGCAGGGGTAAGACGACGATCAACTGAAAACTAAGGGATGGTCAAACGGGGGCTCGAAGCCGATGAGATGAGAACGATGGAGCTATGACGACGGTGTGTTGTCTTTGGAGCACACGTCCGCACTACGCGCATCACCTGTCATCAGGTGCCGCCCCGATTCGCATTATATCGGGCTTTTTGTGGACACTATGTCTAGTACCGGCCAATCGGGCAAAACATTAGACAGTTTTAAGATAGCGTTTGCAACCGAACGTAAACGCATTATGTACGTAAACAAGTAGCGTCGTCCTCAATGCGCATGCTCGGAACGTTATTGGGCTTCTCCGGTTTACGTGCGCTATATATATATATATATATATATATATATATATATATATATATATATATATATATATATATATATATATATATGATAACGTGCGTTATTTCGCGAGTTTAAAGTTCGCAGTGCTTACAAACGCTAAGAAATAGTGTTGTCGAACATGGCGGCACCCATGGCTTTCGCTTCAGCGAGAATTCTCGTTATGGCTACCCTCTCACTCGTGTTGACCGCCAGTAACTATCGTAATGAGCTTTCGCGTTCTCTAAACTCACCTGAAATGCTAGTTATGAGCGCATAGCGCGTTCATTTTCTGAGATCGTTCGGCGATTCTGGCGCCCGTAGGCCTGACGAGACGCGTCCACATAGAAACAGCAGGATGGTTGCTGATGGATTTTCTTGGCTTGGATACGTGTGGCAGGAGGCACCAGATGGCGTCCTATTTTATAACGTCTTCTTTACGTTTGCGTTTCCGTACGGTAAACTAAAAGACTGGAAGGACGCGCACCGAAACTTCCCGCAAAGGTGCTTACGTTTAACGTACGTAAGGCGACAAACGCTGTTCAAAAACTGTCTATTAGCAAGCCGCCACCAGTGATGACGATGGTAGTACGATTATGATGTGACGACTACAATACTTCCAGTTTGACCAACGCACTCGGCAAGAGCCACGCAGCAGCAGCCAGCGTCGGTAAACCCGAAGAGGCAAAGAATGCATTCCTTTAACACAGCGTTGCAAAAGATGCAGACAGAGACGCAGAAAAAAAAATGCTCAAATATGTATTCCTTATTAGCGTCTTAATTACCGTCCTGTGATGCTCGCTCCTGAATGAAATTTTAGCTCGTGTCTTGATGAGCAAGTCAAGGCCAGCGAGTGGTTCACGAAGAGGCTGCGCGAATACAACACAGAACCCGGGTGTGTTCAGATAAGCGCAGATTTAGAGGGGTCCCGAATATTTTTAGTTTTCAGCGAAATGTCATTGTGACGAGGGAAAATGTTTCTGTAAAAGGGAATCAATATTTGTTTTGCGAAGCGTAGCAACAATTTCTTGAAAAAATATTCTTCATTCACTAAACGCGAAAAAGAGCGTTTTAACGGCTTGTAGATTTTAGGAATTCCTAAGGCTATCTCTAAAATTAAGCCCTTGTACCCCGCCAAATTTTTTTTCGCTTAATTGAGACCACTAGTACTATTGGCCCATGGGAGTTTAAATTTATGTGACCTAGGCTATATTTTTGAAAAATTGCGAAACTTCGGTGTTTCAATAACTGCCTGAGACTGATCCGGAAACCAATGGCTTTGTTGGCTACGTTAGCTAAGGCAACGAAGCTGAAAAATATTTCAGATTACAGGGTTGCAATGCTTTGTAACCGCTACAGAGTCCTTTCGATGGACACGGGCTCAAAATATAAAGAATAATGTGCAAGTTACGTTTCGAGAATATGGAAATGCTGACTCGTTCTGTGAGTGGAGGCTGGGGAAGACAGCAAGCTTGTGAAAATGAATTATGCATGGCGACAGCTCCTTGTTCTCGCCCCGGCAACTCCTCGTGATGTCATTCATTTCTGCAAAATAATGCCTGGTTTATATAACTGTCTAGTAGTAAAGACTGAAAACGAAAGAAAGTAGCATCCAGCCGTTTTCTTGCACGAAACTACGAAGGTGACCCACACAGGTTTCTCAGAAAGAAAACTACGCAGTTGAAGACAAATTTGTCGGAGTTCGGAATTCGAACCTGGCACCAGTGCTTATTCCTGGCGGTCGCTCTAGCATCTGAGCTAATCAAGAGGCTAGCAAATCGCAGAGCGAGGGCGAATAAATGAACAATTCTAAGCACTGGAGCACTGAATATTGCAAATCATTCCTGCGGAAGTCCGCAAGGTGGAGTAGAATTTTTGAAAGTGAAAAATCGACGCCTACCTGTTCTTTAGCACGAAGCTACAAAAGCGACCCATAGGGGCTTTTCAGAAAGAAAGCTTTCCAGTTGAACAAAAAATTCGTCCCGGTCCGGGATGTTTCTTTAAGATTCTGCAACTTTTTGTGTTGATGTCAAGCACTGTACCAGTTTCTTGCCACTGCACTGTAACATTCAATGTAACAATACATTTTCTTTGCCAGAATGATAAAGTGCCGACCCAGCGGAAGAACTGCTGCCCACGAGCACGAAACGTTTATTGAAGAACGCTGAGCCTTTCGCACTCTTTCACGTCGCGGCAAAACGCCGTTCCAGTTTCACGAGAAAATCTACTCGAATTTCACCCTCCGCGTTCGTCTTGCCCGCCAGGGTGGACGCGTCCAGCAGACACCGCAAGCGCAAGTCCGGAGCGTAGGCCGACACGGGCAGGAACTCGCGACTCGGCTCCTTCGCTTTTTCAACGATCCACTCCCTCAAGTGCGGTGAACTCAAATCTTCGGCGCGCAAGGGCCGCACGACTGGCAGTTTCCACCTCGCAGGCATCGTAGACATCGCGTAGACGGCGACGAAGCCCGCGTTCCTCTGCACCACGCACCGGACGCACACGCCGGTATCTTCGCCGCCGGCGAAAATCCGGTGCCAGACTATCTTCAGCCCCTTGCTCTTCTCCGCCACCAACCACGGCTTATACTGCACACTGAACACAAAGAGTTCTTCAGAAGTCTCACTGCTCTGGACGTCATGGTGTCCACCAGAAATGCCCGCCATTTGGAGGAGTCTAGACCGGGTAGCCAGTAGACTCTCTGCTGGCCGGCTGGTGACCGCCCCCTGAGAACACGAGCGCTGCGTCGACGACGCGCCACTCTGGAGGTCCTCCGTCCGCACTTTTCGTTCCATCTTCCGGAATCCCTGAGTCACGACGACCTTCATTTCGTTCAGCGCTGACACGAGATCCCGGAGATCCGCGGTTCCCCGCAACGACGTCAGATCGTGCACAGAGGCCCCGGCCGGTCGTCTCATTGCGCCCCGGCTGGTGCTCGGGTCCGTGTGAATCGCTTCCTCTTGAAGTTGCCTGGAGCTGAGTTTCTCCAGGGTCTCGGCGAGGTCGTTGACTCGGCCCTGAATGGACGTCAGCATGTCGTGGCAAGAGCAGTCGGCGACCACTTCACGCACTCCGGCGTCTTTAGCATTGGGTTGGGCTATGTCGAGTGAGGAGATGCTCCCGGCTACACCCGATTGTAGTGAAGCAATGCCGTTGCATCCAGCTGCATAGTGCCTCGGCAGGTCCTTACGCAGCACTGTGTCCCGGCAGCCAGGACACGTGGTGGCATGGAAGGAACAGTGCTTCTCGAAATGCTCCAGCAGCTCCCCGGCTGGGCCTACGAAGTCGCACCCGTTGTGGGCGTTCCAGCAGCTTACCTTTACAGGTGAAAAAAAAGAGAGGGATGGTAAGGGCTCCATTCTTCCGAAGGTAGTAAATTCTATAACACTCGCAAGGCTCAACTTTTGTTTCCGTGTCCCACTCAGGAGGAGGTTCATATGTCCGCACGACCATCTCTTTATCTCGCTCTTTATCATGTTTGTAGAGAACCACGCTTTCTAACTCGTTGCAGTGGTCGAACAGGACCCATACAAAAGTTCCCCGACAATAATGTCTAAGCCGACTAGTGCACTGTCGCTAAACTATCATCCTGTGGGCTCTGTAGAAGAACATCTTCAGCTGATTATTCACTGCCTGAATAAATTCTTGCAAAGACTCTGCTTAATGAGTGGTTTGAGGTTGTGTGTTCAACTATATGGTTGGGCAGCATTGCTGATCACAGAGCAAGCAGACGTAGTGGTTGTTATATAAAAGATTACGCAATGCAAGTGAGCTGGACAGGGCGTGTAATGCGTGGATGCAGTAACCGACAGTTTTTTGAATAGCAGAGACCAGCTTTATCGTGTCCGGCACACGGTATATAACAAGGCGTTTGAACTAGTACTGGTTTACCGGACCCTGGCAGCGGGATCTCGTGACGCTTAGTTTAACCAGCATGCCTCACAGTCACTTTCGTGTTTCATGATTGTAGTTGCCGAAAAAAACTTGCCGTGCTTGAACGCGGTTACTCTAAGTTTCTCGAGCAGTAGCACGGTTTTGCGTGCCTTGGGAAAAGACAGAGACACTGCTCGGCACCGTTAGTAACTATCGCATCTACAATTGCACCACAAAACCCACAGACGCTGCTCGGCGCGGCAGCAGCAGCGAACGAATCGACCATAATGTTGCGTCTAGCTTCAATGCGGAGTGCCAGCACTCCGTGAACTTCGTAAATATTGATGATTTGTAGGAGTAATAGGAAATCGCTGAGAGAAGCCTTCCCCCGGCCAGTGAACAATAATTTGATGATGACGATGATGATGATAGTGATGATGATGATTATGAAGCGAATAAATATGCTTCTGATGAGGAGGATGATAATGATGATAATGAGGAAGAGGCTGACCTCACCTGCAGCTTTTCCATGTGCTTCTGGTCAAACGTTATCCAAGAGACGTCCGACTCGGCCTCGAACGAGATCTTGTCCAGTGGACAGGCGTGGCGATCTCCACTGGCGCAACCGTCCAGGCAGGAGTCGCACAGGAAGTGCGTACAAGGCAGCACGGCTATGCTTTGCGGCACGACTCCGCAAAGCCGGCAGACCCTGGTGGTTTGCAGGTGCTGCTTGAAGTTGACGGGCCGCCAGTCGAGGCCGCTCGCGAATCCGCACATGCGGTACGTGGTGTCCGGCATGATTGCAAGCCTGCGTCATGTCATCCAAGTGTTCATTCATGGCATCGAAAACTGTAAAATAAATTATGGGGTTTTACGTGCCAAAACCACTTCCTGATTATGAGGCACGCCGTAGTGGAGGACACCGGAAATTTCGACCACATGGTGTTCTATAAAAGTGCACCTAAATCTAAGTACACGGGTGTTTTTTTTTCATTTCGCCCCCGTCGAAATGCGGCCGCCGTGGCTGGGATTCGATCCCGCGACCTCATTCGAAAACTGTAGGAGGAAGGTATACGGGAAAGCTTCTAACTCGCTGTGAACAGCTGCTTCTTTCTGTCATTTGTGGTGCCTAATATGGGTGATACTCATATTGTTGTTGATGCTGTGGCCTCATGACATAGGTGATACACTTGACGGTGATTGGCCTGCAGACAGAATGTGTCATGCTGCAGTACTCTTTACTACGCGTATTTAATGACCGGTCGTTCCTTTATTTTTGCCATTGTCAGAGTGCACTGGATATGATCAACTTCCCTGTTGTCTCACAAGCTTCTGAGTTGGCCTGACATACAGTTGTCAATGACATTACGATGAACGTATGACATAAACAAGCTTTTCATTGCTAGGCACCGCGGTACCTTCCTATTTTAGTTGGATTTGAAGCTGGATAAATTCGTTTCTTCATTCACAACGAAAAGGCCACTTTTCTCGAGCATGTCTATTCGATTAAGTTTGAGAACTTCGCTATTGGAACAACCTTTGTTTAATGATGTCATCAGCGGCTAATGAGTGACTGATAAGATTAGGAAATTTGCAGAAGCATAATTGTTTCGGCTCACTCGGCACACATGGGTGACCAATGTTGGTGCATTTTTCGCCAAGACTAGCGCATGGCTTGCTTTCTATAAGTGTTAAAAATGAAAAAAATACGCTTTTAATGCCTATAGGAATTATTTAGGGGGTTCCTCGTGGAATATCTTAGCGCCTGCTGATACGCTCAAGAGGAATATGTAGCTGATTATAGTAAATTTTAAATACTACTTTAGAGCAATACATGGAATGTGCCAAAACTCGACTAACAATTGGCCAGGCTTGGTTTTTCTCATACGAGACTTGACGATTACTTGTATACTCCCACAACACTCAACAGCGCGTGTTCCGGGCATAAATAGAAAAATTGCTGATTGGTGCAGTGAGAGCTGCACTTGTGAATTAAAAAAAATTAATGTTATTTATCTCTGAATTGTGGAAATTCTTCATCGATAATTTTAAGCCCGTTCTAGCTCGCACATTTAAGACACTGCGTCGATGGAATGCCAACGAGAAATGAAAGGAAATAAAGTGAAATAAGGCAATCATGTATGAATTATGCCTATACTTGAAAAGAGGGAGGTTAGGACCAAAGACTGTAATGAACGGACATTTCTCCGAGAAGTCTTGGTTATGCTGTGGACTATAAACTAAAATGATGAAAATTATGAGCACAATTGGGATAGGCCTTACTAAGTGAATCAAGTATCGCAGTTATGAGCCTGGCTCCGGCTTTTTAAAGGCGATAGCGGCTGCACCTTCGAAGCGGCAGGCTTATGGCTCGCGTTGGCTAATCGGTCGGCCGATTGTGCTGAAAAACACAAAGAGCCGGTATATTATCGGCGAAGCTTATCTTTCTGTTCTTTTTTATTGAATCTGCGAGTATCACTCAGCACTACTCTTTGCTCATCTGAGCAGTCGAACAGAACGTGAGACTGATAAGCACGTATTCATCGAATGCCGCCTCTTTGGACCGGAGTTATCGGAACAGCTTTATATCCGAGTGGTTCCGCCGGGCGGCTGTGCTTTGCGCCTGCGTCTCCGTGTATGACGCGGTGCCTTTGTTCAACGCCTGCACCCACGCGGTGTGTATATGTGGCCTTAGTGAACCGCTGCCCACGAAGAGGTCACTGGTTCGATTTGCGACCGCATCTCTGGCGGGGACGAAGTGCAGTACGCTTGGCGTACTGAGATTTAGGTGCAGGTCAAAGCCACAGACGCCTGAATGTGGGGGTGAGGGAACACCAGTGCAGAATGAAAACACTTAGAAGACGACGTTGCAGTACTGCACCAGGAGTCGGACGCCACAATATGTCCGGATTGAGGATGCCGGAATGCAAAGAAAAAAGACAGGAAAGAAAAAAAAACGAGTTTAATTTCGTGTATTGTTGAAATGTCTTGATATTGCTCTGAACGGTTTCCCTTACGAAGGAAACTGCGATATAGCACGTGTTTTAGTTTTTAGAATATGGAGAAGTTTAAATATCGCCTGTCACAGATGGCGTGATTCTGGTCCTTGAGCTGGATCCCGCAATGACGCGGACATTTTTTGCACGACAAATCGAAATACGGAAGCAATTATTTCAAACAAATTCTCATTATATTTAATTAAATTCATTGCGACACATATTGCTATTTAAGAATTTTAGCCGGTGAATTCTATAGGCGCGTCGTGCCTACTTGGAACTTGTTTCCAAGGTGCCACTTTTTTCGAGATATCCATCCTCAAAACGTGTGACCAAATACAAGGGCGGTCCAGCTACTTTCGCCAGTGAGTGCATAACAAGCTGCTTTGTTAAACAAGTCAAAGCAACAACCATGCATTCTTGCCACTGCATCGGAAAACTAATGGAGAGAATGGTTCCAGCACAATTAGAATGGTACCCCCAACATTACGAGGTATATCCAGACGCAGTGACAGGTTTCAGGCGTGGCCGTTCTTCCATAGACAACGTTATCAACTTGCTGACGTACATCGAGCACCAGAAATTCTGCAAAAGATTATCTGATACCCTGTTTCTGGATTTTCAGGGAGCATATGATAACGCAACACAGGAAGCGATCTTCAGCATGTTAGAGGCATATGATAACGTAACACTGGAAGCGATCTACAGCATGTTAGAGGCAGTAGGACTTGGCGACAAGATCTACTTCTGGATTTAGTAGCTACCTGCAAAGGAGATCATTTTCCATACTTACAGAAGATGGCCTAACCTCCCTGTATTACAGTAACCGTGGGGTCACTCAGGGTCGAGCACTGAGCCCAACGCTCTTCAATTTAACACTCATTTTACTCGCCGACATCCTTCCATGCACCGTGCGGCTCTCCCTCTATGCCAATGACATCTGTATTTGGACATCGGGTGTGGCGCGTCCTCAGCTCTGCGCGCGGCTTGAGAAGGCAGGTACTTTAACATCATCGTAGCTTGAAGAACAAGGACTTCAAATACCATGTGAAAAGTGTGCAGTGGCATTTACCAGGAAACCAATGTGTCCATAAGTGATATCCGTCTACGAGCAGCTGGTCTCGCACAGCACAAGTCACAGATGTTTGGGAGTGGTTATATTCACAGAAATCTCTACTGACGCCTCATGTGAATTATGTGAGAAAACGACTTACGGGAATTTGCCATACGCTTAGGTTACTCGCTGGAAAGACCTGGGGTGTGTCATTACTATCTATGCTGCAACTGTACAGGGTCCTCTTTATTGGATTCCTGCGGTATAGCCTACCGGTCATCCCCTACACCTGCAGAACTAGCCTGAATACATTCCAAGGCATCCAAGCCCAATCCCTTAGTATATGCCTTGGTCTACGGCGGAGCACGTCAACGGTAGAAGTTATTGCAAGCGCTCAAGATTATAGTATAGGAACACACATTACCATTGAAAAAAATGTGTGTGCGCACTACAATTCGCCCCACCCACTACCTCGCAAGTCTCCTAGTAGAAAGGTCCCACACGAAATTCAGTGCAACTGTATTCGCGCACCGCGCCTCTCTTACTTCAGGGTACGCACCTGCTGCAAAACCTTCGATTCCTCCATGGTGTGTGAGCCGTACTCAAGTAAACCTCACAATTCCAGGACTTCAGAAAAAGATAGACTTGCCGTTACCTGCACTCAAGCCACTTACTTTGCTACTCTTTGCACGAGAAATACAGCGACTGCGTAGACATCTATACTGATGGCTCAACCACATAACCAGTTTCGCCTGGCGCTGTACCTATACAAACAAGGAGAATAACCCAACGGTTCCAGACTTCCCGTATCTCTACGTCTACGGCTGCAGAGCTCACGGCTCTCCGCGGTGCGCTTCGTGCGATCAACACAGAGAGTCCTCAAAAATGGGCAGTTTTCTGCGATTCAAGGCTGGCCTTACAATGTATACAGTCATTTCTCCGACATGGAACTCACGATCAATTGACGTGCGAAATCGCGGAACTCATCCATCATATGAGAAAAAAAAGGTCATTATATCACTTTTCAATGTATATCAGGCCATTTCGGTGTCATGCAACCACTCATGGAACGTAATGTCATGTAACGTAACCCCTCATGCATTGTCAGGCCAACCGTCATGTACTGTCCTGTTCAGGGACCTCTGAGGTATAATAAATGAAAAAAATAAATAAATAGGAAATGGTGACGCAGATAAGGCAGCTCAGCTGTCAAACCAAGAAAACCGCGGCGTCCCCATTCTTCTCTCAAGGACAGACGCTGCGAGACGGTTCATTGTTCTACGACGCACACTCTCGTTAGCTGAGTTGAGCACCGCACATACGAGGTGCACCAGACTGCACAGACTCAACCCTTCGCTACAACTCAGACCTCCGGCTGGACTGCACCGACATCAAATGTCTCTTCTGTGTCGGTTGTCGTTCAGATTTGCCTTCACGAAAACTTATTCAGCACTCATTGGAATGGCTGACAGTCCTGCATGTGATGTCTAAGGCTGCGAGGAGAGCATTGACCACCTATTCTGCCATGATCCTCAGTCTGAAGCACAAAGACAATCTACGACCAACGCATTCAGGAAAGTAGATGATCGTCTTCTGAGTGAACAGACAATGCTAGAGCGCCGTCCCCACCGATCATTGACTCAGAAGGCACTAAAGGCACTTCTGGCCTTCCTGAGAATGTCTGGCTTGTACGAGCGCCTTTGACTCTGTAGTGCTGTTCGTGGACTTTTCGCTACCCTATCTTTCTCTTTCCGTCGTTTCTTTCTATTCCCCTACTCCCTTCCTCCAGCGCAGGGTAGCTAACCGGACTCGAGTGGTTAACATCCCTGCCTCCCTCTTATCTCTATCTCCTCTTACCGCAAGTTTGATGGCACATATCTTAAAGCCATGTCTTCCTCGGAATTCTTTCCAAATGGCTATGCCTTGCATACTTTCATAATTGCATAATTCGTAAAAATTCAATAAGCGCCATAATATACTTAGTTAAAAAAACAAACGAGTATTTTTTTATTATAGTCGGTTATGCATATATATATCGATATCTCGTGCGTGTCCACCGCTTCGAATAATCCACCTGAAGGACAACAACTGTGTTATCTGCCACTGGCGACATTTAGGACCGGCACCGCAAGTGGGCCAAAAAGAACGTTCAAAGACGATTAAACCTCAATCTGTGGTCGCCGAAAGGCAGTCTGGCTGTGCGAGTTTGTGGTAAGAATGGGGTGTGTCAACTATATAATTTGCTTTGAGAGGTCTGCGAAGTCTCATATGACAGCGTTTGCATCTTCGACCTGAGGCGCACCGTCTCAACAAGGTTACCACGAAGCTACCACGAAGCTACCACGAAGAAAAGAGAAGGCTACAGTGTGGTGGTAGTCGGCGGCGGTACCGCCGGTACCCATACTACTGGTACTACTGATACCGGGAACAACGTTACCGCATCATATTATCACCGGTACCGGTACCACCCATGTTAGTCTTCTTCGGGATTGGTTCACATAGATTCCACTATGTTTGGGACCACCCAATGAAAGAGGCTAGAAACATATCCGACGCGAAAAAAGTATGGACAAAGGCTGTTTCACATGCTCCGACTGGAACGAAAAAAAAAACATTGGTATGGTCACATGCGTCGCAGTGCAATTTTCAAAGGGCTCGTTGCACATGACCGCAATTTCAACAATGCGGCTAGTGCGACGCCCAGGGTTTCTTGCTGTCGAGTTCTGTGGTACTCTCTGCACGATTCCTTTATTCTAATAAAAAGTACCTGTGCGTTATGACATTATTCACCTGTCTTTAAAAAGGGGCACATGGTATCCGTGTTATGTAATTTAAAAACACTTTGAAGTTTAAACTTTTTTTGATATGCACAACGTGATTCCTGAAGTTCTGTGCGAGGAGGCATGGTACATCTTCATAGCTATTCGTAGCTGGTCGTTCAGGGCTGTGTGTCGTATTATGTTTAAGTTTATTTATTTAACCACATGGTACATTAGGAACGCGCATTTGTGGCTGTGTATGACGGGAAAAACGCATAAAGGCAACTTGACTAGCCCCATCGCCCCTAAAGCAAAACAAAAACAACCACAGGCAACCCAAGACAGCGGTACATAAACATACACATGGGGTATTTCGCAACAATTAATGAATAAAACATTTACAAAGCACAAAAACTCGATGTTCTATCATTATTGAAATAAACACATCATATTAAACGACGCGGTTTTTCATAAAGCATGTAAGTATTAGCTATGTTGGGAAGACACCAAGATCCTACTGGGTCCAGACTGCAGGGAACACCATACGCAGAAACAGACGCAATCTGTTCCTGCTCCCAAACGTAGGAGAAACCAGTCCCGTCCCAGTCGAACAGCCTCAACAAAGCAGCCTGTCAACGGACACGACCGACAACGCGGACATCGTGGCTGAGCAATCGTCCGACACCCAAAAGACCCTTCCGCCGAACGAAACTTTCGAGACCGGAGCAAAGAACGACGGGATATCGGCGCGTAATACGAGCGCCGAAATGACTCGACATGATTTTTATAGTGCTTTCCTTTCTTGGTAGGCACACAATGCTTGTAAAACGGGGAAGATGTGGCGTCGTCCCGATACGCACTGTGTGTGCCTGTGCCACAGACACGCGCTGAGATAAGCGCAATGATTTCCATTTCCTTTGACCAGTTCTGACACAAGTCATGTGACCATTCTGGCTGTATATATTCCATGACGGTATATTAAAAAGGGATCATTCTTGGTCGTGAGATGACGAGCGTCTGTCTGTATGTCTGACAGTTCCCTCAAGGTCCTTCTGCAACTCCTCGTTGTCCTTACAGCACTGCGCACTCTCAGACTTCGCCTAAGTCAACTCCTGACGAAATACCTGAACGTGTGCCTTAAAGCGTTCAAAGCACTCATTCATGAAGCCCGTACATTCACCAATGCTGGCGAGTTTGGCTCGTATTTACGGGCTCGAAGAAGCGGCCTTGCCAACTTCAGCTGTTACCTCAGATGAATAAGTATCAAGTTTTTCCTCCGAGTCAGCCAACAGTTTCACTATGGCTTTGATGTGTTCGGTAGCTTTTCGGCAAGAGCTTTCACAACGCCGCCCAAGTCAGCCGAGATATTATTCTCCTTGGCTTCAGTTCTACAAACGATACCACAAAGGTGCCTTTTCCTGAGCTCAGAAACAAAGAAGGAATCGCACAACTCACAAAACAAAGAAACTGTCACAGTTTACCTGCATAGAAAACTCAAGGAAGCAACAGCGACGACATTACTGGTGCATACGCATAAGCTTTAGGTAAAAAGCTTACAACCAACCTGCAAAGCCTCCAGAGAGTAGTTCAGCGTGCGTCCTCTCGCCGTCGCTGCCGCTGCGTGAGAGAAGCGGGCTGCAGAAAAAAACGCCGCACCCAAGACAACCTTGATAAGCGGCGTGAAACCTGCCGCAGGCTCGGGTAGATGGCGGTTCCGTCTGCGCCACTGTAACGACCCTGGCTCGGCGAGTGCGATACGCTGGCCTCAGCCTCTAGAGAGTGCTGATATTTCAGCGTGCCTCATGTCGCCGTCGCTTCCGCTGGCTGAGTAAAAGATGCACTTTCCATGTCTGCGTAGTTCGGCCAGCGCTATTACATTTTAGCACGTGATCCATAAACAAGCCTATATATCTATACCATCATCGCCTATGCAGTATTCGGAATTAGGCTGCTTCGAAGTCGTCGCGTCAGCGAAGCGAGGTCCTCGCGCTACCCGTGCTTAGCGCCTGCTTGAGAAAAAGATATCTGTGCAAATTTTTCGTAAGTGCACATAAGCGCTGCCGTCTCCTAGCGATATTCTCTCATCAAACGCAGTAGCAAGCACCAACTCGAATGTTCACGCCAGCCCCTGAAGGAAGCCGCAAATGACCTGTGTGCGTTTACTGAGCGTGTGGTGGAAATATTGTTCTCAAACTCAATCTTAATGCTACCTTGCTTCGTTCGTCCCGGCGCGTGTGCTGTGTGTGAATATTTCGAGAGGCGTAAAATCCGACGCCTCAATTTTTTTTTAGCAGCTACCGTGACTTGTGTGAGTAGCATAGTAAACATTTAACATGCACGGGCGTTGTCTACTTTCGCGTCCTCAGTCTCGTGCTGTTTGTATCCTGTGGATCACTATCAAGAAGCTTGAATCAATACGCTGCATTGCGTACTGTGGCGACGTAGCCCCACGGCAAACATTAATGCGTTATTAGGAGGACATTTGTTTGTCTAGTAACAAAATATAACGCTAGAATTTTGTATTCGTAGTGGGAAGCGTGAAGTAGGAAACTTTCGCAACTATTCACCAATCTCGTTGGCATGCGTTTGATTCTGCCTGCTTCAGCGCAATATGTTCAGATGGGGTTGAAACCTCCAGATTACCAAAAAGCTTTGCAAAAAGAGCAAATGTTGCTCCAGTGTAAATAAAAGCAAGCATCCCAATCTATTGAGCGAGTCAGGTGCCTAAACTGTATTACAATAATGTTACAACATGCCAATAGGAGCCGTTACAAACTAAATTATTCCACAAGAATAAGAAAGCACAAGGAAAGCGTGAAGGTACAATTTAATCTCGTATTCTTGAACTAATTGTATTAGCAAAATCTTACGCTTGCTTGGATTGCTTGCATTAACACAATGCTCGAAACAGGGAGGCCGATTCCTTTTCTTGCTGTTGAAGAGCTGCTTGAATGTCAGTTGCATATTACATATAGTTCTGAGGGGAAGAGCTAAACAGTGAAATTACACCTAAGCTTTTGTATGAGATTTCTTCGTGAACAACGATTTACCTCTGCAAGTTGCAGAATCCGAACGTTGTGAAATTTTGAGGAAACCCAATTCAAGCTTTAAAATATAGACAATACAGGCGTGCCAAAGTACCACTACAAATTGAACATGCTAGCCTACAGTGGTTGAATGGCCTGCTGCGGATTGCTCCAGCGTTCGTAGCTGATACCTCACGAGCACTACTTGGTTTCACGTTCCTATTTTCCATGGACCCGGCAAGCGGCCTGATCATCCTTGGTCTCACTGCGGTGTCGGACTATGTTTTTTTTTGTGAAAGATGGTGGCCATCTGGGCCGAAGTGCGATCCCGTCTGCACATGTATTCAGCATTCATGAGCATCGTGTTAGGCGTAGGGGTTTGTATCAGGTTCTGGTTGTACTTGCGGTGGTGTATTTTTTCTCACTATATTGCACCGATGTCATTTATTCAACTTTGTATTGCAATGTTCAGAATGTGACCACCCGTTAAAGCTAAAATAGACAGCAATATTGAGAAAAAGCATGATGCAAATTCCGTGCACATGTTGAAATCCACATGAGCCGAAGGTTTCATGCAAAGATCAATTCTATAAAACTAACTGCAATCTGTACAATTGTCCTTATTTTCATTCAATGCAACAATACCCACAAGCACTGTTTGCTTATGTACCACGCCTTGCAAAAGTTTCGTATCAGGTAATTTATAAACGGGTCAGTGAAGTCATTCAAGAGCTACAAAGCTTCGGACTGATTCGCGAGGCTGAGCTCATGTGAGCGCGGCTGTGTAGAATATTTGGTGTGTCCGCACACACGTGCTAATTAATTAATTACCGTATGGACTAAATCAATAAGCAGCTGCATCTCATACGTAAGATTATTCTTTAATTATGATGGCAGTAATTGAAAGCATATGGTTATGCGAGTTTATGCAGTAATACATGTTATTGCAAAATCACCGGAAGGGCACCGTGTTCACAATCATCGAGCAGTTAGGCAGGCTCACGTTCTTTCTAAGCCTCAGCATGGCCACAATGAGCGCAAGCTCGAAGTCATCGAGAGAGTCAAAGAGCTGGTAGAAGGGCACCGCCGCCGGGTCAGTGCCATAGCCAGCTACCTGCATAATGCGCCACGTAAATTCAATTTCAACAGTACGTAAGACCCGCATAATATTTTTGTTCTCCTTCATCCTGTGCAAAGAAGTCGCAACAAAGCCCTAATTGAGGTGCACAGAACAGTTTATTTCAATGGAACATCTGCAGACGTAGGCTGTAAAAGACACCCGAAGCCTAAGAATACACGCATGCAGAACAAAGTCAATGCAAAATGAGGCAAACATCAGTAGGGTCCAACAAGCCACATAGACGTGACACTGCTGAATGCATGTGTGGCCATGATGCCAATGAGATGACGGTTCTGTAAATGATGACGATGGTATGCAACGGCGGTAAGCACCGCTTGCGCCCCAGTCTCCTTCAACTAATGCGAAACTTACCATGGATGTTATAAAGGAGTCGATTTGTTTGCTTTACTTCTAGTGGCATGCCGCCAGTGGTGGAAGCAGCGCTGGCGGCACGCGTCGACATTCGACCACGACCAATGCCGACTTCCTGAGGTTTACGGAGCTTCCGTGCCACAGTGAGACGCCTGCAATGGCCCTCATCACGCGGCCGTTCAGAGACTCCTGGTAGCTGCGAGGGTGCTGTTCATAGCAGCAGCTTCCTTCTCCCTTGCCCACGTGTCGGATAGCCAACCAGGCGAGACCTTCGTTAACCTCCCTGACTTTCCTTCTTGTCTGTCTGTCTCTCTCTCTCTCTGCCACACTGTTGCTTCGCGCCAGCAGGTCGCCCACGAGCATTCTTAACACCACCCGAGAAGCTTGAGAGCAAAGCTCAACCTTGCTTTAGCTGTCAGTGCTTCGAAGCCCTTTTACCCGCCGTGTTAGGCTCCTGAGCACGAGGTCGCGGGATCGAATCCCGGCCATGGCGGCCGCATTCCGATGGGACGAAGTGTGAAAACACACGTGTACTTAGATTTAGGTGCACGTTAAAGAACCCCAATTGGTCGAAATTTCCGGAGTCCTCCACTACGGCTTGCCTCATAATCAGAAAGTGGTTTTGGCGCGTAAAACCCCATAATTTATTTTTTTTTCGATTCCCTTCTGGCGTAAATTGCCAATTCCTTTATCTTCCTTTTCTTTTTTAACTGACGACCGAACCTCTCGAAAGAAAGTAGGACAAAAATCACGGCGATAAACATTGTAAATATAGGAAGTTCGTACGCCTTCCTCCGACGCCCCTATGGCGAGAACAGCCATGGAAATCATGCAAGCAACAGACGGTCTCCTGGACACCATTCACTACCTTGCACCGCTCTCTAGTATTAATGAAGATGCCATGAAGCACACGAGCTGTAGGCTGTCACCATAAATTTTACCATACCACCTTCATATTCTTAGCCTATCTCTTTCGTTCCTCCGAATCCCTTCCCCCACGTGGAGCAGCAGGCTACAGTCGCATCACTAAGGCCGGCCTCTCCGCCTTTCCCTCTTTGAAGCTGCTCTCTCTTGGTAATGTCGCGTCCATTCTTAAAGCTTAATTTAAGACATAGAAGCCGGGCAAAACTCTCACGAAGAAAATGTACACACATGTTCGAAGACTAGTCTTGTGACTGAATGCAAACATGGCAGTTCAAGAGCATCAAGAAAACAAGCACACAGATAGAGGGATAAATGAGATGCGAAAGGAAGTGAGCCTAATTGGAATATAGATATCCAATTTGCAACCCTGCGCTTGGGGAACGGGTAAGGGGAGACAGAAAGATAAAGAATTAAAGCACATAGAAAGAGAGGAGGGTGAAATAAAGCAAAGAAAAAAAAACGAGTTGGTTGTCTTAGTAGCATAGCTAGCACCGCAGCCTCAACGTAAAGTTTGTTCTCTGCGTGCCGAACAACGTGCCCTTGCCCACCTAAATACGCTTAAATGCCGCAGCTTCGTCAACATGCATTGGACGAAATTATCCAACTTTCAATGGTCGGAAGAGCACGTTTTATTCAGCAGGAGTGCTTCCACCTCGATTACACGACACAGTTTAGTATGCGTGCATGCAGGCATTTGTACGCTTGACAACGTTGCGTTGAAAAAACACTGAGAGATAAAAGGTGTGCGGTTGGCTACTCTGTATACACCAAGCGATCGAAAAGAAACTGGAACGGCGACCAAGCTCAGAAACGGTGGCCAACTAACGCCGTCAAGACCATTTGACAATAGCACGAGCACCGTACGCTCGACGTAGCACAGAAATACGTGCAGTAGGAATTAACAGCTCGGAAGGTTGTTATGCTGAGCAACTGATACGCAGCGCTTAGAAACCTACAGCGAACATACAATGAAAGCGCTTTCGCTCCTCGCATTGCCAATTCCTTCTGCGTAATCGCCTCTTCCGTAGCATTCTTAAACTGTCACTGCCCGCGTGTATGTCAGTGACACGTGCGGTCATCACACGTGGGCGTCACCGTCAACGAAGAGGTGAACCAACTGGCATCGCGGATTCATAATTGATGAGAGTGGTATTCGGCCCAATGTTATCTACCAACTCGATCATGCTCATCTGCTGATCAGCCTGCACCTGCTTGGAAAGCACCCTGATAAAGGAGTTCCAGTTGCGAGATCGTTTTTTGCACGAGTTTATAGGCGCGGTTTGCCTCGCTGCCTTCGAGTTTTGTCGCTGCAGCTTCGTATAGCGTGTGCCATGGTGGCTAAACCATTGCACCGACAAGAGCTGTAACTCACTGCATTCTGTTCTTCCGGCAGCGCGGCACAAACACTCAGTCACTTACTGTTGAACTGTCCGTCCTACTCAAACCACTCAAGTGCAACAGACTGCACCTTAGAGAGAACGCCATTCACTTAGCTTGCCATGTGCGACATTCTTCGATATTTTATTTCCCACTGGTCGTGCTTCCAAACGCAATGAAGCACGTATCACTTATAATTTTTATCATATATGATGTATTCATCATTTTTGAAGGTGTCAAATCTAGCCTTATGCTTATAGCCTCACATTTTGCTGTAATATTGTGGTTATTTGTAGACCAATTAGAGGATGCTTGTGGCTAGCAAAGTGTGGGTGACACACACGCATGTGTTATTCTTGTGTCATTCTACACCATTTTCTTTAGTTCTTTCCTTGTTCTCTCACAATGGCCCTCCCTCTTATTTTAGTTTGTTCTTCGCTACTCCCCTTTCTTTTTCTACGCACCTTTAGTCTTTTAGAGCCAACTAGGCTGCCTCGATAGCAGCGCAAATGAGGCTTCGTTTCGAGGCACACCAAAACGAGGGCAAGTATTCTGCCCCCTTACCCGTCTCCCTACCCCTCGTGGCCACTGCCAGCTAGTTCTGGTTCTCCTTTCTTTGATTCCTTATTGTACGCCACCGTAAAATAATAACAACAACAATAATAATAATAATAATAATAATAATAATAATAATAATAATAATAGTAATAATAATAATAATAATAATAATAATAATAATAATAATAATAATAATAATAATAATTCAGTGCCATTCCACTCTGTGAAGGTGAATGAGCTGCGAAGCGGTGTATGTGGCCCGCTTAATAGCGAACTGTCTATTGCCGTGCTTCAAACGGCGCATGACATAAATGGAAGGCTAAGCGCGGCAATAATCGCACCTTCACAATGATGACCCTCGGAAGACGATCATACATACCCATGTAATCCTGCTAAACGCGGTACGACACCTTTTACTAACGAATCCCGTCACGTAGAACAGACACGCACCTCACCCCACTTCCGGGGGCACACACTGCTTCACCGTAGCCAAAGCAATCGTGCCTTGGTCGACGTCACGCAGTGTATAGTAATCGTTGCGAGGTCACTCGAAAACCACAAGCGGTCACACACAACACAGGCCACACCAAATTGGTTCCCCACAAACTCCCTCTGAAACCTGGCCGTTGCTCCGGTGAAACGTTCCAAGTTTGCGGGATCGGTGCCACATGGACAATTCGCATTGCTTTCCTCCTCGCCTTCCCGGCGGGCAACACGCTTACGGAACCACCACAATGGCTGAGCGGAAGGAAAGGAGACACGAAAGCGCTTGGAACGCCTACATGGAGAGGGTGGTGCGCACGTAGACATAACCGACAAGGATCAAGGTGTGGCATCTATTCTTACCAGCTTAATATCTTGTACGGGTTTTATTTGGACCTAAGATCTTAAGCTCATTTTTGTAAGTTGGCGGCGGGCTTAAAGCCCGCTTTACCTCCGCCGCGGGTCGGCACGGTACTTCACTATATTCGGGATAGGCCCACGTGGGGGGAGAAATTCTCGTTCTTCACGGTACACAATTTTCTCCAGAACCTAGCCACATACAGCTTCGATCTAAAAATAATTTATCGATATCATAGATGAGGGAAGGAAATTATGAAAGCAAGAAAAGCCGGCAGATCAAACGCCATGTGGGAATTGATGTTATGCGAAGCAGCGTGGGAGGAGCCTACCAAGGTAACGAAACGACCATGAGTGCGCCAAGATGTAGAGGGCTATTTCAGGACCTACATGACACGCATTTCACGACATTCATGTCATGACTTATTTATATTCTTCCTACACTCTTGCCATACTATGCCAATTTTGGTACATAGCAAGTTAACGAAACGACCTTGAGAGCACCAAGACGCAGGCGGCTGTTTTATGACCTACATAACAGGGATGTGATGACATGCCATGACCTATCATTTGTGTTCGTCATACACTCCTTTCATACTATGCCAATTTCGATACATACCAAGTTAACGAAACGACCAAGAGTGCACCGAGACCTAGGCGGCTAGATAGATAGATACTGTCGAAGTGGCAAACGTTCGCCAAGATATGCTTCTAATATTGAATGAACGCGAAATGACGTGAGTACCGTTATTATGCGCGCGCTGAATGCCAGCCTGGAAATAAAAACAAGCGTCCAACTTTGCAATTAAGAACAAGCGTCTTTAGGCGATCGAATCAGGGCGTTGGAAATCGTCAGTTCCCTGTGCTTGCGTTCTCTGCTTAGGATGTGTAACGCTGCAATCACATCGTATGTCAAATAAATGGGGAGCAGTGTATGGGGAGAGACTACACCTCAATTTAAAGCGTGCACGTACCTTCACCGGTGTCCTGTCCTAACCCGGCCGTCGGACGTAGCTTCTATTCTACGCAGAAGGATTCGTTTGTTCGGCAGCAGTTGACACAGACGGATAGCACTCGGTGTCGGGCCATGCTTCCTGCTATAAAGTGAATTGGCTGTTACGGCTTCCTCGAAAGGTAAGCCTCGCAGTTGAAGAAAAATTCGTCCTGGTTCCGGACTCGAAGCAGGGACCGTCGCCATTCCAGGGCAGCCCTTCATTAATTATTCACTCCACCTGGTCGGTTTCCGCAGAACTATTACGTCCAACTCTTGCCACTCCTAGTTGTTGATAGGTTCGACTTCGCCGTGCCATCTGCTAACCATCTGGTTATCTTGGATGGTAGAGCAGCGGCCCCGGAAAGGCGGTGGTCCAGGCTTCGAGTCCCGAAACAGGACGAATTTTTCTTCAACTGCGAGGTTTTCCTCTTTCTTTCTTTCTGTCTTTCTTTCTTTCTTTCTTTTGAGGAACCCGTATGGGATTCCTTTGTAGCAATAGCTACGATTTGGAGGATGTCTCATTTTCCCTTCATTAATTACTTCTCTCCACCTTGCGGGTTTCCGCAGAACAATTACGTCAATCTTCCTAATCATTACAGCATGCACAATGATGCCTCTAACTTTAGTCACGAAGTAGAGCGGAGTGGTATAAATTAACGCGGCAACTGTCGCCCACTCACAAGTGATTCGCACACAAGGATATTCGTAGGCTCCTCATTGAAACTATTCACGGCGGTATGACTCGCTTTGCGGCGTGTTCTATCAAAGCGTTCCCCGCTATCAATCTGCGCCCCAAGCGCATCAATCGTATGTAATTTAATTTGCATTGAGCCATTTATGTGTTCATACAGTGAAGTGCCATTTTGCATCATAGGCATTATTGCCACCCGTCCGTATGCATGCCAGTAACCACACCGTGTGAACAGCATACGAAACGTACGGCGGGCACGGATATTACGTCATTGCAAAATATTGGTGGAACGCATACACGGTGCAAAGTAATAGCAGACTCGGATTCTTACCACCCAAAGCAATTGAATTTTGTTCGGCATCAACAAACTTTACTAATGGGAGTCTTTAAGGCATCTTGAATTAGCAGAAGCCTATCATAACAGGCATTAAAGAATATGTCGTTTAATGAATAATTAGCTGGATGATTATTTATACGTCTTTCTTGGCCCAAAGTAACATCGAGGCTATGAGGAACGTCATATGTAGTAGGATCTCGGTAGTGATATTGACAATCTGGGGTGTCCATTAAAACGGCGCTGATTAGATATTCTTTGAGCTGAATTAGTGATTAACCTTCTAGAATACACTTAGTTATTGACAGACGAAGAAACTATGAAAGACTACTGGCGACGACGCTTTGAAGTTCGTGCACCAGCTTATGGTGACGTCATAGGTTTTGACGGTGGTCTGCTCTTGCCTATTTAACTTTTCCTGCATAAAGATAAACTGCATCCTATCCTAAAAGAGCGAAAGATTGAACATAGGAAATTTCGGGAACTTCTATTGGAGCCTCATTGTACGGATACGAAATAACACATCGGAACTCGCGCATGGTGCTGATAGAACCAGTCGCCACTTTCCACGAGTAAGTAAACATTTTGCATTACTGGCATTTGCATGCTAATCTATAAGGCATATACACCGATGCTTGTCCTTAGTGCGAGAGCTAAGACCACCCGCCAGTTACAGTTTAGTGTCTTGACTGTAGTATATACAGGGTTTCCCACGTAACGTTGAAGATATTTCTAAAAATAATCTGAATATGCCCAAGCGACGGCAAATAACGTGACGTGGCGCTGTCCTACGACGTAGCAATTGCATATTTTCAATATTTGGCTCCAGTTACGCGGGACACCCGGTATATGCATTTAAACCTCGATATAACGAATAAAGATTTGCCGTTTGCTCAACGCGCGCTGCAGATGCTCACGTACAGACGTTCGTTTGCGACGACGTCTTGGTTAAAAGTTCCCGCTCAGAAACTACTAAACGAATTTCAATGCATTCGCGGTGCATGCTGGTTATATTTATTCCACGTCAAACTATTCACCTGAAGTTCTTAATATCTCCTCCCGACAACCTGTTTACGCATTTAGTATAGCAAACGTACAACTGGGGGTATTTTAATTGGCTTTCGTGTGATCTTCCGCCTATACGGCATGGCCCAATGATCACTTTAAAAAAAAACGCACGGTTGGTGAAGTCGCCGGCAACAGCGCTTGAAAACGAAAAACAGCACTACAAAAGCCCTATGACTGCAAACTAAGCTTACATCTGCCCCCCGTTTCAAAGCTGCGTTTTTAGGAACATAAGAGCAGCTCGTGAGAACCTTTAGGATCAACTAACGAAAATGGAAATTTTCGTTTCCTTTGCCCTACCGCACCACCATTCTAGAGCGAAAATGTTCATAATCTCGCAAGTGCACCATCGAGTGATCTTACCAACCTAAAGCCGTTATATGCGCGACGAAACACAGGGAAATCAACGTGTACCCGCGGAACGCTGAAACCGCGACTGAAGCGACATAGCGTACCGCGACAATTTCATAGCGTAACAGCCGCTCGAGGCAAGTGGCTATCGAACGAAAGATATGAAGTTTGCAACACTGATCAGTTGAACCGGGCGATGCACTGCGCGCTTTCGCAATCAGGCTGACGCGAAGCTTTATTCCTGTCTGGCCCTGTGCTATTCGGTTCCCGTACACCCCGTAATGTCAACTTCGCAAGCGGGCTATTTATTGTCGAATTTCGACGTTACGTGAGCGTACCGTACTAGCAGCGTGTGCAATAGGAGGGTAGGAGCACTAGCGAAGGCCTGTTGCACGCGTTGAAGGCCAGAGCCGGCTGTCCGCCCGTGCACCCTACCCCGTGGTTCTGGGTAGGGTGCACTCTGGGTATCGATATATAGATATGTCTGTTGCTATGGCAATAGCCTTATGCACAACTAATATGAGTGCAGCTAAGCAGTTGCAAATGAATAACAACAACCTACAAGATAATCCAAGTAAGACAGGTTTTCAGAAGCTTCTAAGCATTCTATTTTCCGTGGTAAATCTCGCGCTATTCCTGTTAAACGTTTTGCTATTCCGGTTAAGTTAGCACATGCCCTATCTGCAACAATAGGAAGACAGTCGACCTTATGCCACAATTGACATCCTTGCCTGTGCGCTCTCGTGGGGCAAGACAAGTCTCACCTGTATGCTGCACTACACATATCTTGCTTGCTATTCAAACTGGGCAACATCTACGTTCCTCTTGTCAGAAAAGGTAAACGTAACTGCATTATGGCTTGTTTTTAGCGGCTGATGGCGGTCGGCATTGTAACAAAGGAGATTCACTCAGGGCCGTCCCAAGCCAACGAAACTCGTTCAGATGTCTTTAAACATGCAAAGATAGCGTTGGCGTCAAACAAAGAGTAGCGCGTGCCCGAAGCATAATTGAATTGTAAAATGTGCACTTTCAGCCACTCATCACTGTTGACAGGCGCGTTCATCCGATTTCGCCGCACTGTGCTATTATGTTCGGTCTATACTGCGATATTCTGGCTTTCTTTAGAGCGCAGCTCCTTGGCGCCCGTTCTTGCGGAGGGCGTCGGTGTAGTCCTATATAGGCGCAACCGAGGGAACGTGCCCAGCGGCGGATGAAAGCGCGAAGAAGGCCTAGAGTAGGCTGCAGTGGAACGGCGAGGCGGAAAGTGGAACCTTGAGTCGTGATGTGGAATAATAATAATATTTGGGGTTTTACGTGCCAAAACCACTTTCTGATTATGAGGCACGCCGTAGTGGAGGACTCCGGAAATTTTGACCACCTGGGGTTCTTTAACGTGCACCTAAATCTAAGCACACGGGTGTTTTCGCATTTCGCCCCCATCGAAATGCGGCCGCCGTGGCCGGGATTCGATCCCGCGACCTCGTGCTCAGCAGCCCAACACCATAGCCACTGAGCAACCACGGCGGGTGCGTGATGTGGAGGACGGCATGGCGAAAGCGTGAGAATAAAAAACGCGTAGTACGGCGATGATGAGTACGAGATGGCCCCAGAGTCTGGCGCGTCGTGTGCAAGGTCTGTCAGCGGTGGCCCAGCTGTTAATCGCACCCACACGTCACCCCCGCGCCGGCTCTCGCGATCTCCAGATCAGCGAGGCAGTCGCGCCACGCTTCGCTCCGTTTGCGCGCGAGACAGATTCTACACGCGTTGTCATTGCCGTAATCACGCATCAGTCATAGAATAATTATTGCATTCTACCGGTGCTAACATATGGGGCGGAAACTTGCAAGCTAACAAAGAAGCTCGAGAACAAGTTAAGGACCGCGCAAAGAGCATTGGAACTAAAGGCGTGTTGCGTTTCGCCTGCGACACGTGGTTTTGCCGGCGCGACTGCGGCGGGGCGGCAGACATTTTGGCCCGATCGTCGTCGCCGCAACGCTCCCCGCCAGGTGTTTCCAGGCGCGACTGCGGCGATGCGACCGCAAAGGATCACCTTCTCCTTCCAGTCATTGTGCCTGAACCAGGCGATGCGACAGCAGGGGCACCCTCTCCTTCCAGTCATTGTGCCCGAACCAGGCGATGCGAAAGCAGGGATCATCCTCTCATTCCAGTCATTGTGCCCGACCGGCAGCGCTACGACAGTGTGCGTCACCATTAGGCCATTGTACATTCACGTGCTCGTCTATTGAGGGGTTCCTTCTTGCCCTCAACTGCGAGAGTATAAAAACAGCTGCCCCCGGACGCCAAAAAGAGGGCTCCGATTTCTTCTGTTGAGTAAAGTGCTCTCCCGTCTCTCTACTTCGGTCAACCTGACCGCCAACTCTTTGCGATGTTAAAATAAACAAGTTGTTTTGTTGTTACCAGTCGACTCATGCTTTGCCGGGACCTTCGGATGCTTCCAGTTGTACCCCAGGCCGCCAGGCCAACGCTACCCTTGGGGCTTGCGACCCAGGTACAACCACGGGCGTCAGCGCCGAGTTCCCAACAACAGATCGTACCAGCGGTGCGATCCAAACATCTGGTTGGCAGCGGTGAGATCGCCTCCGACTTCAAACAACTGTCTGCCAGCGGTGAGATCGCGACAACGGAGGCCAGCAGCAAAGAGATGCAGTTGACTGTATGCTGAGCAGCTCAACGACGATCCGGGAGCAGTGCAACGAGCCCTGTGTGACGACTGGTTGCCTGCAGCGGAACGACTGCGCGGAATTCCTGCCTGCGAGGTTTGGTGAGTGCGGGACTTTCTTCTTCTGAGCTTTGCCAGGCTTTTGTTAGTGTCAGAAACAGAGCTGGTAATTGTGGTTGTCGTTGCTGCCGGGTTAGTTTGCGGCAAGACAATAGTAAGCAGTAGAGAAAGCAGCATTCAGAGCAGCCATGGATTTGAAGTCGTTGCGCAAACCGAAATTGTTGGAGCTTGCAAGAGAGTTGGGTCTGGATGTCTCGGACAAACTCAGAAAACCAGAACTGATAAAGGCTATTCTTGAGTTAGAGGCTGAGGATGACGAGCTGTCGGAATGCCTTGAGACCATTGAAGAGAGGGAGACTGCAAAAAGACAGGAGCGCGAACTTAAAGAGCAAAAAGAAAAAGAAGAGCGCGAACTTAAAGAACAAAAAGAAAAACAAGAGCGTGACCGTCAACACGCTTTGGAAATGAAGCGTCTTGAGGTAGAGATGGAACGCGCTCGTAATGGAAGTCAGGCACACGGTGCAGGAGAACGCGTATTGTTCAAAATGACTGACCTGATGCGGCCGTTTAAGCTTGGAGAGGACATTGGTTTCTTCCTGGTTAACTTTGAGCGAACGTGCGAGAAGCAGGGGTTCTCTCGGGAAACGTGGCCACAGCGCTTGCTCACTTTGTTACCCGGCGAGGCGGCCGACGTAGTCGCTCGCTTGGATAGAGAGGAGGCAGAGGACTTCGACACAGTGAAATCGAGTCTTCTAAAAAAGTACCGGCTGTCTGCGGAGGCGTTCCGTCGGAAGTTTCGGGAAAATGAGAAAGGCAAAAGTGAGTCATATACAGAGTTTGCGTATAGGCTTATGTCAAACATGCAGGAGTGGCTCAAAGAAGAGAAAGCGTTCGGTGACCACGATAAAGTTCTGCAGTGTTTCGGGCTAGAACAGTTTTATAGTCGGTTACCGGAGAACGTGCGATACTGGGTCTTGGATAGGCCAGACGTTTGTACGGTGGCTAAAGCCGCTGAGCTAGCTGAGGAGTTTGTGACGCGTCGGGCTCGCGGAGCTAAGGACGGTCAAAAGGGTGAATTTGGCTCGAAGTTTGAGAGGCCGAAGTTCACACCCATGAGAGCAAAGGGGAACACGCGTAGTGCGGATGCGAGTGGAAGCAGTGCGACCGAACCTAAGGAGACGGCGGCAGCCGAAGCCGAACGCAGAAAGCGGTTCGAGATGAGGCAAGCGTGCGTTTGTTATACGTGCCAGAAGCCGGGTCACTTTTCGGCGCAGTGTCCGGAAACAACACCAAAAGTTGTGTTTTTTTCAATAGGCAGCACTGACGAGAACATGAAGCTTCTCGAGCCTTACATGCGAGACCTCCTCGTGAACGGGAAAGAGTGCCGAGTGCTTCGCGATTCCGCAGCTACGATGGATGTAGTTCACCCGTCTTACGTAGAACCCCATATGTTCACGGGCGAGTGCGCATGGATCAAGCAAGCCGTGGAAGCTCATAGCGTGTGTCTGCCGGTAGCAAAAGTGCTTATTGAAGGACCTTTCGGAGCGCTTGAGACGGAGGCGGCAGTGTCATCTATGCTGCCACCCCAGTACCCGTACCTATTTTCAAACAGGTCCGATCACCTCCTGCGCGAGAAGGGGCTTTTGTTTGGTGAAGCTAGTGTTCAGGCCTTAACCAGATCGAAGGTTCGGGAGCTCGCTGCAAAGGCGGTAGTTGCGGGGCCGACGTTATCAAACAACGAAAAAGGGTCAGAGGCGCAGCAAGCTGATATTCAGAGCACGCCCGAACTGAATAAACTTGAGTCTGTAACGTTAAAGGCGCCAGATACTGGAGAGGAAATGCCCGACACGGGAAAGTTAGAAGAGCTATCTACTGATTTGCTCATCGCGCCTACGTCAGACGGACTTGATAGGTTGCTAAAAGTCAGCCGGTCGGCTTTGATAGCCGAGCAAAAAAAGGATGGCAGCCTGGAAAACGTGCGCTGCAATGTCAAAGAAGGTATCGCCAGGAAAACTGCGCGTTTTGTGGAATGAGGTGGAGTCCTGTACCGGAAGTATCTAGACCGCAGAGGAGTGGAGTTCGATCAGCTGATCGTGCCTCAATGCTATCGTCAAGATCTGTTGCGCTTGTCACACGGGGGTTCGTGGTCCGGACACCTAGGAGTTAAGAAAACTAAGGACCGTCTCTTGCAAGAGTACTATTGGCCAGGGTGTTTTCGGGACGCAGACCATTTCGTGAGGACATGTGACACTTGTCAGCGGGTGGGCAAACCAGGGGACAAATCAAGGGCGCCGTTGAAATTGGTACCTATCATAACGGAGCCTTTTAGACGGCTCGTTATTGATACAGTGGGACCTCTGCCGGTAACAGCCACGGGGTACAGACACATTTTGACTGTGATCTGCCCAGCGACAAAGTTCCCTGAAGCAGTGCCGCTTAAAGAACTCAGCTCAGTTGAGATAGTCAATGCACTACTGTCCATATTTGCGCGAGTTGGTTTTCCTGCGGAAATCCAATCAGATCAGGGCACAGTGTTTACTAGCGCTTTGACGACAACTTTTCTCGAAAGGTGTGGGGTAAAGCTGCTACACAGCTCAGTGTACCACCCACAGTCGAATTCCGTTGAGAAGCTCCACTCCGTCATGAAGCGCGTGTTGAGAGCGTTGTGTTTTGAACATCGAACTGACTGGGAGCTGTGTCTGCCTGGGGTGATGTTTGCTTTAAGGACCGCGCCGCATGCAGCTACGGGGTTTTCGCCAGCTGAACTGGTGTACGGTCGCTCGCTTCGGTCTCCGCTTCGCATGCTTCGAGAATCATGGGAAGGCAGGGGCGACGACCCAGTCGTGGTGGAGTACGTGCTTAAGCTCCTCGAACGCTTAAGAAGGGCACAGGAGTTGTCAGGTGAAGCAATGACAAAGGCCCAGCAGAGGGCCAAGGCTTATTATGATCGGACAGCCAGGGCCCGTCGTTTTGAGGTGGGCGATGAGGTCATGATATTGCGCACATCGCTAAACAACAAACTAGACGTGCAGTGGGAGGGCCCAGCACGAATTGTTCAGAAACTGTCGGACGTTAACTACGTGGTAAGTCTGCCAGGAAAGCGGAAAGCACAGCAAGTTTACCACTGTAATCTGCTCAAACCTTATAGACAAAGGGAAGCAGTGGTGTGCATGATGGTAAACGTTCCTGAAGAGCTTCCGGTCGAGCTTCCGGGACTAGGCTCAGTGACGAACAGGGGAGACACCGGTCAAGTCATTAGTGACCTTATCAGTAAAGCACCGCTGTCGCCCGAGCAGAAAACCGAACTACACCAGCTATTACAAGAGTTTCAAGGTCTGTTCTCTGAGAGGCCTGGTAGGACTTCTGTACTTACTCATGATATAGAACTTACCTCCCGAGAGCCCGTACGATCCAAGGCGTATCGGGTGTCACCCCGCCAGAGCGATATTATGGAGGCTGAGGTAAAGAAAATGCTACAGCTCGGTGTTATTGAGGCAGGTGAGAGTGATTATACCTCCCCTTTGATTTTAGTTGAGGTACCGGGCAAGGAACCTCGTCCTTGCGTCGACTACCGCAGGCTTAATTCCATCACTAAGGATCAAATTTATCCGATCCCTAACATCGAGGAGCGCCTTGAGAAAGTTAGTAGCGCTCAGTTTATTTCCACCCTAGATCTTGTCAGGGGTTATTGGCAGGTTCCACTTACAGAAGAGGCTAGTAGGTATGCGGCGTTCATTTCACCAATGGGAACATTCCGTCCTAAAGTGTTGAGTTTTGGTTTGAAGAACGCGCCATACTGTTTTTCAAGCCTCATGGATAAAGTGTTGCGGGGACAGCAAGAATTCGCTTTACCGTATCTAGACGACATAGCGATATTCTCCGCATCCTGGTCTGAGCATATGACACACTTGCGGGCAGTTCTAACCCGCCTGCGCGAAGCGGGCTTGACAGTAAAGGCTCCTAAGTGCCAGTTAGCACAGGCCGAGGTTGTCTACCTCGGTCACGTGATTGGTCAGGGTCGTCGCCGCCCCTCTGAAATAAAAGTGGCCGCTGTGCGAGACTTTCCGCAACCGCGCACAAAGACCGATATTCGGTCGTTCTTAGGTGTCGCCGGCTACTATCAGAGGTACATCCCTAGGTACTCTGATATCGCGGCTCCCCTGACGGATGCTCTAAGAAAGACAGAGCCTCAAACAGTCGTCTGGGACGAGACAAAGGAAAGAGCTTTTAGCGCCCTAAAGAGTGCCCTAACAAACCAGCCTGTGCTACGATCGCCAGACTATACAAAAGGGTTCATTGTTCAGTGCGATGCTAGTGAGCGAGGCATGGGCGTTGTACTGTGCCAACGGGAAAAGGGAGAAGTAGAACACCCGGCCTGTATGCTAGTCGTAAGCTGACCAGTCGTGAGCAGGCGTATAGCGCCACCGAGAAAGAGTGTGCATGTCTCGTGTGGGCCCTTCAGAAATTGTCCTGCTATCTAGCCGGCTCGAGGTTTATCATTGAGACGGATCACTGCCCTCTCCAATGGCTGCAGACCATCTCTCCCAAAAATGGCCGCCTCCTGCGCTGGAGCCTCGCTTTACAACAATATTCCTTTGAGGTGCGTTACAAAAAGGGGAGTCTCAACGGTAACGCCGATGGCTTAAGTCGAAGCCCCTAACGTAGGAATCAGCCTCAAAATTGTTTGTTACTGATGTTTTTCTTCCTGAGGCAGGATTTTTTTTAACATATTGCTTTTGTTTAGTGTTTCAAAGTGATGATATGCTTTCTAGTGCAATTTTTCAATTTGTGGACGCGTTCTGAGTGATGCTAGACTACTGTAAGGAACTAGGCAGTGGTATAAAAAGGGGAAAGAGCCTGGCAGGGCTTAGTGAGGGTTGTGCCGTGCTTGCTGACTGAGCGGTTGAGTTTCAGCGTAGTTCTAACGCTTGCCGGGAACGAGAACAAAAATGTGAACTCTCCCGAAGTCACTTTGCAGTGTCCCGTGCGAACCTGAACGAGAGAACGAGGCCTTCTCTGTGCGCTGCGCTCAAGAAACGTCGAGGGACGCCCGACTTCGGTTATGAGCATCATCGAGCGACATCCCTCCGGACAGAGGATGCAGTCCCCTGTCCATCGGGATCTCCTTTCCCCGGCGGGGCGGTCTGTTGCGTTTCGCCTGCGACACGTGGTTTTGCCGGCGCGACTGCGGCGGGGCGGCAGACATTTTGGCCCGATCGTCGTCGCCGCAACGCTCCCCGCCAGGTGTTTCCAGGCGCGACTGCGGCGATGCGACCGCAAAGGATCACCCTCTCCTTCCAGTCATTGTGCCTGAACCAGGCGATGCGACAGCAGGGGCACCCTCTCCTTCCAGTCATTGTGCCCGAACCAGGCGATGCGAAAGCAGGGATCATCCTCTCATTCCAGTCATTGTGCCCGACCGGCAGCGCTACGACAGTGTGCGTCACCATTAGCCCATTGTACATTCACGTGCTCGTCTATTGAGGGGTTCCTTCTTGCCCTCAACTGCGAGAGTATAAAAACAGCTGCCCCCGGACGCCAAAAAGAGGGCTCCGATTTCTTCTGTTGAGTAAAGTGCTCTCCCGTCTCTCTACTTCGGTCAACCTGACCGCCAACTCTTTGCGATGTTAAAATAAACAAGTTGTTTTGTTGTTACCAGTCGACTCATGCTTTGCCGGGACCTTCGGATGCTTCCAGTTGTACCCCAGGCCGCCAGGCCAACGCTACCCTTGGGGCTTGCGACCCAGGTACAACCACGGGCGTCAGCGCCGAGTTCCCAACAACCGATGCCATCGGTGGGGATCCAAACAGGCGTTAGGGATAACATTAAGAGACAGTAAGATAGTGGTGTGGATCAGACAGTAAACCAGGGTAGTGGATAATATAGTTCACAGGATGAGCAAAAAAGTGGAGCTGGGCAGGCCATGTAATTTGAAGGTTAGATAACCGCTGGACCATTAGAGTTATAGAATGGGTGCCAAGGGAAGGGAATCGCACTAGGGGACGACAGAAAACTAGGTGGCGTGATGAAATTAGGACATTTGCGGAAGCGAGTTGCAGTCGCTAGCGCAAAACAAGGGTAACTGGAGATCTCAGGGAGAGGTCTCCGTGTTATAGTGGACTTAAAGATAGGCGGATGATTATCGTGATGATGATGGTGATGATGATAGACTGAAAGGGAAAAAATGACATCCGGCCGTCTTGTCACATGAAGCTACAAAAAAACACCCAAACGGGTTTCTCAGAAAGGAAACTACGCAGTTGACAAAAAAAAAAAATTCGTCCTTGCTAGGTATTCGAACCCATGACCCACGCCTTTCCCGGGCAGTCGCTCTACCATCTGCGCTAAGCAGGAGGCTAGCAGACCGCAGAGCGAGGGCGAAATAACCGACAACTCTAAGCACTGGGCCACTGCACGAGGTCAATCAGTCCTGCGGAAGCTCTCAAGGTGGAAGCAACTTCACGAAAGCGAGAAATTGACGTCCGCCTATGTCATAGCATTAAGCTACAAAGGCGCGCGCGGCCCATAGGGCTTTGTCAGAAAGTAAGCTTCTCAAGTAAAGAAAAATTCATCCTGGTCCGGGATTTTTCTTCAACTTCCTGCAAACTTGCAGTGTTGGTGTCAAACATTTCTTTTCATTGCAATATGACATTTCATATAACAGTGCGTTTGCATTGCCAGATAGAATAAGTGCCGATCGAGTGGAACAGTTGCTTTCGTGCGAACACCAAACGTTTATTTAAGAATGCTCAGCGTTTCGTACTCTCTCAGGTCACAGGGAAACGCACCGTTCCAGTTCCATCGAAAAGTCTACTTGAAATCCTCCGTCTGGTATCATTTTTCGAGCTAGGGTGGTGGTGTCAAGAAGGCACCACAATTTGATTTCAGTATGTTCAGGCCATATGGGCTCGGACCCGTATAGTTCGCACACTTGTTCAGGCATTCACTTCCTCAAGTATGGCGAACACAAATCTTCAACGCGCAAGGGCCGGACGACGCGCACTTTCCAGTTCTCGGGGTTTTTAACTATGACTTCGACTGCGACGAAGCTCGCGTTCCCTCGCATATAGCACTTGACGATCACGCCGGTGTTCTCATTGTCCAGGTAGACATTACGATAGAAGCCCTTGGCTTTAGTGAACTGCACCGCCACCTCACAAGGCTTGTACAGCAAGCTAAACACAATGAGTTCTGTAGCAGCGTCATTACTCTGGACGTCATGGTGTCCTGCAGTACTGCCCGGCATTTCGAGGAGTACAGACGGGGGAGGCGGCGCACCCTCTTCCGGCCGACTGGTGACGGCCGCCTGCGAGTGTTGCATCGGCGACGTACCAGCCGGAAGATCCTCCATCCGCAGTTTTCGTTCCAGTTTTCGGATTCCCTCTGCGACGACGACCTTCATCTCGTTCAGCGCTGATACGAGAACCCAGAGATCCGCGGTAACCGGCAGTGGCGTTAAGTCATGCACAGAATCCGCAAACTGTCGTCTCATTGTGCCCCGGGTGGTGGTCGAGTCCGTGTCAATCGCTTCCTCTTTAAGTTGTCTGGAGCTGAGCTGAGCCAGGATCTCGGCAAGGTCGTTGACTCGGCCCTGGATGGACGTCAGCATGTCTTGGCACGAGCAGTCGACCACCGGTTCGTCGTTAGCATTCGGTGTGGACATGTCAATTGAGGAGACGTGCCCGGCAACGCTCAACTGCAGTGACGCGACCACGTTGCATCCAGCTTCGTAGTGTCTCGGCAAGTCCTTACGCAGCACTGCGTCCCGGCAGCGAGGGCACCTGGTGGCGTGGAAGGAACAGCGCTTCTCAAAGTGCTCCAGCAGGTCCCCGGCTGGGCCCACGAAGTCGCATCCATTGTGGGTGTTCCAGCAGCTTACCTTTACGCGTTCAAAAGAGAGAGAGAGTGCCGGTAAGGTCTGCATTCTTCTGAAGGTAGTAAGTTCTATAACACTCGCAAGGATCAATTCTTGTTTCCCTGTCGCACTCACGAGGAGGCTCATATGTCCACAGCACCATTAATTTATCGCCATCTCATGTTTGCAGAGAACCACGCCTTCTAACCCATTGCGGTGGTCGAACAGAACCAATATAAAAAAAAAAAATTTGCCGACAAAAATGTGTCAGCCTACTAGTGCACTTCGCTAAACTGTCATCCTGTGGACTCTGTAGAAGAACATATTTAGTTGATTATTCACTGCCTAAATAAGTTCTTGCAAAGGCTCTGCTCAATGGGGGGTTTGAGGTTGTGTACTAAACTATATGGTTAAGCACCGTGGCGGATCACAGAGCAAGCAGGCGTAGCGGTTGTTATATAGAAGATTACGCGATACAGCTGGACAGGGCGTGTAACGCGTGGATGAAATAACTGACAATTTCTTGAGTATTAGAGAATATCTTTATCGTGTCCGGTACACGGTATATAACAAGGCGTTTGAACTAGTACTGGGCTACCGGACCCTGGCAGCGAGATCTTGTGACGCTTCGTTTAACCAGCATGCCTCAAAATCACTTTTTCCTGTTTCATGAGTGTAGTTGCCGAAAAAAAATTTGCCGTGCTTGAACGCACTTAAACTAACTTTCTCGAGCAATAGCACGGTTTTGCGTGCCTTGAGAAAGGACAGAGACTAGGCTCGGTGCCGGCAATAACTACCGCATCTACAACTGCACCATGCACAAGACAACACACAGACGCTGCTAAGCGCGGCAGCAGCAGTGAACGAATCGACCATAATGCTGCGTCTAGCTTCAACGCGGACTGCTAGCACTTCGTAAATGTTGCAGATCGCTTTCAATATATGGGCGCCCTCGCGGCGTACGCAGCAGCCGCCTGTAGTGGCAGGCTGAGTCCCAGTTTGACCTTGGCTGAGCTTGAAGGTCAGATTTACGGATCCGGTCGTTTCCTGCGTTTGTACATGGGAGTAGTAGGGTTACCTTTATAAAAAATACTTTACGATGCCTTCCGTTCACGATGATGCCGCTGCCGTCAATTTAAACGAGCAGCGAAGTAGAATACACTTGGTTTTTGGCGCCAGGTGGCTCCGCCAATGCGGTCGCAATAAAACTCCTTTAATCTTGAAAGCAGCGACACTGTAACATAGCCGCCGCACCTTCACCCACGCCACTGTGCTCATTCCTTTCCTCCTCGGTGTTACCACGCCTGCGCTTCCTGCGCGCTGATTGGCTGCGGAGCGTGAAACAAATCTATCAGCTAGCCCTGACGTCAAGAAAATGTCATGAAACTTGTTTTAGCTATTTTTCTAACTTTCTCCCGGCCGCCATTCGCGGGCCACGTGTTCATCTGCTGCTGCGACGCAAGTGTGTTTGCAAGCAATGTGAGATTCGTCTGCGGGAAAAATGGTTGGCTGCTGCGCTTTTCAATGCAACAGCAGGCGGGAAAAAGTGCTAGCGAAAACAATGGCTGCGAACAGGGCAAGGAAAGACTTCAAAATTTCGGAACACGCCGTTCTTTGCCAGGGGAGTGCTGTACCTCTCTTAATACTTGCAGGCAAAGTTGGACGAGGAACTTGCTAGCCCTAAATAAAAGCTATATTTTGTTTTTGTGTCCAAAAATGTTTCCAGCGGGTATATTGAGCTATTGCTTGAAGTGTCTGAAACACAAAGATCTCCACACAAATATGTTGGTTGGCTCTGTTAACCAGTGCAACGAGCTTTAATGCATGGTTTTACTTCACCGGGCACAGTACACTGCGCATATATTCAGTGGAAGTTGAATTTCATGTTTACTACGATCTTCCAGGCGTAGCCTTGGGACCTGCATTTATCTCATAAAGATATTTTCACTAATTAAAAGAAGAAAGAGAAGCTCTCAGATGACGATAACTACTCTTATGCTGATGTCCGAGAGCATATTTTTCTTTTAACCAAGCGCCTACCAGTCGCGAACTCTCGATCACGCCTACAAACTGCTGAACCGTTTCTTTTTTCTTTTGTTAATTTGTAAGCGCATCCCTAGAAGCTGGACAGTTCCGTAAAGCTAGGTTTCGGAAATTCGTGAATATTGCGCATCAGAAATGGTTTCATATCCAACCAAATTATGGCAAGTTCGCATGCATGAATTGGAGAGCATGGTCTGATTTTTGAAGCGCATGCCGTAGACGCCCACGCTTCAGTTTGTGACGTTCTGTATAAAACAATATCACTACATCTCACCTAAAAGTAATGTCGGCATCCGCTGTGCAGTAAGCAGCTAGCAGCACGAAAGAAAATCGCGTAACTGACGGGCTTTATTCGCGGCTTGTCACAGAATACAAGCTACACGCATGGCATTTGGCCCCTCAATTCTTGCAAAATGTACATGTTGCATGCTATTGGTTTATTGTAAAGTGACGTAAGCGAAGTTCAAGCGCGTGCATCTTTTCCTTTATTAAATCTTCACGCAAAGCCAGAATTGTGTCTCACGTAGTGGCATTGGCTCAAGTGCTATTGGTGCCCTCAGTAAAGGTGGATGTACTGTAAAAATCCATCATGTATGTTCTTGCTTATTTTTCTTCAGTTCTTTTAAAGCCATGGATGTGAAATGAACGCGTGAATATTTTTCACTGCCAAAACTCTCCGCATACCGTACTCCGCCCCATGAATGACCAAAGCGGTGCGACAGTCGAGAGCAAGCCGATGACAGCAATTTTTCGGAGCGCTTCGACTAGTTCGTC
Source organism: Dermacentor variabilis (assembly GCF_050947875.1). Classification (NCBI taxonomy): domain Eukaryota; kingdom Metazoa; phylum Arthropoda; class Arachnida; order Ixodida; family Ixodidae; genus Dermacentor; species Dermacentor variabilis. The sequence goes on from NC_134576.1 coordinate 114,314,678, forward strand.
TCGGAGTCTATTTTCGAAAATATTCGTCAGCATGACCTACCGGCAGTTTACCATAATCGCACCAGTGCCATTAAGCGATGAATTCCACAAAAGCACTTGTAACGAATGAAACAATAAGCACACGCATTGATCCTTGCGTGGTTCCCGGTGGCCGCTGCCCCGAAAAGAATGCCGTGCAAAACGCGCCAGCCCGTGGCAGAGTGAAATCGGAGGGGAATTGAGGAGGAAAGCACGTGCGAGGATAGTGTCGCTGCTTTCCAGAATAAACTGGTTTTACGCCATCTGCGCTTACGCCTCACGTAACCCGGCAAACCGCCAATGGTAATTAGTTTGCGGGCACTTTAAAAATCTAGTATAGGCTTCAAGACAAGGGAAACAGAAACAAGGATGGTAAGTGATAGGGTGATCTGATCAGCTGATGAAATCTGCAGGCATAGACGGGAGCCGGCTGATCGAAGTATATGAATAATAGGAAATCGTTGGGAGAAGCGTCGCCCTGCAATGAAAGATTGATGGTGATGATTATAATAATAATGCAAGTGAATATGTTTGAGGAGTAGGAGGACGATAATAATGATAATGAGGAAGAGGCTGACAGTACCTGCAGCTTTTCCATGTGCTTCTGGTGAAAGGTTACCCACGACACGCCCGACTCGGCCTCGAACGACATCTTGTCCAGTGGACAAGCGTGGCCACCTTCACTGGCGCATCCGTCCAAGCAGGAGCCGCACAACAAGTGCGCACAAGGCAGCACGGCTATGCTTTGCGGCACGACTCCGCAAAGCCGGCAGACTCTGGTGGTCTCCAGGCGCTGCACGAATTTGACGGGCCGCCAGTTGAGGCCGCTCGCAAGTCCGCACATGTGGTACGTGGTGTCCGGCATTCTTGTAAATCTGGGCAATGGTATCCAAGTGCTCATTCATGGCATCGACAATTGCAGGAGGAATGTATACGGGAAAGCATTTATCTCCGCGCGAATGTCTCCTTGCTATTGATGCTGTGGCCTCCTAAGATGGGTGACGCTCTTATCGTTGAGGTTTTAGCCTCATGACATATGTGATACACTCGACGGTGATGAGCCTACTTGCGTGGTGTGACGTGCTTTGTTATTTACTAGATGTGTTTAATGACGGGCCGTTCCTTTGTTTCATTGTTATTGTCAGGGCGCACTAGATACCATCAACTTCCCTGTTGTCTCACAAGCTTCTCAGTTGACCTAACATGCAGCGTCAACGGCACCACGATGATCATGCGATGTAACAAGCCTTTCGTTGCCAGAATTCACGGAACCTTCATATTAACGCGATTGCGTTAAGGACCCCGTGTCGCAGAAACTCCGGCGTCGGCGTCAGAAGTCGTTCCGGCGAAACGATTTTTGAACCACCCATATCCTAGGTCCTCCATGTTCGGCAAGGAAGTTACTGAACTAAAATACTGAAGCTAAAATACGTAGAAAAAAACGTAAAGTACGACTTACACACAACCTACACACACGATAGTGTCGGATTGTTATTTGATTATACGAGAAAACATGATTCTGTTACGCGAATAGTAAAACAAACCCTTGTTCCAGCCTTTCTACTATGCATAAACCAGCCACGGCGTCCGCCATTTGCTCGCGCCGGCGTGCGGGTATGTTGTCCGGTGCAAAGAGGCGCACCCGATTCTTTGCAATTCCTCCATATGGCGCTGACCTCCACCGCAGTGCGGCCCACGCAAGAGGCCTTGTTTCTACCAGAAAGCCCGCCTTTGTGCATGTCGTTCGCGGCTGGTGTTTCCGGGTAAACACTACGGTACATGGGCTCCAGTTGTCGGGAAGTGTGAAAAGCAGTCAGGAGTCTTTGAATGCCATCGTGTTCCGCTCTTAAAGGCGAAGCTTAAGCGACCTCCAAATTTTTTCACTCGCTCTTGAAACTGGAAAAAAAATTTGGTATTCCATTCAAAACCAGACGGCCGTTTTTCTCGAGTATATCGATTCAGTTTGAAAACTTCGCTATTCGAACAACCCTAGTTTAATGCTATCATCGGGGACTCATGATCGACTGATAAGATTAGGAAATTTGCAGAAGTGCAATTATTCGGCTCACTCGGCACACAAGGGTGGCCAGCTGTGGATGTGCATTCCTCAGCAACTAAGGAGCATCGCTTGCTGTATATTAGTGGCAAGAAGCCAGGTTTACTGCCTCGTGGATTTATGTAGGGAGTTGCTCGCGGAATATCTGAGCGTCTTTTCATCCGCTTCAGAGAAATATTTAGCTAATTGCAGTAAAATCTTAATATTGCATGACAGCAATATATCGAATCTGCTACAACACGAATAACAACTTGCAAGCCTTGTTTTCGTTAAACAATACTTGAAATTTAAGTGAAAATTCCAACAACAATGACCACGTATGTTCCGAGCGTTATTAGAAAATTGCTAACGACCAATGTTGTGCATCAGCGGGATTTCTACAGTGACAGCTGCACTGGGCAATTACCAAAAATGCACGTTATTTATCTTTGCAACGTGGAAATTCTTCATCGGTAATTTTAAGCACATTCTAGCGCACATATTTAGGACACTGCCTCGATGAAATCCCAAAGAGAAATTAAAGGAAATAAAGTGAAATAAAACAATCATTATGAATTATGTCTATACATGAAAAGTGTTAGAACTGAAGAGCTTCAATGAACGGAGGTTTCTCTGAAACGCATTCATTAGGCTTTGGACTATAAGTTATAATGATGAAAATTATAAGCACAGCTGGGATAGGCCTCACTAAGTGAATCAAGTCTCAGCGTTCTGAACCTGGCTGCGGTTCATTAAAGGTGACTGTGGCATCCTTCGAAACTGCACCATTGAAACGGCAGGCTTATGGCTCACGTGCGCTTATTGGTAGGCCGATTGTGCTGAAAAATACCAAAGAGCCCGTATATTATCACATAAGCCGAATTTTTTTTCTACTTTATTTAGTCTGTGAGTACCGCCCAGCCCTATTCTTTGCTCACGTGAGCAGTTGAACAAAAAGAGAGACTGATAAGAACGTATTCGTCGAACGCCGACTTCCACGAATGCCGCCCCTGTTGTGCACTTAATTTATCAGAACAGCTCCATGTGCGAGTGATTCCGACAGACGCCTGTGCTCAGCGCATGTGTCCCTATGCGTGATGTGTCGCCTTTTGTACATCATCGCCTGCACCCGCCGCGGTGAACCGCTGCTCACCATGTGGTCCCCGGTTCGATTCCCGTCATTTGCGACTGCATCTTCGTCGGGGCAGCGAATTTGGCGTACTTAGACTTAGGTGCAGGTCAAAGCCGCAGACAGCTTAACGTGGCCCGTATGGTACAAGAAACCAGAGCAAAGTGACAGCTAGAAAGCTCTGCAGTTTGGCACCAGGAATCGAGTGCGCAATAGACTGGCGTGAGGATGCCGCAGTGTTAAAAAAAGACAGAAAGAAAAACGAATTTCATTTTGCTTCGCATCGCTGTGAACGGTTTCACTTTAGAACAAAACTGCGTTATACTGCGGGATTTGGTTTAAATTTAGACAAAAAAAAAATTTTCAATATCGCCGTCGGCAGATCGCGTGGTTGTAGTCCTTGAGTTGAATTCATCAAAGAGGCGGACATTGCTCGAACACACGAGAAATTGAAAATTCTAATTATATAAGTTTAATACATTACGGCGCAAATATTACTATTTGCGAATTTTAGCCGGTGAATTCTAAAGGCGCGTAGTGACCACTTGGAACTGATTTTTAAGGTAGCAGGATTATCGATATATACAGCCCGCCCCCTCTTCCCCCCCCCCCCACCATGTACGACCAAGTACATGAATGCCTGGGCGTTCCAGTTGCTTTCCCTAGTCTGTACATAACAAGCTGTTTCGTTCAATAACCCAATGAAACAACAGCGCATTCTTACCCCCCAGTTTCAAGACACATATATTGAAACCTATGTCATCCTTAGAATGCTTTCCGAATGGCTATGCCTGGCATTCTTTCATACTTGCATATTTTGTAAACATTCACTAAGCACAGTAATGTAGTTAGTTCAAAAGCTAACGAGTATTTTTTTGTTATCTAGTCTGTTATGTATCTCGATATCTCGTGCAAGTCCACCGCTTCAAGTAATCCAGGTGAAGAACTATGAATATGCTATCTGCTACAGGTGGCATTCAGGGCCGGCACCACAGGTGTGCCGAAAAAGCTGTTAGAAGGCGATTCGACGTTCATTTGTAGTAGAGTAAAGACAGTCTGCCTGAATGATTTGCCGGGTAAGAACGGGGTGTATGAACCATCTAGTCTATTCCGAGAGGCGAGTGATACCTCAAATGACAGTGTTTGCACCATCGACCAGAGGCGTTGCGTGTCAACAACAAGGTTTCAAACGCTAGCTGCCACGAGGGAAAAGAAAGGTTACCGTGTGGTGATAGTCGGTTAAACCAGTGGTACCGATACCACCGGTACCGGTAGCGCCCATGTTAGTCCTTATCTGGATTGGCACACATCCTTAGACTGCACTATCTCAGAGACCGCCCCCCGAAAGAGGCTAGAAACGTACCCGATACGAAAAAAAGTGTGGATAAAGGCTGTGTAACATGCTGCGACTGGAGCGAAAAAGATTGGTGCAGTTTCATGCATCCCAGTGCGATTTTCCGATGGCTCTTTTCAGGCGATTGCAATTTCAACGATGCGGCTGATGCGATGCCAGGGGTTCTGTGGCACACTCTGAACAATTCCTTTGTTGCAATAAAAAAGTGGCTGTGCGTTATATCATTAACCTGTTTTTAAGAGAGGCAAATGGTATGCGTGTTACGCAATTTAAAAACTCTTTTAAGTTTAAAATTTTTCTGGATTGCGCAACAGCGATTCCTGAAGTTCAGCGCGAGTAGACATGGCTCACGTTCATAGCTATTCGTAGCTGGTCGTTCAGGGCTCTTTGTCGTCTTGTGTTCGAGTTTATTTATTCAACCACGTGGTACATGAGGAATGCGCATTTGTGATGGGGTATGACGAGGAAAAAAACTGCATAAAGGCAACTTGACGAGCCTCATCACCCCTAAAACAAAACGAAACAAGCACAGGGAGCAGAAAAGAATGTTACATAAACATACACGTGGGGCCTTTCAGAACAATGAACGAATGAATCATTTACATTGCACAAGAACTGGAAGTTTTATAATTACTGAAATAAACACAGTATCATAACTGACGTGGTTTTTTATAAAGCACGTAAGTTCTCAATTGGTTAGTTATACCTATTAAGCATATTTGGAAGACAGAACGAAGAGTTTGAAGTTCATAATTTGTACGAGGACATCGTAGATGCCAATTCTATGAATACCGAGTTAGACAACAGGCTGGACTAAGTTGTAAGCCAGCTAACTTACCTACAATGTACGTACCTGCTTCCTCTACGTATTTCAGATATAAAAACCGGTAAGAGCTTGTATTCGTAGAAACAATCGATTATCAAGATTCTCAACTTTTAAAACAATTCAGATGTGCACGCATTACAAGAGGCACCTGCAAAAAACATTATTACATATTTTTTTTTTTGCACACAGACCATAGTATATATAGACGTTTTAGAGCCTGTGGACCAAAGCAGGTAACAATAATTTAGATGAGAATAAAGAAAGAGCATTGTACACTAAGCGTTCTTGAGATACAGGTAGTATATGTTAACACCTACGCAAAAGGCTAGAACTCTGGAATGTTTGTCTTAGGTGCGTTTTGTACACAGAGCACAAAGTATCAATAAATCAGTCACACACGATATCAGCGCAAGAACATGATAATACGTTGTTCCATTTTACTGCACTAACTTTCTTTATGAAATACGACAGCACATACAGATTTATTCGTTGAAAATAAGTAGCCAGAGGAGCATGACTACCTTAAGTAAACGGTTTAATGAGTAAAATTACAGGCAAATGATCGCTCATCGCGACACTGAGAGACCCTGCCTGCATTGGATAAATGGAATAGTTTTCGATAAAGAAGTCTAGGAGAGCAGAACAAGAAGTACTACTGTGGGTTTGCATAGTGAGTACACTTGGGAAAAAGGTCGCTGGAAGGTCTCAAGATCGAGCCTGTATATATGTGTTGCTCAACATGCCTATGCTTAAGTCATCACCGAGCACTAATCTGTAATTGATGTCAATAACGACCAAAAATTCGTTTCCTAGATATTCAGAAAATTAATCAATGCTACCGTCTGAACGCCTATACGTTACTACAAACACATACTTTTGAAACTTCAAGGTTAAAGCTTCTATGTCATCGGTTCACAGAGAGAGATTTTCATCCCTTTCATGCTTCAATCATGCCTTTACATGTAGGCATACACGCCACCCTCTTTTGATTGTCAGTTCTGGTTAACCACATTATATCCCTTAAAATGGGTAACGTCGATGTCAGGGCGGCACCAAGTCTCTGTCGAACACGTTTTTTCTTCGAACACTTTTCTCGAACACTCGAACACTTCCTTCGAATACTTTCTTTTTTTCTTCTTTCGAGAAGGCTGATTGCATATTAATGTGGAGAAAAAAAAGCGGGTGTCTACAACGTTCTGTAACGTGCGAATTTAGGGGCGCTATAACGTAAAACCACTCCAAAGTTTTCTATTCCAATTCTGCAATCAGCCCACCGCGATTGGTTAAAAACTTTTTTGGACCAACCCCACTTCACCTGTCTGTCACGCGACGTCACGAAAACCGCGATAGCTCCCCATCTGATATGACGTGTACACACTGATTAGGCATAATTTGACTGAACAAAACAAAAATAGTTATTTCTGATTTGACAATTTTATTGCAATTAGCCTTCGGCTATTGGTCAAAAGTTTTTGGGCTGCACCCACTTCACCACCCTCTCACGCAACGCCACAAAGCTGCAAAAATTTACCGCATCAAAGTGACGCGTATACGCGTTAAAGATGCATTAATGTGCCGAACAAAACTGAATTTTCTTCTGAATAGCCGCAAGCTGCACCGTTCCCAAAGGAATAAAATATGGCTGCCGCCGATCGCTCCGGCACTGGCTACTCGCCCATGCCGGATAGCATGGGTTTATTTGCGTATAATAATTCATTTTGCGTGGCCGTGTAACGCTTTCGAGAACTTTCGGCACGTTTACGACCTCGTTCTGCCAACTCTTTGCTGAGGATCCGTTTTAGCGTCATTCTTAACCTTCCGTTGCATGCCGCCGCGATTGTCGACAAGCCACCGCAAGCTAACAAAAAGCGGACCAAACGCAGATTCCGGCACCACCCTCTTCATCCGGTTATCGATATTCAGTGCAGTGGCTCGGCCCCATCTAATCCCTCTCCACTTGAGCATGCTCCTCGCCTCTTGTGAGCGGATTAGATAAGACAACCCACTCAGCACAGGCAATGTTATTCGTTTTTTAAGCAAACAAAAGTGTCCTCCCATGAACAAGGGGAGCATTTGATTGGTTTGTTCAGACAACCCTGCGGATGACCGCCTGATGCTTGCGTCGGCAGTTACGCAAATTTGACGTCAAGAGATTGGAATAAAAAGATGTTGTAATAGTTTTACGTTATATGGCCCTAGTTCACATGTACATGAAAACACAGTAGTTACTTGTAACGAAAGAAATCGTATATGGCTTAGGCTGCTTCAGCCAAATCAACATCGCAAGCTACATGCAAGAAAGATGATTAATCTCCATTGTGACACCCACAGATATGTCACTTTTTCTTTCACACCTTACTGGTCACTCCTTACTGATAAGAACCTTCAATTCCATACAAAAGTGCTCAGTGATATATATTGGGTCACTTGTGTTGAAGCCAAGATTACTGGTGTCAAATTTTGTTTTTTACTGCAGTTAACAGTTTGTCTCGGGCAGTTATAGAGAGGAATTTTATGACCCCATCTGATTTCTTTTCATCTTTGGGCAATACACGATGAGCGATGCCAATCGCTTTATCAGTTACATCATTTCCTAAGCACTTGGTAATGTTAGCGACAGTCTTCCTTACTTTCTCATTCGTAGTCTGTGGAAGGCTTTGATCTTGAACACTCATATTTCCAGTGCAGTGCTTTAGCTCAACGATGTCTTTATATGCTTCCCTCCGATCCTTCGGCAACTGCTCGTTCTCCTTACAGCACTACACACTCTCAGCCTTCGCCACAGTCAACTCCTGACGAAATACTTAAACGTCGGCCTTAAAGCGTTCGAAGTGCTCATTCATGAAGCCCATAGATTCGCCAATGCTGGCGACTTCAGCTCGTATTTACGTACTCGAAGAAGCAACCTTGAAAACTTCAGCTTTGGTTATACAAACAATACCACAAAGGTCCCTTTTCCTGAGCCCAGAAACAAAGAAGGAATCGCAAAACTCACAAAACAAGGAAGCTGTCACAGTTTACCTGCATGCAAAACACAAGGAAGCAACAGCGACGACATTAATGGTGCATACGCGTACGCTATATGTAAAACGCTTACAACCAACCTAACCTGCAAAGCCTGTAGTGAGTAGTTCAGCTTGCGTCCTTTCTCCGTCGCTGCCGCTGCGGGATAGAAGCGGGCTGCAGAAAAAACGCCGCACCCAAGGTAACCTTGACAAGCCGTGTGAAAGCGGCAGCAGGCTCGGGTAGATGGCGGTTCCGGTTGCGCCGATGTCTCGCCGATACGCCGGCCTCAGGCTCTAGAGAGCGCTGATAGTTCAGCGTGCCTCCTGTCGCCATCGCTTCCGCTGGCTGAGTGAATTATGCACTTTCTATGTCCGCGTAGTTCGGCCAGCGCTACTAGAAATTAGCACGTGATCTATAAAAAAGCCTATATATCTATACCATCATCCCATATGCACTATTCAGAATCAGGCTGCACCGAAGTCGTCGCGTCAGCGCAGTGAGGTCCTCGCGCTGCCCGTGCTTAGCGCCTGCTTGAGAAAAAAATATCTGTGCAAATTTTTCGTAAGGGCACATAAGCGCTGCCGGCTCCTAGCCATATTCTCGCATCAAACGCAGCAGCAAGCACCAACTCGAATGCTCACGCCTACCCCTGAAGGAAGCCGCAAATGATCTGTGCGCGTTTACTGAGCGTGGAATAGAAATATTGTTGTCAAACTCCATCTTAATGATACCTTGCATCGCTCGTCGTGGCGCGTGTGCTGTAATTGTGTGTAGAATACCTCTGAAAATTTCTAGAGGCGTTAAAGCCGATGCCTCAATTTTTTTAAGGAGCTACCGTGACTTGTGTGAGTAGCATCATAAAATTTTAACATGCATGGGCGTTGTCTACTTTCGCATCCTGAGTCTTGTGCTGTTTGTATCCTGTGGATCAGTATCAAGAAGCTTAAATCAATACGCTGCATTGCGTGCTGTGGCGGCGTATCCCCACGGCAAACATTAATACACTATTAACATAACATTTGTTTGTCTAATAACAGAATATAACGCTAGAATTTTGTATTCGTAGTGGCAAGCGTGAAGTAGCAAACTTTCGCAACTATTCACCAATCTCGTTGGCATGCGTTTGATTCTGCCTGCTTCAGCGCAATATGTTCATATGGGCTTGAAACCTCCAGATTACCAAAAATATCTGCAAATAGAGCAATTGTTTCTTCAGTGTATATTAAAGCAAGCATCCCTGTCTAGTAAGCTAGTCGTATGCTTAACCTGTATTAGATCAGTGTTACAACATGCTAATAGGAGCCATACCAAACTAAATTGATCGACCAGAATAAGAAATCGCAAGGAAAGCGTGAAGGTACAATTTAATTTCGCATTTCTGAACGAATCGTATTAACAAAATCTTATGCTTGCTTGTACTGCTTGCTTTTTAACACAATGCTCAAAACAGGGAGGCCGATTCCTTTTCTTGCTGTTGAAAAGCTGCTTGAATGTCAGTTGCATACTACATATTGTTGTGAGGGGAAGTGTTAAACAGCGAAAATAACCTCTATGCTTTTGTATCAGGTTTTTTTTTTCGTGAACGACGATTTACCTCTACAAGTTTCAGAATCCAATCATTGTGAAATATTGAGGAGACCACATTGCAGTTTTAAAATATAGACAATACATACAAGCATGCCGAAGTACCAGTACAGATTGAACATGCTTGCCTATAATGGGTAAATGAGTTGAGTTGAGTTGAGTTTAATGGCACATAAGCAGCTTAGGCTATCATGCGCCAAACACTAGGTGTGGATTCTTTCAATAAGTTGGGACACCTCAGTGAGTCCTTGTTTGGGCAAGAGCCCGGAGAGTCCCAACAAATTAACTAAAGACCTCGGCCTTCTTCTCAGGGATGAGAAGGTGGATGAGGTGTTCTGTAATATGTAGTTAAGCACTCTGCGAAGTTTTAGAGTTTTATGAGAACTCCTGCTTCTTTTAAAAAGCTAAAAACACATGATACATCAACAAGCGCATCTTCTCCTAAAATCAAAGCTGGGTGAAAAGGGATGTGTTCTTTGTAAAATATGGTAAAAAACGTCTTCCTCAATGGTTCAAGTTTTCTGCATGAAAATAGAATATGGTTTACTGTTAGTTCATCTCCACATAGTTCACATTGGGGTTTGTCTTGCTTTGTTAGAATGAAGTTGTGTGTTAGGTGTGTGTGTCCTATGCGAAGACGGCACAGGATCACTTCTTTGAAACGTTGCTGGTGTGTGCAGGATTTCCATTCACCTAACACGGGTTTTAACAGGTGTAATTTGTTGTTTGCTTCATTGTTCCAGGCAGACTGCCATTTTTTCCTTAGTTTGTGATGTATTAACTTCATGCAGTCGTTAGGAGGTAGCTTTACTTTTGCGATTCCTTTGTGCCGGGCCTGTGCCGCGCATGCATCTGCTCTCTCATTGCCACTAATTCCGACGTGGCTCGGAACCCAGCATAATTTAATGTTCAGTCCTTGTGTGGTGGCTTTTATTAAATTGTGTATGATGTCTCCTAATAGTGGTGTGACTGCATTTCTGGCATGAAGAGCTGTGAGTGCACTTAGGGAGTCTGTGTATATGATACTATTTGCGAGGTTCTGTTTTATTATTTTGTCTATGGCTATAGAAATGGCGTAACATTCAGCAGTGAAAATGGATGTGCACTGCGGAAGTCTTACTGTTTCTTCCCAGTTCCCTTGTACAACTGCGCTTCCAACATGTTCATTCGTTTTCGAGCCATCAGTATAAAAGTTTGTGAAGCTGCTGCATTTTTATTCTAGTGCAAGGAATTCCTGAATTATGGGTAGTGGCGGAGTTTGTGCTTTACGGAACTGTGTTAAAGTGAGATCGCAAGTTGTGGCAAAGATGAACCATGGGGGTAGTGGATTTTGTCTGTGGGTAATGCCAGGTAATGTGTCCACTATGCCAAATCTCTTCAAATCTCTTCAAATCGCAGGAGTAGTGGTCTTGTAGTTTGTGGTTTGTTGTTGAAAAGTACTCGTGAAGGGCATTCTGTTACAAGTGGGTAGCAAATGTGTTTTGGTAGAGATTGTATCTTAAGAATATATGCACAGGTTAGAGCCGCTCTTCTAGTTTCTAGTGGGGGTTCGTTTGTTTCTATGTAAAGGCTGGTTATAGGAGACGTTCGGTATGCACCGCATGAAATACGCAAGCCTGAGTTATGTACTGGGTCTAATTTTTTTAGGTATGTCGGTCTTGCTGAACCATACACTATGCAGCCATAATCTAAGGAGGAACGTACTAAATGACGATAAATGTGTAGAAGACATGTTCTATCAGAACCCCAATGTTTATATGACAGTATTTTTAGTATATTTAGTGACTGGGAAGCTTTCTTTCTGAGGGTGGTTATGTGTGGTAGGAATGTGAGCTTTCTGTCAAAAGTTATGCCTAGAAATTTGTGTTCATTCTTTACTGGAAGTACGGTTTCATTTAGGTGTAGGGTCGGGTCAACCTGTAGGCCTCTTTTGAGTGAGAAGAGGACAGCAACTGTTTTTTGGGGTGAAAATTTAAACCCGTTTTTGTCTGCCCAAATCGCAAGTTTGTTCAATGTGAGTTGTATCTGTCTCTCGCACGTTGGTAAGCTGGAGGATGTGCATGCTATTTGAAGGTCATCAACATATACAGAATACATAATGGACCTAGGAATGATTTTTGCTATGGAGTTCATTTTCACTATGAAAAGTGTCGTACTTAAAATACAACCCTGCGGCACTCCATTCTCCTGGACGAATTTCTTCGACAGAGTTGCACCAAGGCGTACATGAAATGAACGGTCGGAGATGAAATCTTTCAAGCAGTTCAGCATCCTACCACGAATATCAAGTTCTGCTAGGTCGCGGAGAATACCAAACCTCCAGGCGGTATCGTAAGCCTTATCGATATCGAAAAAGACTGCTAAACAGTGTCGCTTGTGTACGAATGCTTCTCGCACTGTATTTTCTAGGCGGACGAGATGAGCAGTTGTTGAACACGTTTTTTTAAATCCGCACTGGTGGATGTCAAGGAGTTCACGTGATTGAAGAGTGAACTTCAGCCTAATGTTCAGGATACATTCAAATGATTTTGCCGGGCAACTTGTGAGGGCTATAGGCCTATAACTACTAGGGGTGGTTGGTGGTTTTGCAGGTTTCAGGAACGGTACAATCACGGCTTTTTTCCAAGCTTCCGGAATTTTTCCCGATACCCATATTTTATTGAAGAATTGCAGAAGTGCGTTCACAGCAGCGTCTGAGAGGTGAGCGAGCATTTCATAATGTATTTCATCAGGGCCGGGTGCCGTCTGTTTACCTGCGGACAGTACTTTTTGGATTTCGTGAAATGTGATTAATGCATTATATGGCTCATTTGTAGAACCACTTGTAGGAAGTTTTTGTTTTTCGGTTGTATGTTTGTGTTTCAAGAACGATTGAGTATAGTGTGAGGAACTTGAAACATTAGAAAAATGTTCCCCTAGTACGTCTGCCTGTTCCCCTATACTTGTTTGTGTGCCAGGAGCTGTTAAAAACGGAATTGTGAAAGGGGAGAAGCTGCCATTTAATTTATGGACTTGTTCCCACATTTTTTTGGATGTGGTTGAGCTGTTAATAGATGATATGTACTTCCTCCAGGAAGTTTTCTCAGCGTCTCGACGGATGCGGCGTGCGTTGGCTTTCGCCTTTTTAAAATTTACAAGATTACTATGGGTTGGGTATCTACGGAATATGCCCCACGCTTTGTATTGTTTCTTTTTTGCTTCCCTACATTCTTGCGTGTACCAGATTTTATGATGATGTCGAACCACTCCTGAGGACTGAGGAATAGCTAGCCGCGCGGCATTAATAATACAGGTTGTGAACAATTTGTTTTGATCGTCGACATTCAAATCTTTTGAAAAAACTTTTTCCAAGCTGGCCTGTTCTTGAAACAGTGCCCAGTTTGCTAAGTGTAGCTTCCAACGACGTGGTTTGCTTGGGATGATTTGTGGTGGGGATGATAACTTAATTTTTACAGGAAGGTGATCACATCCGTAGGGGTTGTCAACGACATCCCATTTAAAATCTGTAAAAAGTGATGGAGAGCACAGTGATAGATCTAGGCAACTCATAGCTCCTGTGCTTGGGCAGTAGTAAGTTGCCGCACCAGAGTTTAATAGGCATATGTCGTTTGTTAGAATAAAATCTTCAAGTGTTTGGCCCCTGGTATCAGTTGTTTTACTACCCCATAACGTGTTATGTGAATGAAAATCACCGCCTATTAAAAATGGTTCAGGTAGCTGCTCTAAAATTATCTCTAGATCTCTTACGGTAAAATGTGAATGTGGCGGAATGTACATTGAACAAATGGTGATAGTTTTGTGAGCTAAAACGGTGACAGCAACGGCTTCTATGTGAGTGTTAATGGGAACTTCTCTGGCTGCTATACCACCTGGCAGAACAATCGCTACACCACCTGACAGTCGGTTCGCCTGAGTACGGTCGCGCCGTACAACAGTGAAACCTTTTAAAAAGTTTTTGTGTTTTTCGCCTAGGTTGGTTTCCTGTAAGCACAGGGCCACAGGAGAGAAGTTTATTAACAGGTCTTTTATGTCACCTAAGTTATGTAAGAGACCTCTACAATTCCAATGGATCATAAAAGCCATTATAAAATTGAAAGGTAAAAAGTGATATTAACGAGTGAATGGGAGATAAGAAAGATGTTAGGTGACATGGATCTGAAGAAGGCAGATACAACAGAGTGATAACCCTTAGGTTATCGCCTTGTTATCTTTAGTTGTTATTGGGATTTTGTCCCTCTTACCGCGCTCGAGGGAGCGCTTGTCCTTCGGTGTCGAGGACAGCGGGGTTTTTGTTTCGACCTCCATTGCTCTCTCTGAGGCGCTGGAGGACCGAGAGTTTGGCGCCGAGACACGTGTCTCGGGCCTTGGAGTTCGCTTGATCTTAGGACCCTGCGGGACTGGTGTCTGCAGGGCCGTTGAAGAGGGCGGAGCAGTACTGACTGCTTCCACCACGGAGGCGGGAGGAGTCACTGCGGCACCACTGCGCGTGGGCTCGGAGGATTCCGGAAGCCTCTGTGACGCTGCCCCGCCTGCGTCACATCGGCATAACTGCGTCGCGAAAGGTACGACAGTCGTTTTCGGGCTTCGAAGAACGAGATTTTTTCTTTAACAGTTAGTGCAATGACTTCTTTTTCTTTTTTCCAGCAAGGGCAGGACCGCGAATAAGCTGGGTGATCTCCCTTGCAGTTAACACAATGTGGGGAAGAGGTGCAATTCTCAGATTGGTGTTCGTTGGAGCTGCATTTAGCACAAGTTGTTTGTCCTCGGCATGCATGTGAAGCGTGTCCAAACCTTTGGCATTTGAAACATCGTCTGGGGTTAGGGATATATGGTCTCACATTGACTTTGACATAACCGGCATCGAGAGAGGTAGGCATTACGCTTGTTCCGAAGGTGAGTATAACATGTTTGGTGGGGATTTCTTGATCGTTTCTGCGGATTTTTATTCTTTGTACTTTGGTTACATTTTGTTCCTGGAAACCTTCCAGCAGTTCCTCGTCGCTTAAAACAATAAAGTCTTCTTCAGATATTACTCCCCTGCTTGTATTAAGTGTTCTGTGGGCTGAAACAGTCACTGTCGCTTCGCCAATAGTGCTAAGATCAGAGAGCTTATCTGCTTGATCTTTGTTATTCAATTCTAGGAGGAGGTCCCCGCTAGACATTTTGGATGCTTTGTATGTTGGTCCGATTTTGTCTTTCAGACACTTCGCTACCAGGAAAGGAGAGAGTTTCCTTACCGGAATGTTGCTTTCACTATGCACTACATAGTACTTTGGAAATGTTGGGGCGTTGTTTTGAAAAGAAAATTGAAATGGTACTTCGGTGCGGCATCTCTTCAGACGCCGATCATAAACAACAGAGGCTTGCGCTGCCATAGGAAAATGTGTATGTTCGGCAACAGCGCCGACCGCCCACCACGGAGCCCAACGAGGGGACGCGGCACAGCTTGTGTACAAGCCTGCACGACGCCAGTCGTACGCCATCACTATAACCGAATATGGTGTACCCAAGGTAGGATATCCACACAAGGTTAACCCTTGCCGCCGTGGAGAAAGGAAGTAAATGGAAGAGAGAAGAAGACAGGAAAAATGTAAAGTGAGAGATAAAGACGAAGGTTTGAGAAGAGAGAGACAGGAAAAGGCGACTACCGATTTCCCCCGTGTGGGTCAGTCCGGGGGTGCCGTCTACGTGAAGCAGAGGCCAAAGAGGCGTGTTGCCTCCGCCGGGGGCCTTAAAGGTTCGAACACCCGGCATTGGCTCAACCCCCAGGATCCCCCTTTCCCCGGACACGGCTAAGCCGCGCACGGCTACACGCGGGAGGGTCCAACCCTCGTGTGCTCGGGTACGTGGTGTCGCAACACACCAAACGCCTGCTTGCGCAGACGCCCCTGCGGAGATAATGGGTAAATGGTCGGCCGCGGACTGCTCCAGCGTCCGTTGAGGCTGCCTCACGAGAATTGCTAGGTTCCACATATGTTCCTATTTCCCATGTACCCAGCAAGCGGCCTGATCATGCTTGGTCTCACTGCGGTGTTGGACTGGGTTTTTTCTCGAAAGATGATGGCCATCTGGGCCGAAGTGCGATCCCGTCTGTACATGTATTCAACATTCATGAGCATCCTCTTAGGCGTAGGTGTTTGTATGAAGTTCTGGTTGTTGTACTTGCGGTGATGTAAGTGTTGTTGTTTTCTCACTATATTGCACCGCTGTCATTTATTCAACTTTGTGTTGCAATGTTCAGAATGTGGCCACCCCTTAAAGCTAAGATAGACAGCAGCATCCAGGAAAAAAAAAATGATGCAGATTCCATGCACATGTTGAAATCCACATGAGCCGAAGGTTTCATGCAAAGATAAATTCTGTGAAACTAACTGCAATCTGTATATTTGTCCTTATTTTCATTCGATGTAGCAATGCCCCCTAGGCACTGTTTGCTTATGTACCGCGCTTGTCACAATTTTCGTATCAGGTAATTTATGCACGGCTAAGTGAACGCACTCAAGAGCTACTCAGTCTCGGACCGATTCATGAGGCTGAGTTTGTGTGAGTGCGGCTGAGTAGAATTCTTGGTGAATCTGCACACAGGTGCCAATAAATTAATTACAGTATGGACTAAATCAATGAGCAGCTGCATCTCGTATCTAAGATGATTCTTTAATTATGATGGCAGTAATTGAACGCATATGATTGTGCGAGTTTCTGCAGTAATACATGCTACTGCAATATCATCGGAAGGGCAACGTGTTCCCAATGATCGAGCAGTAAGGCTGGCTCACTTTCTTTCTGAGCCTCAGCATGGCCACAATGTGCGCAAGCTCGAAGTCATCGAGAGAGTCAATGAGCTGGTAGAAGGGCACCGCCGTCGGGTCAGTGCCATAGCCAGTTCCCTGCAGAATGCGCCACGTAAATTCGATTTCAACGGTACGTAGGACCTGCATAATATTATTGTTCTCCTTCATCCTGTGCAAGGAAGTCGCAACAAAGCCTTAATTGAGGTGCGCAGAAGAGTTTATTTCAATAGAAAACCTGCAGACGTAGGCTGTAAAAGACACCCGAAGCCTAAGAATACACGCATGCAGAACAAAGTCAATGCAAAATGAGGCAAACATCAGTAGGGTCCAACAAGCCACATAGACGTGACACTGCTGAATGCATGTGTGGCCATGATGGCAATGAGATGACGGTTCTTTAAATGATGGCGATGGTATAAGGACGACAGTATGGTGACGACAACATGGGGACATTGGGTTGACGACCCGCGCACGACGACGATCGCGTGACGACTACGGTACGATGACAATCGGAGGGCGAACATACTTAGTAGTCCAAGCTGGCAGACACCTTGGGTCACTGGGTCACGCTAAGAGGTAGAAAGATCGATAGATCATCATCAGCAGCGGCTGCAGCGGTAGCAGCAGCCGCCGCCGCCGCCTATTTCTGTGTCCGCTGCAAGACGGAGACCTCTCCCGGCGATCTCCATTTACCCGGTACTATCTTGCGTTAGTAGATTCGAACTTGCGCCTGCAAGTCCTAACTTCATCATCCCACCTAACTTTCTGTCATCTTCGAGTGCGCTTCCGTTCCATTGACACCCCTTCTGTAACTCTAATGATCCATTGGTTATTTGCCCTGCGCATTAAATAGCCTGCCCAGCTTCACTTTTTTTTTCTCTTAATATCAACAGGAATATCAGCTATCCCCGTTTGCTCTCGGGTCCACACGGCTTTTTCCTTTACCTCTTAGCGTTACGCCTCACATATTTCTTTTACATACGCTGAAACACAGCGTTGTCAGACATGGCGGAGTCCGGTCTAGTGCAAATCGCCCTTATAGCAGCGCTCTCACTGTAGCTGCCAATAAATGGTTAACGAAAGATTTCGTTTTCTTTAGGCGCATGAAATGGAAGCTTTGAAGGCATAGCGTGTCAAATTTGTGAGGTCGTTCGGTGATTGTGGTGTCCCTAAGCCTGACGAGCTGCGTCAGCATAGGAATAGTGGGGTGATTGTTAAAGAACTGTCTTAGCTTGGACTAGGTTGACACGAGGCACCAGATGGTGCCTCCTTTCGTTTACGTTTGCTTTCCTTACATTACGCTAAATTTAAAGAAAGAAAATGCGATAAAGAAAGAAAATGCGGACAAGACAGATGGCGTTTATTGTTGTGTGGCAAGATACCACTCAAAGGGTGTAAACGTTTCTTACACTCTTAAGCAAAATTGCACCCTTTTGCCACACAACGATAATCGTCATCTGTCTTGTCCGCATTTGCTTTCTTTAACGCGGCGAGCCCAGTACTTCCAAGTGACGAACGGCACGGGCGTTATCAGCATGACATAGCATTCCCGACAGGAAAGTAGCGGGCGCGGCATTTTCAAGAAAGGAAACGCAAGCAGGGAACATGACGATTATCTTTGTGTGGCAGAGATACACTCCAAAGGGTGTAACTTTGCCTACACTCTAAAAAATGTTTACACCCTTTGGGGCTGATCTTGTCCCACAACAATAATTGTCATCTGTCTTGCCCGCGTTTCCTTTCTTTAACGGTGCGAGCCCAGTACATACTTCCCAGTCACGAGCGGCATGCGCGTTATCAGTGTGACGCAGCTTCTCCACAGGAAAATAGCGAGAGCCGAGTTTTCAAGAAAGGAAACGCAAGCAAGGCAGATGACGATTATCGTTGTGGGACTGTATTGTCCGCATTTCCTTTCTTTAACGCTGCGAGCTTGGTACTTCCAAGTCACGAACAGCATGAAGCACGACAGAGCATTCTCGACAGGAATGTAGCAAGCGCAGCGTTTTCAAGAAAGGAAATGCGGGCAAGACAGATGACAATTATCGTTGTGTGGAAGATATACACTTCAAAGGATCTATATTTGTCTAAGAGTGTAGAGAAAAAAATTCAACAAGAGGGGGGACACTCCGCGAAAACCGGCCAGAGAAAACATATCCCGCTTTAGTTTTCACATCATCAGTTAGCCGAAGAGGGCATTGGTAAAAAGAATGTGAAATGAAGTTAAAAGACAATGTGTCTTTTATTCCTTCGCATTAGAACAGAATTATTTTGCGTATGAAACAAGAAATTAAAATTATGGGGTTTTGCGTTCCAAAACCACGATCTGATTATGGGGCACGCCATAGTAGGGGACTCCAGGAACGTTCACCGCCTGGAGTTCTTTAACGTGCACCTAAATCTAAGCGCACAGGTGTTTTCACATTCCGCCCCCTTCGAAAAGCGGCCGCCGTGACCGGGATTCGATCCCGGGACCTCATGCTCAGCATCCCAACAGCATAGCCACTAAGGAACCACGGCGGGTATGAAAGAACAGACATTTTGAGACTTCTTTATCTTACGTTACCTTGCGACAAGCCAATGACACTCCAGGCATGCCACCTACACAACAACGGGTAAGCAAGGCGGGCCGCGCATGTGAGTGTTCGGTGGACCGGCGTCCTAGTCTGTTTCCGTGTAGCTCACGCAAAGTGTGTTGTCTCGGCGTGTTTTTGCGTCCGTGCTGCTCTTCGCCACGGCACTCCTGTGGTATTTGACAATGGCAAGGTAAGACATTTTGTTTGGTAGAGCACGCGGTGTTTCAGGCACTTTAGGCGTAGGGCACGCTGGCCTCATCGCCTGCTGTGACGTAGTTAGCGAATGACAGGTCCGCCGCTGTGGCGTAGCTAGTTTAGAATGTACTGACTGTTACTGGGACAAGCTTGTGATGCTTTCCATGGGCCCCAACAATACATAGCTTATTTCGGGACAATAAAAGCATGGTGGCCTCACCCTCCGGCCACTTCGTCGCAGTTAGCGAAAGGCAAGTCGACCGTTGTGGAGCAGTTAGATTACAGTGTGTACCGAATCTTACGCGGCCAAGTTTGTGACACCTTTTGTGAAACCCGGCAACACGTAACTTATTTCAATACTCACACTTGTCGAATCTCGACGAATGATTGCCAGGAATGATAACCTGGGAGCATGTTGCTTGCGCGAGCAGAAGCCGGGCAAGGAATAATACGCGTGGGAACTTGATAACCAGGAAATAGTATCTCAAAAATTCCGTCTTCTGGACGACATCAAACGTGCTGTGCACCTACGCATTGGTTTTGAGTGCGGACATGGAAGGCATTCTGCAAGCGCCTGACTAGAAGACCGTGTTGCGGCCGCCTCTGTATACGTGACGTCCCGTTATATCGAATGAGGCCAAATTGTGTTGAGAACGCGCAGTGGCCCGTGTAGTTATGCTCGTAAATGTCACAAGATAAGGCCCTGGAATCTGGGAATACTGAAAAATGATTGTATGTCTTCGTCGTATGGCATTGTTTGTGATTCATGAGGTGTTTCTTTACTCCATGTTCGTAAAAAAAAAAATGTCGCCATGGTTCATATTCTCGGCCATTCCCCACTTTCGGACGTTCCGTATGCGCACGCAGTTTTCCTATCAGCTTTATATAGCAAATTGACACGTGCTTGGGCTTTCCGTTTTTCAGATGATGCCATTTGGTCACCTTTGTGTGGGAAATACTGTTCACTCATTCTTATCAGATTAGGCTCCTGGGCTGCTGTTCTCATATCTCATATTCTAAAAACCATGAGTGGAACTAGCGTAGGCAGTTCCTTGAAATCATTGATGGGACAGCTAGTGTCTCGGCACGCGGTCACGGTCATTCAATCACGCGGCTTTTTCCATCTTGTGCTGTACGTGTAAAGTGTGAAAAATAATTCCGCTGGGCATAGCTCGATGATAAACAATTGATTGGACTGTTTTATGGAATTAAGTGTGACTTTTATCATCGAAAATTATACCCTGAATTAAACAATTGGGAAGTTGTTTAACTTTCGCTAATCAATTGCGTATGTCTAATAATCGAAATTATCCTGGTGGTGGCAGAAGACTTATTACCAAGCAGTATAGCTCTCGTAATCGAATATTGGGCCCGTACCATTCTTAACAGCTTCACCAACATGCGCAAAATACGTAAGCTTGCAACCACAAGAGCGCGGTTCATAATGCACGCCCTAACCTTTTTCGCGGAGATAACCACAACAGTAATCGGCACGCGTGACCCGATTTTCTGACGCGTCATAGTTGAACGCGTGTTTGGTGCCTCCAAACACAGCAGGATGCCTTGTCGAGTTGCACAAGTCATTCCCCAAGCACTGCAGGCGCTTTCGCCCACCCTTAACAGCCGTAGAACTCGGCGCGACTGGAAGATGCATACGAACAAAGATATACGCGGTGTTCGGCACGAACCATTTTATTTGAGAATGCCTCCGAGCCTGCTTGTATTAAAATATGAAGGCGTCGGTGAACAGCAGGAAAATGTTCTGCGACGATTGCGATACTTCCTAATGCGAAATTTGGGTGCCACTCTATACGTGTTTCCACTTCATGATATATTGAGGCATTGCACCGATTGGTGCGATGCCTCAAGATATCGCGAAAT
The DNA here is from genome assembly GCF_050947875.1 of Dermacentor variabilis. Taxonomy (NCBI): domain Eukaryota; kingdom Metazoa; phylum Arthropoda; class Arachnida; order Ixodida; family Ixodidae; genus Dermacentor; species Dermacentor variabilis. Next base: position 114,336,070 of record NC_134576.1, read on the forward strand.
CATTGGCCACACAATTGCCGCTTCCCGGCAACTGCAGCTTATCCATCCGTAATCTTTACCGGGAAACGCCTGCGGAGAACACTATGCGCGAAGGCGTGCTTTCTGGTTCTTTTTTTTTGCCCACATGGCCGATCCCGCCGCTGCCGCGGATGCGCGGACATGAGTGCCATCTCGTGGTGCTTCGAGGTGGCTTCCACATCTTTCCTCCTCGCACTCTGTTCACTCTCGCCGTCTTTCATCCGCCGCTGCGCTCCGTGTTCGCTCTATCATTCGCTGTGCTCGTTCGCTCGGTTACGCCGAGGCACGACGACGCTCAACGCAGGAATGGGCGCCTATGAGCTGCGCTCGAAAACCAGCGAAATGTCAAATGCTTTCTTCTTGCCTCGCTGAATACTCAACTGAACACCCGCCGTCGTTTCTTAGTGGCTAAGGCGTTGCATCGCTTCACGCTAGGACACGGGATCAAATCCTGGCCAAGGCCGCCGCGTTACCATGAGGGTGAAGTGTGAAAACGCCCGTGTAACGTGCAGATAGACAAGCTCAGGTGGTCAAAATTTGTCGGCATTCCACCACTACGGCGTTTCTCATAATGAGATCCTGCTTTTGGCTCGACAAACCCCAGAATTTATTTATATGCAGCATCCTGTTTTAAATTGTGAAGTAACCTAGATTCACGCCGCATCCTACATCACAGATCACACGCCACAGTTGAATCACAAACAGTGCAATGTGCGAAGAAAAAAGAAAGCAAGCAATGTAGACGTCGATGGCGATTTTCAATGTTATCGAATGACCAAACAATTCTAGAAATCTATTCGACTTATTGAAAAGTGTTGCAGCATCGATTGCGGTAGCAAATAATAGACAGCTATACGAAGTGAGGATAGCAGTCCTATCGACAGTACAAGTTTGCAAACGTTAGCTTACTAACTAAATTAACAAGCATGGTGTCACGCACACAAACAAATATGAACACACCTCACTCGATGACCGTGCGTACTTGTCACAACTCTGGAGTGAGAAAGCGAGACAGCAGCAGCGATCGAATTGATCTTCGTGTTGTCTCTCGCTTCAACGCGAATTAAGCAGCACGAACACAAACTGCAAGCAAAACTAACGCGAAATGGGCGGAAAATCGTCGTCCCGTGACTCATTCCTGTTATGGGTTTTTTTATACTGCGTACCAGTCGGGTTAAAAATTTACTATTGCCATTTCTTGGGCGTGTTGGTAAATTGAAAGCATATTTAGCGCCAGCAAACAAGGACGGAAGGTAGCGCATTGTGTTGTCGTCTCCCTTCAGTCCTTGTTTGCTGGCGCTAAATGTGCTTAAAAATTTACTCCCCTGCTGACATAGGGTTTGGGTTTGTCCTCGGACACCCACCCAGAATAAAACGCACAAGACCAAAGAGCAGTTGCACATGAGCGGCCAAAACCCCAATCTCGGCTAATTTTCGTTAACACTGCAGCGCACACGAAGCTATCAACCGTCTACGTTCTCTGTCCCCATAGTCGATCGCAGAAGCCTGGCTTAGAGCGCCTGGCGAGGTTTTTATTGTGCTGCTGTCCTACGCAACGTACTACGCTGTTTCATAAATAATAGGTGGAACCACAAAAGCTATGAAGACTTTCTTCACGGTTCACGTTCACAGCAAAAAAAAAAAAGCTCCACATGCGAAAAAAATATATGCATATGCGTAATGTAATTTACCATACATCAAGTGTCCTACGTTAATTTTTCGAAATATGAGTTACAACATGAACAGCATCGCCGATAGGAAATCATTTATCCCCGATTCCGCGAAGCTACGTGTTTCTGCAGCAAGCGGGCACAATGCATCGCGTGCCCTCACGACACTGAAGTTGCATTGTAGTACGTTAATACCAAGGTTTGTCAAGCTTCGTTTTCATCCACTGGATTAAGTTTATCCAATGCTGTGGCATCTTATGGACGCGCACTTGGTTCATGTCTCCTGTCTTTATTGCACTATAATTTGCACGAAAATACTGCAGCACTATCAGAGTAAAATTTCACACGCCACATGCTCTTATACTTAATTGTAAATGCTTCAACGTAAAATATACTTTATTGTTGACACCTCTATGTCCAGCTCTAAATTTAATGGTCTGATGACTGCTTGCATACAACGGCTGACTTAGAGCTGCCTCTTCAATATTTGAACACATCAGCAGCTGTACAAGGACAACTTGCATGAAGAGGCGATTGTAAACGCGTCGCAACATTGGCTTGGCATGTCCGGGAGAAGCAGCGGTGTGCACTTCGAAAGCGAGGTTCCGTCGCTCGCCTGTTCACCTCGCAGATTTATTTCCCTCGCTTTTTACATCTCGTCGCTGTGCTGCTTTGTCTTTTACCTTTTGTTGTTTTGATGTTGGTTCTAACGCGTAGTTATTCTAGTCGGGTTGTCGTGCATATTACGCGCTTGGTATCCGGCGGCGTGTTCATAAATGCTCGTATTCCACGCAAGAGCACGTTCTACTGGAAGCCGCATTCTACTGACAGGGTGACCGAAGCCCCGGTCACCCTGACAGCCAAAGTCTTTTTTTCTCGGAGAGCGGCACTCTTCGCTGGGAACTCATTCTCAACCAGATCGGTTACAATAATCTCACTAACAAACCGCGCGGTTCGATTAAAAAAAAGCAAAAAAGAACGAAGCGTAGCCGTCTTGTGCTCAACTTCATTTATTGGTTCCTTAAGGATAACCTTTACGGTCTATGGTTATGTTAATCTGTGAGACGGCCATAGGAAGTGCGCGCTTTTAGCCTGTTACGTTAAAGAGCGACAATGAGGAGCTAAGCGAAAACATGTACACAGGAAGGGAAGGGGTACGTTATGCGGCAATAATGTGTGTGTCAGGTCACGGCAGGGGTTCGTTCCATTGCAATAGCTGCTGAGGGCCCTTCAATTTCGCTGCTCCTAGCCTTTGTAAGAATCACCATAATCGTCATAATCAAGTTCTTTGGCAGAATATATCGCAAACAATATATTCTGTTAGATGATACCTGTAATCTGTTCACGAGTGTGCGACAAATTTTCATCCTGCCACCATAACCACAGTGATAAGCGGATTCTTCACATCAATGCCGACAATCACGCCGCCGGCATCCCCGCCGCGCACATTAATCTTGCCAAGTAACGAAAGTCTCTTACTTAACAACGGTATTTTAGACAATAAACGAGTTTCATTCCACTTTAGTTAGCGTCAACTCTCTGAATATCGCAAGAGGAGTTAAGCCGTTGCGGAAGTCGACGGCTGGAATGGCTCTACGTTTCTTCGGTCATATCCGTAGACTCGGCGAGCACATTGCTGGGCACAAAGCGGGCGATTACAAAAGCTCCTGCGCTGATGAAAACCGGAATCTCCTCCGACCACCGCAAGAGGTCCTTCCAAGCTTCCCACTCAGCGCTTGTCCAGGAAGACATGCCGTACGTGAAAATTTGCTTGTGTTTTTCCAGTAGTCCATTAACCAGGTCGTGGAGGAAGATGACGTTGGTGTAAGGCTCGAAGCGGGATGCGTCGGGCCTGAGGACGAGACAATGAGATTGTAATGTTCCGAAACACTGATGAAACGTCGGCGTACAATTTCCCCTCATACGTTAATTACGGACCCTCGCTGCAATACGCAAACTCTCTGTGAATTCTGCATGAATTGCACAGACATACAGAATAAAGCCAACGGAAATGGCCGCTTGCTTTGGGCGCCGAAATCAGTTAATGTGACAGCAGCACATTCTTGTAGTCGACAGCGCCATCTTTTGAACAGCAACTTCTTTGAGGTGCACGCAACCTGGTCCTTAGCCGCTACAGCATAGTGGTATGACTTCAGGAATACATGCACAAACACCAGTTCTGAAATTTAACTTTCTGGCCAGTCGCTTAAGTGGCTCAAAGGCTCCCGCTTTTACCTAGTTCTCCTTTTGCTCATTCTCTTGAATTTCATCTCTCGCCTTCCCCGTGTTTTCCCTCAACGGGTATAGGGCTTTCTGCTCTCAAGTACGATGCCGCCAACTCAATGTCCGACAAAAGTGGCCCATACTATCAGGCTAAAAAAATAGCGCAGGTTGGACTATTTTCACGACGGCATTACTGTTACCTAAAGTGGACCTTTTAGCATGTTCACTCGTCGGTAAGGTTCTACATCCAGAAGGGACAGATATGATATTATGAAAGCTGCTGCGGACACCTTGGTATAATTTCTAGCACGTTGAGTTCATAAATTCATTGCGACATCCCTATGTGCCACAAGCGACTTAGTGTAGCTCTGCCTCGAAATTCTGGCCTACGCGGCTATGATTTTAAACACAAGTACCAGAGCGCACAATACATGCGGCGCGCTCTCAAGGAAGGAACAGCACATTGTGCTCAAAGCGATTTTTGTGCAAACAGATCGCCAAACGAAATAGAACAGGAAGTATGAACATAAACTGCAGCATTAGCTTTCTCGTGTAGCTAAATTGGGGGCCACCTTCGTGAATGCAAGTAATCCTTAAGCCCTCCAATACGGCGTCTCTCATAGGCAGAGGATTGCTTCCAAAGATGTACAGAACGCTAAACAATTATCAGCCATGACTTTTCACCGCACCTGACAATTTTGTCGATGAGAGCGAGCCTGTCGCCCACAGCCTTCCTCTTGTCGTCAGGGAGTTCGTGTAGGCCAACGAACACGGGCATCTCTCCTGTTTCCCCCCAAAAAAATTAAACGTGAGACAACCGTGAAACTAATGTGCCATCACGCTTTCTCTGTTTAGGATCCGCTTTTTGCAGGTTTTCAGCCAGCCTGTATTACATGTCCCCAAACAGTTCAGATTACTAGGGTGCAACTCGCCGTGTAATCGGTGAATCCTACATCGGTGACACTGAGATCAGTGAGCTTCAAGATATGTGCTTCTGCTTTTCTTCGGTTACCGGTACCACCTACGCCCCGAGCCAGCTAGGTGCTCATGGTAGCTATACTCCGTTTCATGCTTAGCGAATTCAGCCCTGTGGAAGTTGCCCAAGAAGTGCGGTAACAGAAGTTTCACTACGAGTGCTTCGTGGTACAGTTGGTTTTTAAACGGCGACGGTTACTGTTGAACAGCTACTTCATCAATTATAACTAGAACTTGTGGACATACGATTACGTCAAAAGTTGTATTATTTGGGTACCAGGGCGCTACCCAAGACGTGATGCACAATGTATTGGTCACGTGCGCAACTGGGGCGACTGCAGAAACTCGTCACACCACGCGTTCAGTGACGAATAGGTTCGCGTTCGCGACGCATTCCGTGTAATATTTACCTCACAATTGGGGACCCAAGAGTGTGAAAGTTACTGGCACGTCGAATCACATGATGCATACCTATGTGCTACTTTCGTCAGTGCGTCGCTATTTCTTGGTCGCGAATGCGAGAAGTTAGAGAAGTCTTCGCACCGTTGCCTATGTATTAAATGGAGCATAAGCCATGACAAGTGGACATGTGGCAGGTAGCCCATGCAAATGTGGTGCGTGAACGAGGCAGTAGTGGTGCGCTCTCTGTATGCCGATGACGTACGGATGTATCTGAGCGTGGGTGTGAAAATGCCACGAGTTAGCGAGATATTGCTCATCTAGCTACATTTGGATTTCATTCATACTAGCGATAAAAGAGGTTGCGAGTAGTTTGAGCTGCAATACGGTGCGTTTCTAGATATGGCTGTGCAAAATAACAAGGAAGGCCGTCAAGCAAGGAAATGAAAAACTTGGAGGTTAGCTGCGACTAAACTTAACTTTGGCTTACTTGGTTATGCAAATTTTACGTAAGGAGCTTGTACTAGCGAATCAGTCTTGACAATTCTGCAGGGCGAATAACTGTCTACTATTCGTATAGAAGGTCTTAAAACATCCCAACAGCGCCTAAGCGAATGACGCGGGCACATGGAAGTTGACGAATTTCACGTAAATTTCGGCGCATCGCCTTCGTTACCCCGGTTGTCATGTCCAATAGCCGGGCTGGTTTTCAACTGACCACTGCGCCATTTCCAGTGATTCGTATGGCACCACTTCTTTATTTTTTAGGTATCACAAACGGCCACGTTTCCGTACGTCTTGTTATACATCGGCTCGTATTTCGCACTCTAGATTTCGCATAGAAGATGCGATATACTTACAGAATCTAAAAATATCCATCTCTCAAAGTGCACAATTTTCTTGCATTTGTTTTCAAGGTGGAGACTAAACAGACTGGTAAATTATTGATGTGTTTGTTATAATGCCGCGGTTCTCTTCAGTCGTCTTTCTCACCTTAGTTATTTGGCTAGTAGCGGTGCTCAATAGCGAAATATACAGATCGCATGAAATACGAGCTTTATGAAGATGAACCTTCGAACGTTGAATATTTTCCCAATAACTTATGATCTCTAAACAGCGTGAAATATTAAATTCGCATGCAGTGGGGTTGATAATTAAAGAAAGCGTAGGAAAAAATTACGTAGGCTTCTTTATTTCATTTTACTCAAATAATGTCGTTCTCAAATGGAGTTCGGGAAAATTGAACCACTCGCAAAAGGGAAACTGAAAAGTCATTGTATTTGTCACACCCTGAGAACAAAATAAAGAAAAACCTTAATAATTGGCCGGAATAGCGCATCACTAGATGTTCAAGTAGCACAAAGAAATGGTACAGTGTTGCACGTTGTTTTAATGGGTACAATTGTGTTTAGATTGTTGCAGTAAAAAATTATATTGCTTAAACAGAGCTAACAGATTCGTAGGCTATTTGAAGTCGAGGCTCGCTTATTAAAATACAGGAAGTTATTCAGAAGAGATTGACAATCCCGTGAGTGCATGTTCGCCTCGATGTCAGCGAAGGAAACTTGAAGATGTTATGGATGTCGCGAAGTCACATTACCGTAGGCAAGGCAGTGAGGTTGATTGCAAAGGGTTTAACTGTTTATTACAACGGAATAGGCAGGCGATAGAATGGAAACTATTTACACGGACATCAAAGTATGAGTCAAAAGTTAGAATTTTGGTCTTCTTTCTCTTAGTCGAATCTCCACCGAATCCACGTCCAACAGCCCCGCACGTACCTAAAAACATCCCCAACACCCTCCTCGCCACATCGTTCATCCAACCACACTGCCGTGTGCGCAGTGTGCACACAACCGGGCTCCAGGGTGACACTATCCGGGGTTCCAATACATCAAGACCGTTGCCACAAATCCTTTGCAGTGCAACAAATTTATTGTCTCACAAACAAGCAAGACACACTCGCCGCAAAAAAAAAAACACTTCCACACCCCATGGGGGCATCTGGTCCGTTTGCTGAATGTCTCGGCATGGTGCGGTTCAGCGGCGAGCGATTGACTTCAAAGCCACGGCACTGCTTCTGCGAACCGACCGGCCGAAGCCTCGACTAGCAGTGAACTCGCATATGCGCTCTTCGTAAACCACCGGCTCCATCGCTCTAACTCTCCGCCGCCGTCTTGGTGTCGAACCACGTCTCTTCTGGCCACTCCGCGTGACCCTTACGTGCAGCCGCCCGTACAAACAACTCTAACTCCACTCCGTGCCTCCGCTTAGCACACAGCGCCTCTCCGCAGCGTATGTGGCCCCCCTGCGGCGCGTCAGCTCTGTACAGTCACCGCCTGCATCTGCCTTTTAGGCTGGAGCCTCCAGTGACTGCTGCTATCACGTCTTTTTGCACCGGAAACGACTATTGGACTACGTTGTGTAGTCAATCCTCGTATCGAATACGATTTCAGTAGCACAGGTCACTCGACTCGTATTCGAAATTTCTAGATTGGCACACACCATGTTAAGAGGCATCTGACGCCAGCTGCAAATTTACCAGTTATGTACGGCTTGCATAAAGATTTCTAAGGGAACGGAAGTAGGGACACCATGGTGCGTCATTTGGTAGACCACCCCATACGTAATGTAGAGGTTGTGGATACGGGGTCCCAACCTGGGCCGCGTTCTCTGCCACTTCAATTTCTTTCTTCTCGATGAAGAATGTAAAATTGGTCGCGGATTCACCATTCATTCATTATTTTCACCGCAACGTTTGAAATCCTTTCTTCTTTATACTTAGTTCGATCTTGGCTTCATAAGGTTGTTCACGCTCATCGCAACTACAGTTGACAGACAAACCTATTTTAATAAACGTTTCGTGCAACAACAGTTTAGCACCTGATATCGCACGAGCATAATGGCTGCAATGCGATTGCCTTGCTCAATTTCGTCAGATATATTGCTGCGAAAAATTACAATGATTTTACACGAATAACCATAGACGCAGCACCCATAGTCTGATATGGCGGCGTAAGCAAACCTTCAACTGCCCTCCCCAAAAAGAATTCCCACATTTTTTACGCTCTTTGTTTCCGTTCAAGAATTTGTTTCGATAACTTTATTTTCTGATATGAACTTCCGTCGCCTTTTTTTATGATCGAGAATTTCTGGCGCCAATTTTTTTTCGTTAAATATCTGGTTCGCCATTATTCTTGATGCTGAAACGATGCTACCTAACTGCAGACGATGTTAAACACTGCAGTTTTATTCAAAACACAACACAACGTTTTCTAGAAGCAATCTGTATCAATGGCACAGCGCCGTACGACGAATAACTGCAGAAAATTATCGCTTAAAGCGGCTCTGATTTCTCCAAAAGCGAGCGTTGGTTTTACACCGAAAAAGCTTTCAAGCTTGCACTAGAAGCCTTCAGTGTCTATGCACTCGAACACTGTGTGCTGCGTAGTTTACGTTTTCCGCAGTTGTGACATTCACCATTTGAAACCACCTCGAACCACGCAAGCCGATGACGGGTGGTTAAATGTGTGAAGCATTTTTTGGGTGGATCCGCGACTTACTTCGAACTTAGGGCTGCGTATACATGCTTGAATTCTGACCTACCGAGCAGCTGGGGTTAGCGACCCTCTGTTTTGCTAATGAAACAGTGAATCGCAACATACACCCAGCGCCTACAATGTATCGCAGGTTTACCTAAAGGAAACAAGCTTCTTTATGGAAACGTTAGCTTGATATTTCTTTCTTTACTCGAAACAAGCTTAGCCCTATATTTATAACAGCCATTCACGCACCTCCGCCCGAGCAAAGCCTGGATGCAGCAAAATCCACGATGCACGCCTCCCATCCATGCAACTCGACGAACAAGACGTTGTTCATGAAGCGGTAGTGCGCTACGCGATCGCTTGCAGGCCTCACCAGCACGTGCCCAGGGGTCAGCGCCCGGAGCTCAAACTCCAGCTCGGCCTCAGCGACCGCTAACGCAAGCGCCACCTGCTGGACCACGGAGCGAAGCTGCAGGGCGGTGCTGAATTGCCCGAGCTGAAGAAGAAAAAGGTAGCGTAGGGTAATGATCAAAACGGGCACTTAAGGTGGTCCTAATGAGGGCAATATATGAACAAAGCTGAATTTCTGTGAGAGAAATGATTTTTTTCGTACGTTGTAGTGACTCAGAAAAATAAAAAAAAGCTATCGACAGCATGAGTTAGGAGATTAGCTACCGTGGTTGCTTAGCGGCTACGGCGTAGCGCTGATAAGGAGGAGGTTGCGGGATCGAATCCCAGCCGCGGCGATCGCATTTAGATGAGGGCGAAATGCAAAAATGCCTGTGTACCGTACATTGGGTGCACGTTGAAGAATCCCAGGTTGTCTTAATTATTTCGGAGTCCCCCGCTACGACGTGCCCCATAATCATATCGTTGTGTTCGCAAGTAAAAGTGCAAAATTTATTGAAGTTAAAAAATTAGGGATTAATCGCGGCTACCTTGTGCCTAGGAATACAAGAACTACACCGATAGTGGTGAGCACTGTTGTCCGAAATGTGGTCCGCGGGACAGGGGCGTCGGTTATTAATTCGTCACTGATTGTAAAATCCGGCGTCTTCACTGGTGCTCGCGTTTGTTCGAGAATGCGTACCTGTATTCGCGTCGTTCCCGTAAGGTGATTGGACCAGAGTTGTCTTCTATTGAATCCACGACAACAATGAAATGCATGCCAAATACATTATGCGTGTCTTTGCGCTGAGCCACCAATCGATAACCATGACAATCATGTGAAAAACGATCATCGGCCGTCATAAAGAAAACTGTTTGCGCTTGATAATATTGTTACGGAAGGATGAACGAAGAGGGAAATTAGATCGCGAGACGCTGGCTGCTGCGGGTTGTTGGCGGTCAGCCGTCTTGTCTACGCTGACTCATCCTGTATATATATTGTAAATAAAGGCTTTATATACTCCCAACATCCCCGCAACAATATTGTGCATGTATTTAAAAAAAATATTTAGCTAGTGCTTGCTATAAGGGTACGATAATGTAGCCATCTGCTACCGTCGACACCACAACTTGTTGCTGAAACGAAGCCACAAGCACACGGAGTTCCCTGGCACCCTCTACTAGTGACCGAACCCGATTCTGTTCAACTTTTGCGTTTTAACATAAACAGACATATCCAGTACGACAGGACTGTTAGCCGGTGTTTATAGTATAACCAACGTTTCTAGGCTCTAACTGAAAGTTTGTGAACTGAGCCAGACAGCCAAACAGGTCCACCTTGCTTGCCTGCATAGCCATATAAAAGGAAGGAACCCGCTGTGGTTGCTTAGTGGCTGTGGTGTTGGGCTGCTAAGCACAAGCTCGCGGGATCCAATCCCGGCCACGGCGGCCGCGTTTCCATGGGGGCGAAATGCGAAAACAACCATGCTACTTAGATTTATGTGCACGTTAAAGAACCCAAATTTTCGGAGTCCGCCACTACGGCGTGCCTCATAATCAGAAGGTGGTTTTCGCACGTAAAACACCATAATTTAGTTTAATGAAGTGAAGGAAACCACATGGAAAATTATTTTTAATCGATCAACTATTTAATTCGCTTTTTCCGTACAATAAGAACTGATGACGGCGAGATAAAAGCACTGTCAAACGAGTGCTTCCCTGGTCTTACCGCCCCTAGTTAATTTGTAGAATCGAATTCAGCGCTAACTTATAAACAGTTTCAAAGTTTTATTAATGAAGACACTTGTCTTAGCCTATGCTTTCTTTAGCTTCGAATAGTTCAATATAGTAGCACTTTTTTTTTGCAATGGGCTGGTGTTCTTCGTTCCAAGTACGAAGAAATTAAATTGAACCATTCTGGGACGTAGCGTACACTGCTGACCAATCCACCTTACAATCATTTGTACGCACCAGAATTTGCTGCGATCGTGAAGGCAGGTAATAATAATGTTATGGCGGAACTTACCGTAATTTTGGAGAGTGGTTCACCCGCGTTTTCCATGCAGATGAGGGCGTAGGGTGAGTACAGCTTTCGTCCATCTGAAAGTGTCATTTACGGAAACAGTGTAAGTGTCACAAGATCCTAACTTTGATGTGTACGCGTACTCAAGCGCTTTCCTTGAGAGACCTTCGTCCTGCGATGTACGCAATAGATGATGATGATGGTGGTTGTGTCTCCAGTAAGAGGGCAAGCCAAGATGGGACACTTAATAAGGCACCATGCACTTCATATCATCTGGTAACTGTAACCCAGCTGTATTCTGGTTTTACATGAGTTTTACATGGTTTGACGACCACCACAATGGGAAACTCACCCCAATATAATCAAGCTTCGTGCTAACAAAGTCATGTCTGCCAAGAGAAGTCCTCCGTCATGTCCAATATTCATTATAAGCATTTATTTGTGACATGCAGATATTGGTGGGAAACGTTTAAGATTACACGTTGTTCGCCAAGCACCGCCATCAGATGACAAGAGATCGTTGCAGTGGCAGAGATTAATCACTTGGGGGTAAAGTTCGCGACTCGATAGGATCTTCGCGATGCGTCGCTGAAAGCTAGATTATCTCTCATAAGGTCCGCGCTTAAAAACTAGCATTTCTCGGCCTCCATTGGACACCTTTCTCACAATTAACTTGTCCGGTTAAAATGAAAGATCCTGGTTTCTTTTCTGCTTTCGTGTTTTTATGCCAACCGGACACAACCCTCAGATTGTCTGCGCATTACATTTCACTCCTTCGGCTAATAAATTTCAATTAAAAGTTAGTGCTAGTGTCTGTCTGGTCTCGTCTCCGTACCCTAGTTTGTGCGCAAAAGCTTACCGTCATTTTCGATTCACCTCATTCAATTCGTTAATGCATACTTGTCATATCGAGGTTCTTCTGTATTGCCCGGGCAGTGACCACTTTCTAATGCGTGTTGCAAGCAATAGTCGTCGAGCATGCAAACGCCAATGTACAACACAACCCCAGGTGGTGAAAACTAATTTCGCAAATATATTCAGGCATCCGTCTTCAGAACATACCACCTAGAGGCCTAAATTAATACTGACACGTGTACTTATCTGTATCGGGCAACCACGTTTCGCCGCCTAACAAATGTAATCGCACAGCGTGGGACGCGCCTGCATGTATCCGAAGTTTCTGGAAAGTCATCGATGCTTCTATCCGCTGTCTGTTGTCGCCGAACATTATGTTATCTGATTTCATCACCTGACGCGAATGGTGTAGAACTTTGTGGAAGGCACGCGGGTCCGAACGATTAGTCTGGAACCTTCCACGACTGCTCTATAAAATCCGACGCGCTTGACCCGCTGATCAGATTTTCGACGATCGCCGACCGTGTTCGCCGCTATCATTGTGCTATAAGTGTAGCCTCTTTTGTGAGCACAGGTTCGCCCAATAAAAGTTAGTTTTGTGTTTAACAGTATTGCTACTGTGTTCTTTAGCATCGCGACCGCGTGACAATACTCAGCCTTGCACTGTGAATTTGAACAAGGCTCCAAAATCATTAAGTGAATGAAGACGCATGCTTCATATTTTGTTTCCGCCTGCATTGGGCAATCTATAGGAGGAGCACAACGACAATTCATTTTTTTTTACTGAACAAATAGCCTAACTAGGACAAGCAGGTTAGGGGGCAAGAAGAGTCTCTTCTTTTCAATTAAACAGAGAAAAATAACATACTGCAAGGAAAGCTATCATAGCATGCTCACACTCTCTGAAATCTGCCGACCCTCTTCTCTTCAGGTAGCTGGTGCACGCACGTTCCAGCAGCACGGGATAGCTGTCCCAAACGCAACATGTCCTGTGAAAGATATCCGGTAAAAAGCGTAAAACGAATATTCCGGCTGTGAAGCGTTTGCCTTATTTTATTTCATTTCTTCACTCTCAGTGCATTTTGGTGTTACAGAAATCAGTGGGCGAACAACCACGGAGAAGTTGCAACGTATCATCACTTAGAAATAGAAACTAGGGACTTTAGCTTGTCCGCAATACCGGCAAACGTATCTGGTATGGGCGGATTGCCGGATGTGCGAGGGCGTAAACGTGAGCGGCAGCAGGGATGCAGCCGCCTGGTGGCATAGAATTCAACCAGACAAACACAGTGCTAAAATTGCAGTAGCCTACTATTTTCTGCTTCGCTGCTGGTGTAAATTTGCGGCAGCGGCGTAATTGTGAACACGATTATGCCACTTTCGAAAATTTACACTAGCAGCTATGTAGAATATAGTAATTGACTCTGTGTTTGTGCGCTTCAGCTTTCCACCACCAGCTGGCGCTACCAATCTGGGCGCTCACGTTTACGCCCCCGCTCAACGGGCAGACCACCCGCGCATGCTGCAATACCGGACGCACTACAATTCTCTAATGATTTGAACAATGAAGAGTCTCGTATAGAAATGATTGCAGGCAGCCTTAAAGGCACAGTATAGAGCCACAACAAAATCACTTTAGACACGCGAAGCATTCTTTCAAAGCTCTATTCTGATTCATGCGGCAAAAAAGAAGTGTGGTTCACAGGAGAAGAAATTGGAGGCCAAATTGTATCGTTTGGAAATTCCCATTTCCCTGCAGCCGAGTATGTCCGTAATACGTCATCGATTACAATGTATCTTCTTGTGTTGGCGTTAATATAGAATACGATACTTTATCTCAACTTCACACTTCACCTATATTGGAAAACAATTAACTGTTCGTTTATCGATTAGCCATCAAATGGAGCAAGACACACTCACAATTCGGGACATCGTGTCAGTTAGGGCGTGGAAGACAAGGTGATATCGTCAACAGGCCGTGGTTTCACATTTCTCAGCCTTCCTAAGCCTACTCGCATTGTTTGAATATCACTTTAGATATTTAAA